>NC_069501.1:1283948441-1284302570 GCF_027579735.1 Bombina bombina | reverse complement strand
GATGGAGGAGAGCACCCTGTCGCATACTTAAGCAGAAAGTTGTTACCTCGAGAAGTAAGTTATGGCGGCAGTAGAGAAGGAATATTTAGCCCTGGTCTGGGCACTGAAGAAGTTGAACCCTTATTTATACGGACAGGAATTCTCTCTCATAACGGACCACAATCCCTTAGTCTGGCTTAATCGGGTCTCAGGAGACAATGGTAGATTGCTGTGATGGAGTTTAGCCCTCCAACCCTATAACTTCACCATCAGCTACCGGCCTGGTAAGCAGAACGGGAATGCAGATGGATTGTCCCAGCATACTGACATTCCTACCACCTCCTAGTCCGGTCATCCCCAAGTTGACCTGCCAAAGGGTCAATCCGGGTCTGCCGGAGTGTCCCACCAGGAGGGGGCCATGTGACAGACCCTTCTGTCAACCTCCCTACGGATTATGGATTCGGGCATTATGTTAAGTCACTCTGTGCCCATTATAGGTACAGGGTGCAAATCCAACAGTACTGGAGGGGTTAACTTCAGTTTTGAGTAACTGTATTGTCTAACTGTATTGTCTATCTGTATTGTCTGAGACAGTTGTTGTTGTTAGCAGTTGTAGTTGTTGCACCAGTTTTAAGCTGTGGCTAGAAGCAAAATAAATAGCTGATTTAGACTTAAACTTGGACTGAATTATTTAGACAACATTTTTAAGATGAGGATGTCTCTGCTTAACTAAAAGATATTGCGGATCCTACTGCTTCTCTGCTACAAGGAGATTGTAGTCCTTATGTAGTCACGCAGCACCTTATCCCACAAGGGGTAATCCAGGAGAAAATGGAGGTAAAAGGAAGGTTGTTGTCCTTAGGTAGTCACATAACACCTTGTCCCACCAGGGGGAGTCCAGGAATAAAAGGTATCACTTGGGCAATCACCAATTCTCCAAGAGGTAACCAGTTCTCCAAAAAGTTACAGTGTAGCAGCAGTTGTATTAAAAAGAGGTTTTTATTTAAAACAAGTTTGTATAACAAATTAAAAAGCAATGCATTTCTCCGTGTCACAGCCTGATGAAACCATGCTGTGACACGGAGAAACGCGTTGATTTTTAATTTGTTATACAAACTTGTTTTAAATAAAAACCTCTTTTTAATACAACTGCTGCTACACTGTAACTTTTTGGAGAACTGGTTACCTCTTGGAGAATTGGTGATTGCCCAAGTGATACCTTTTATTCCTGGACTCCCCCTGGTGGGACAAGGTGTTATGTGACTACCTAAGGACAACAACCTTCCTTTTACTTCCATTTTCTCCTGGATTCCCCCTGGTGGTATAAGGTGCTGCATGACTACATAAGGACTACAATCTCCTTCTTTAGGATTTCCCTGTATACTGTCTGTGTGTCTGCTGGACGACTTTTGGTTTTGGTCTGCCTATATTGCACGACTGTGCATTACATCACGTGAGTAGCAATTTGGCTATCTATATATGCTTTTGGATCATTATCGTTTGATCTGCACTATGTGGAGCCCTCTATGTTTTTTTGGACATGAATTTGCTGTATTCATGCATAAGGCTATGCCTGATGCACTGGAAAGGGGGACCTTATCTTATGTTGATGATGTTTTAATCAAAAGCACAGACTTTGAAAAACACATCGCAGAGCTTAAACACGTCCTCGGCCAACTTAAAAGGGCAGGTGTCAAATTATCCCTACAAAAAGCTCAATGGTGCCACACTCGTGTAAACTTCTTGGGACATGAAGTCACTTCTGAAGGGCTAAATCCTCAGAAGAAAAAGGTGGAAGCTATAATAAGTCCTAAAAACCCAGCTAACTTAAAGGAATTGAGATCATTCCTGGGTATGACAAATTATTCTCGCAAATTCATTGATAATTATGCAGAATTAGCCAAACCACTACTACTTCTTCTAAAGAAGGATGCGAAATGGTACTGGAGTGAGACTCAAGAGACAGCCATCAAGGAGCTGAAGAGAAAACTCACTCAAGCACCTTGCATAGCATACCCTGAAGGTGGTAAACCTTTCTACTTAGAGACAGGTTACACAGATGTAAGCATGAGTGCTGTTTTATACCAAAAGCATGATAATTTAAGCAAAGTCATTGCTTATGTGAGCAAAACTTTATCCTCAGTAGAAATAAAATTTAGCGATTGCGAAAAAAGCCCTCTTATCTACTGTATGGGCTCTACAAAATTTCCGCAGCTATATACAGGGCAAGAAAATTATTGTAGAAACGGCCCACCAGCCTTTGCTATATTTGCAAAGTGAGAGAATAAGAGATGGGAAATTGTCTAATAGCCGCATAACAGTGTGGACTCTTTCCTTACAAGGCTGGCCCTTAGAAATTCACAAGCAGAATAAAAAGAATCTAGTCGCACAGCTTGCTGAGCTCCACAACTGTACTGCTAAAGATCCTGGGGAAGAATTGTCAGAAGATGATTTTCTGGAGGAACAATTGCTTTCCCCATATAAAATGTACAATGAGGACCATTGTCAAACATTACCTTGGGTATATGTTGATAATTGTTCTTACCATGCCACTATTGATCATGAATGCAGACTAGTCGCTGGCATTGGTATAACTTGGGCAAATGGATTCCCAAATATTTCTGTAGGTTTCAACATTGGACCAAAATCGAGTCAAGTTGCAGAACTCACTGCTGTTCTAAAAAATCATACAAATGGCTATTGAACATGATATTCAAGAATTTTTGATCATAACTGACTCAAATTATGTGCGCAACAGTTTTGTTTAATACCTGCCAACTTGGAAAAGAAATGGCATGCAGAAAAGCAATAACAAACCAGTCAAGCATGGAAAGTTGTTCTGCGAGATTGATAATCTGGTGGTATCCAATAATTTAGCCATACACTGGAAGAAGACCAAGGGTCATTCCAGGGTTCTAGGTCCTGATAAGGAAGGCAATGACCTTGCGGATTCATTAGCCAAACTGGAGAACTCCTTAATATTGACCACTTAATGGGTGCAATCCAGGTAGAAGCCATTACCAGAAACCAGGCTAAACAACAGAGTGAGCCTAACCTGGGGCAATGGAGTCAGGATTCTCCTGGTGAGGACCTGATCACTAGTCAAAAAGAAGACTCCATGGTAGGCAACTTTTATAAACACATAGAAGATCCTGAAAGCAACCCCATCTCAAAAGATGATTGTATTGGCAAAGAAGATCTTAGAATCTTGATGAAATCCAGAAAACAATTCAAGTTACAGGATGGTTTGTTAATTAGAACCTCTAAAACTGGCATCCCACAATGGGTAGTACCCACCAAGTTCAGAGGTCTAATGCTTCAACATGCCCATGATGCTCCCACATCTGGACATTGTGGTGCCAAACTCACGTATGAAATATTGCGTGACTACGCTTTTTGGCCACACATGTTGAAAGATGTTCAAACCTACTGTCAAGGGTGTAAAATCTGTCCACAGTTCCAACCAAAAGCATAGATCGCCATTGCAGAAAAGGGGGGTTTGTAATGCCATGGTCAGATTTACAAATTGATTTTATTGGTCCAGTACACAAGGTCATCAAGAGGTAACAAATACATGTTAACAGTGACATGCCTTTCACTAAATGGGTAGAGTGCATCAGTGCACCTAACAATAGTGCTGAAACATGTGCAGCATTGCTCATCAACCACGTGTTTTCCAGATTTGGTTTGCCCCAAAGAATCGAATCAGATTGGGGAACCCACTTAACTAGCGAAGTGATGACCAAAATGTGGAAAATACTAGGGGTAAAAAGAAAGCTCCATATTGCTTATAGAGCTGCCTCAAGTGGTGGTGTAGAGCATTACAACCAGTCCATTGTGAAAATCCTCAAAAGCTTTGTGAGTGAAACGGGTAAAGACTGGGATGTAAAACTACCTCTAGTCTTAATGGTATTAAGAGCAACTCCAAGTAGTGCTACCAAGATGTCACCTTTTGAACTGATGACTGGTAGAAGAATGGTTCTACCTCAACATCTACTGTACCGTACATCAGACCAAAATTTGACAAAAAACGCTGCCAATACACATCAATATGTGGAGAACCTAAGAAAGCACCTGCAATATGCCTTTTCATTTGCTCAAAGGAACTTAGATAAAGCCGCAACTGCCACTATTATGATCTCAAAATGTCCAAAAAGGAATATGAAATAAATGATAAAGTTTATCTTTATAACTTTGGAAGAGATCAGGTTAGGGAGAAGAAATTTCTTCCATCGTGGAAAGGTCCTTACTGACAAAATATCGCCAGTAGCCTATAAAATATGGATCCCCAAAAATGAAAGTTTCATAGATAAATGGGTCCATATCAATCAGCTGCGAGCGTGCCATCCTAGGTCCCAACTACAAGTCATAGAGGAAGAATGAAGTCATATCTCCAAATACATTAAAGACATACTGTAGTTTAAAGATGCCTAGCTGATAAGCATGAAGGCAAAAAACAAATGACGGACTCTCTACATAGAAGACTGTTTATGATGTGTACGGTCAACATCCTCACCAAATACCATTGACTCTAAGCCAATTTAAATACATGTGTACTACATCTATTTAAAATTGGAAGGGGGATTTATGTCAAGGTATATGTGAATATATATATATATATATATATATATATATATATATATATATATATATATATATACACACATTTGGCTAATCCGTAACAAATGATTCATTCATTTATAAGAAATTAAATGCTTTGATTGACAAAAATGCAATCCTTAATTCTGTTAATTACACAGGATGAATCATAAAAATCACTTCAAAGGAAAAATGTCCTTACTAGGGTGTGAAAATGAAGTCCCTATCAGATGGTGACTAAACTTTCTTCTAGTCCTAAAACATTTGACCATCAACCATTTCAAAGAAACCTCTTGGTTATTTGGAGTCAATAGTCTGTGTTTTGAATGGAAAATATGCTCAGAAGCCCTCTGAAATCTCTCACTCAAATCTTTCTGACTTGAAAGAAACAAATGCTAACAGACACATGTGATAACATCACAATGGCCACTAAATTGTTTGAAGCATAATGATATGCAAAGACTAATTATAACTGCTGTGTATTGAAACAACATCTGTGTTGACCAACAAAACAGCAAAAGCACATGTTACAGTTAAGCTATTTTAAATTCAATTTTTAATACAGCCTACATGATTATAAAATAAAAAAATATATAACAATGTTTTATCTGCTGTATTTTGTATGAATATATGTGTGTGTGTATATATATATATATATATATATATATATATATATATATTTATATATATGTATGTGTGTGTGGGGTACACATATGTACAGTATATTCAGACACATATTAAACATGGAGACATGAAAGCTAAAATTTCAAGTTGTTTTTGCACATATATATATATATATATATATATATATATATATATATATATATATATATATATATATATATAGGAAGCATAGAATGTTTTGGGATTTAACATGAGCATTCTAACAATTATTTCTTTGGTTGCAGACAACAATTGGACATAGGCATCAATTTATATTTTCAGGAATAAATACACTGAATGTGAAACATGCTATATTCGTATAAATATATATATATCAGGATTTTAAATGCTATTAATTTTAAGCTAATAATAAGCAGTATAATTACTTTGATATTATAAAATGTTAAAAACACACTCGGCTAGATTTAGAGTTTGGCGGTAGCCGTCAAAACCAGCGTTAGAGGCTCCTAACGCTGGTTTTGGGCTACCGCTGGTATTTAGAGTCAGTCAGGAAAGGGTCTAACGCTCACTTTCCATACCGCAGATCCCCCTACGCCATTTGCGTATCCTATCTTTTCAATCGGATCTTTCTAACGCTGGTATTTAGAGTCTTGGCTGAAGTGAGCGTTAGAAATCTAACGACAAAACTCCAGCCGCAGAAAAAAGTCAGTAGTTAAGAGCTTTCTGGGCTAACACCGGTTCATAAAGCTCTTAACTACTGTGCTCTAAAGTACACTAACACCCATAAACTACCTATGTACCCCTAAACCGAGGTCCCCCCACATCGCCGCCACTCTATTAAAAAATTTTAACCCCTAATCTGCCGACCGCAAACCGCCGCCACCTACGTTATCCCTATGTACCCCTAATCTGCTGCCCCTATTACCGCCGAACCCTATATTATATTTTTAACCCCTAATCTGCCGCCCCCGCTATTGCTGACCCATGCATATTATTATTAACCCCTAATCTGCCGCTCCGTACCCTGCCGCAACCTACGTTATCCCTATGTACCCCTAATCTGCTGCCCCTATTACCGCCGACCCCTATATTATATTTTTAACCCCTAATCTGCCACCCCCGCTATTGCTGACCCCTGCATATTATTATTAACCCCTAATCTGCCGCTCCGTACCCTGCCGCAACCTACGTTATCCCTATGTACCCCAAATCTGCTGCCCCTAACACTGCCGACCCCTATATTATATTTATTAACCCCTAATCTGCCGCCTCCACTATCGCTAACCCCTGCATATTATTATTAACCCCTAATCTGCCGCTCCGTACACCGCCGCAACCTACGTTATCCCTATATATCCCTAATCTGATGCCCCTAACACCGCCGACCCCTATATTATATTTATTAACCCCTAATCTGCCGCCCCCAACGTCGCCTCCACCTACCTACAATAATTAACCCCTAATCTGCCGACCGGATCTCACCGCTTCTCTAATAAATGTATTAACCCCTAAAGCTAAGTCTAACACTAACACCCCCCTAAGTTAAATATAATTTAAATCTAACGAAATAAATTAACTCTTATTAAAAAAATTATTCCTATTTAAAGCTAAATACTTACCTGTAAAATAAACCCTAATATAGCTACAATATAAATTATAATTATATTGTAGCTATTTTAGGATTAATATTTATTTTACAGGCAACTTTGTAATTATTTTAACCAGGTACAATAGCTATTAAATAGTTAATAACTATTTAATAGTTACCTAGTTAAAATAATTACAAAATTACCTGTAAAATAAATCCTAACCTAAGTTACAATTAAACCTAACACTACACTATCAATAAATTAATTAAATACAATACCTACAATTAAATACAATTAAATAAACTAACTAAAGTACAAAAAATAAAAAAGAACTAAGTTACAAAAAATTAAAAAATATTTACAAACATTAGAAAAATATTGCAACAATTTTAAACTAATTACACCTACTCTAAGCCCCCTAATAAAATAACAAAGACCCCCAAAATAAAAAAATGCCCTACCCTATTCTAAAATACAAATTGAAAAGCTCTTTTACCTTACCAGCCCTTAAAAGGACCATTTGCGAGGCATGCCCCAAAGAATTCAGCTCTTTTGCCTGGAAAAAAACATACAATACCCCCCTAACATTACAACCCACCACCCACATACCCCTAATCTAACCCAAACACCCCTTAAATAAACCTAACACTAAGCCCCTGAAGATCTCCCTACCTTAGCTTCACCACACCGGGTATCAGCGATCCGTCCAGGCTCCGATGTCTTGATCCAAGCCCAAGCGGGGGGCTGAAGACATCCATCCTCCGGCTGAAGTCTTGATCCAAGCAGGCAGAAGAGGACATCCGGACAGGCAAACATCTTCATCCAAGCCGCATCTTCCATCTGATGACGACCGGCTGATCTTCAAGACCTCCACCGCGGATCCATCCTCTTTTTCCGACGACTAGACGACAAATGAAGGTTCCTTTAGGGGACGTCATCCAAGATGGCGTCCCTCGAATTCCGATTGGCTGATAGAATCCTATCAGCCAATCTGAATTAAGGTAGGAAAATTGTTTGTTTTTTTCTCCAGGCAAAAGAGCTGTATTGTTTGTTTTTTTCTCCAGGCAAAAGAGCTGAATTCTTTGGGGCATGCCCCGCAAATGGCCCTTTTAAGGGCTGGTAAGGTAAGAGCTTTTCTATTTTAATTTTAGAATAGGGTAGGGCATTTTTTTATTTTGGGGGGCTTTGTTATGTTATTAGGGGGCTTAGAGTAGATGTAATTAGTTTAAAATTGTTGTAATATTTTTCTAATGTTTGTAAATATTTTTGTATTTTTTGTAACTTAGTTCTTTTTTATTTTTTGTACTTTAGTTAGTTTATTTAATTGTATTTATTTGTAGGTATTTTATTTAATTAATTTATTGATAGTGTAGTGTAAGGTTTAATTGTAGATAATTGTAGGTAGTTTATTTAATTTATTTATTGATAGTGTAGGTTTAATTGTAACTTAGGTTAGGATTTATTTTACAGGTAATTTTGTAATTATTTTAACTAGATAACTATTAAATAGTTATTAACTATTTAATAGCTATTGTACCTGGTTAAAATAATTACAAAGTTGCCTGTAAAATAAATATTAATCCTAAAATAGCTACAATATAATTATTATTTATATTGTAGCTATATTAGGGTTTATTTTACAGGTAAGTATTTAGCTTTAAATAGGATTAATTTATTTAATAAGAGTTAATTTATTTAGTTAGATTTAAATTATATTTAACTTAGGGGGTGTTAGCATTAGGGTTAGACTTAGCTTTAGGGGTTAATACATTTATTAGAGTAGCGGTGAGCTCCGGTCGGCAGATTAGCGGTTAATAAGTGTAGGTAGGTGGAGGCGACGTTGGGGCGGCAGATTAGGGGTTAATAAATATAATATAGGGGTCGGCGGTGTTAGGGGCAGCAGATTAGGTGTACATAGGTATAATGTAGGTTGCGGCGGTGTACGGAGCGGCAGATTAGGGGTTAATAATAATATGCAGGGGTTAGCGATAGTGGGGGCGGCAGATTAGGGGTTAATAAGTGTAAGGTTAGGGGTGTTTAGACTCGGGGTTCATGTTAGAGTGTTAGGTGCAGACTTAGGAAGTGTTTCCCCATAGGATACAATGGGGCTGCGTTAGAAGCTTAACGCTGCTTTTTTGCAGGTGTTAGGCTTTTTTTCAGCTCAAACAGCCCATTTTTGAAGCTGGCCGCGTCCGTAAGCACCGCTGGTATCGAGAGTTGAAGTGGCAGTAAATATGTTCTATGCTCCCTTTTTTGGAGCCTAACGCAGCCCTTTTGTGAACTCTAAATACCAGCGGTATTTAAAAGGTGCGGGAGAAAAAAAACATGCGTAGCTAACGCACCCCTTTGGCCGCAGAACTCTAAATCTAGCCGTCTGTATTTAGTATTGGAATAATCAGAAAATTCACATGATGCTATCCTTTCTGGAATTCGGAGTGTAAGTAATTAATGCAATATTATAGTATGATTTTAAATAATCATTATTTGGAAGATATTTAAATTGTAGCAAAGATGAATGTTAAGAATGAATCTGTTTTGTTTGTCATGTTGCCCCCGATGGACAAAATTCGGTGTTGTGATGCAAGAATTACAACCAAAAGAGGATTGGTTGTTACAAAGATGCATCTCCCTGACAACATACATACCCAAAATGAACCAATGAGAAGGGACAAGCACCGTGTGCATGAACGAAAAAGATTAATGATTATATAAGGAATAGCTAAATGCAAGACAAGGACGTTTTTTGGTGATCTGCTTGTCACTAGTGATTGATAACTGGCAGCCATTCTCTTGGGGGCACAATCCTTTTAAGCAAAAACTGAAAACTTACCTTGATCTATGCAATAACTTTCCTTCAAATAAGATGATCTAAAGATATTTGGAAAAGACAGCTACGAATTGGTTCAAATTGGTGATGTATAATTATTATAATTTTTAATATTTGAAACAAAGGTTATTATTAAGACCATATTCAAATTATAGTTAAGAGATTTAAAGGAACACTCAGTATTTTTAAACAGTGTTTATAATCCTGTATTGTGTCAAGCTTGTCTTTTGTATGCTAACTAATTTATCTTTGCAAAAGATATATGTATGTCTTAGAATTTGTTTTAACTGTAGGTAACTAAGAACTTAATTCAGCTTAGATAAATTGACATAGAGTTTGATTGTTGGCTTAAATAATATATATCTAGGAAGGAAAGGTTAGAGGGCGCCACATGGTGCAGATCATAAAAAATAGATTAGGGCAACAATTGGATCACAAGAATCCTACTCACACAGTATAAGGCACCAATGTGCAATATTTGCAATCCGGAACCACACGTCGTCCGGTAGACCTCTTTTGAAGTGTGTCGTCAGATGGGATTCCTCGTCTCACCAGGGAGAGTCCAGGGAAGTCCAAAAGTGGTGTAATGGGAACAAATCAGTGTGAGAAGAGGAATCCCATCTGACGACACACTTCAAAAGAGGTCTACCGGACGACGTATGGTTCCGGACTGCGAATACTGCACATTGGTGCCTTATACTGTGTGAGTAGGATTCTTGTGATCCAATTTTTGCCCTAATCTATTTTTTATGATCTGCACCATGTGGCGCCCTCTATCCTTTCCTTCCTAGATTTATCATCTGTGTTGCGGCACAACACCCTGGAGGAGCGGCCTACACTTTCTTGGAATACCCCTGTCTATCTGACAGCTTTTGGAATCACCATTGTGTATTCCTGGACTTTGTATAAGAATATATACACTGAACTATACAGTTTGTATTGTTTTCTTCACTTTGGAGTGCCATTACACTGATGTTATAATATTAATATCACAATACTGTTGTTGCTATTTGATATACTAATTGTTTCTATCTTTATAGCTCACATACCAATAATTCTATCTTTAATTTTTTGTAATACCAATCCTAGGCGCATCTTATAAGTGCTTTAGTGACGTCATCACTGAAGCACTAGCTATTCAATAATATATACAATTTCTGATGTTTTAAATTGAAATTATATTAGAATAAATTGTGGTTAAATAGCTGATTGTATTGCTTGAATGTTAGCAGCTAAATATCTTGGAATCTCATTGTGTAAATTGAATGAAATTCTATTGTGAATAAGGCTAGTTAAAAGTTACAATTTGGGTTGCTTTGTAAAGAGTATAGCATATTTTAATAATTTAAATGTGTATAATATTGATTCATATACTGGTTCCTACAAATATATTTCAATGTGTTCATAGATATTAACTAATAATAAAGAATTTAGGAATTTATATTAATTTTATGGTTTCTAGTATATGCATATTTTTGGGTTTAGTTTAAAGGATAATTATTAATATATTGTGTTATAACCCTGCCATATACTGACAAGACACATATACAAGTGCATTTGAACCCTTTGCAGTTAAGTAGATAAAAACATGGAAAAACATATTTATGCAATATTCATATTTAATAAAGTGTTATACTGTGTGTTCACTGTAAATATATGTAAACATCTGTATATATCTAATAATGTTGGCACCCCTGCATTTCTGTCAAATAATGCAGCACTTCACCCCGAGAAAATTGTTGCAATTATAAATGTTTACGCATTCTCATGTTTATTTATTTTGTTTGTATTGGTATGATACAAAAAAGTGGAGAAAAAAATGCCAAATCTGACACATTCCACGCAAAACTCTAAAAAAGGACTGGACGAAATTATTGTCACCTTCTAAAAATTGTAAGAAATAGCTGCATTACAAGTTTGTGATGGTCCTGTAAGTTGTAATTAAACTCACCTGTATCATTTAACAGGTGCTGACAATATAGAAATCACACAGGCAACCAGTTTAAATGGTGAAAAATTGACTCAACCTTTCTTTTTTGTATCTCTGTGTACCCCATTGAGCATTGAAAAGAGAAAGAGCAGCAAAGAATCATCTGAGGATTTGAGAACTAAAATTGTGGAAAATCATGGACAATCTCAAGGTTACAAGTCCATCTCCAGAGATCGTAATGCTCCTGTGTGCACTGTGCGCAACATTGTCAATAAGTTTACAGCCCATGGCACTGTTGCTAACTCCCTGGACCTGGATGAAGGAGAAAAAAAATGATCAAAGATTGCAACAAAGGATTGTTCAAAAGGTGGATAAAGAACCTCCATCAACTTTCAGACAAATTCAAGCTGACCTTCAGGCACATGGTACAAATGTATGGACCCTATGGTAGGAGACTCAGGAGGACCCCACTGCTGACACAGAAACATTTAAAAGCCAGATTGTGTCAGGATGTCAGGAATCAGACAGAGACGAGAAGTGCAAAAATAATCACACCTTTATTAATAGCAAAAAATAATAAAAAGTCCACAAGTCAAATAACAAGCTAGGAATCAAAACCAGAGCTGGTAGTCAGATTAGCTGAGTCAGGAGCCAAAGTGAATAGTCAGACAAGCCGAGTCAGGAGCCAAAGCGAGTAGTCAGACGAGCCGGAATCAGGAACAAGGAGAACAGCAGAGTCAGGAACAAGCCAGGTATCAGGAACCAGGAGGAACGTCAGACAGCCAGGTAATACACAGGAGCTCTCACAAACAGGTCTGAGACAATGCAAGGGCAAAGCATACTGAACAGAGGCCTTTTAAATAATAAGTGATGACCTCACAATCTGAGACTGCATCCTGTCTCACACGGATGATGTACACCAGTCTGGCCATAAAAGGAAGTGCACGAAATGAGCAGCATCACACAGTATGCACCAGTCAGCAAGAGAGGTGAGCAAAATGGCTGCCAGCAGCACATGGCAAGCAAAGCAGGGAAAAAAACATGACAGTACCCTCCCCTCAACGACCCCTCCCCCGCAGGAGGACAAAAGACTTATTGGGGAAACGGGCATGGAAGACACAAAGGAGGGCAGGAGCATGAACATCAGAGGAGGGAACCCATGAACACTTCTCCAGACTGTAGACCCTCCAGTGAACCAAATAATGTACGCGGCCCCTGGACATATAAGAGTCAATAATGCTGCTGACTCCTCATACTCCTCATGGTTGTCAACAAAGATAGGATGGGGACTAGGCAACACAGTGGTAAACCAATTACAAACCAATGGTTTCAAGAGGGAGATATGAAAAACATTAGAGATGTGCATTGAAGGAGGAAGGTCAAGAGCATAGGCCACAGGATTGACCAGTCGGATTATTCGAAAAGGACCAACATAACAGGGAGCCTGTTTATTGGAAGGCACACGAAGGTTCAAGCTGTGGGAGGACAGTCAAACTCTCTCACCAACCTGGTAGGAAGGTGCGGGCAGACACCTACGATCAGCCTGGAACTTTTGGCGCTGCATAGAACGATGAAGGCAATCCTGAATCTGAACCCACGTGGAACGGAGTTGCCGTAGGTGCTCCTCCAAAGCCGGAATACCCTGAGACTTGAATGAATCGGGCAACAAGGATGGTTGAAACCCATAATTTGCCATGAACGGGGATAACTTGGAGGAAGCATTAATAGCAAAAAATAATTAAAAGTCCAAAAGTCAAATAACAAGCCAGGAATCAAAACCAGAGCTGGTAGTCAGACGAGCCGAGTCAGGAGCAAAAGCAAATAGTCAGACGTACCGAGTCAAGAGCCAAAGCGAGTAGTCAGACGAGCCAGAATCAGGAACAAGGAGAACAGCAGAGTCAGGAACAAGCCAGGTATCAGGAACCAGGAGGGACGTCAGACAGCCAGGTAATACACAGGAGCTCTCACAAACAGATCTGAGACAACGCAAGGGCAAAGCATACTGAACAGAGGCCCTTTAAATAATAAGTGATGACATCACAATTCTGAGACTGCATCCTGTCTCACACAGATAATGTACACCAGTCTGGCCATAAAAGTGCAGGAAATGAGCAGCATCACACAGTATGCACCAGTCAGCAAGAGAGGTGAGTAAAATGGCTGCCAGCAGCAAATGGCAAGCAAAGCAGGGAAAAAACCCTGACAGTAATGTCAGGATGCCAGGAATCAGACAGAGACGAGAAGTGCAAAAATAATCACACCTTTATTTATAGCAAAAAATAAAAAAGTCCACAAGTCAAATAACAAGCCAGTAATCAAAACTAGAGCTGGTAGTCAGACGAGCCGAATTAGGAGCCAAAGCAAATAGTCAGACGAGCCAAGTCAAGAGCCAAAGCGAGTAGTCAGACGAGCCAGAATCAGGAACAAGGAGAATATCAGAGTCAGGAACAAGCCAGGGAAAAGGAACCAGGAGGGATGTCAGACATCCAGGTAATACACAGGAGCTCTCACAAACAGGTCTGTGACAAAGCAAGGGCAAAGCATACTGAACAGAGGCCCTTTAAATAATAAGTGATGACATCACAATTCTGAGACTGCATCATGTCTCACACGGATGATGTACACCAGTCTGGCCATAAAAGGAAGTGCAGAAAAAGAGCAGCATCACACAGTATGCACCAGTCAGCAAGAGAGGTGAGTAAGCAGCACATGGCAAGCAAAGCAGGGAAAAAACCCTGACAGATTGAAGTTTGCCCAAACTTACCTAAGGAAGCCAAAATCCTTAGTGTTACAGTATGAAAAAGATTATATTGTAAGTGAATTTATCTGAATCTTTCATATTTTGAGTGAGAACGTAAAACATTACAGAGATGATCTATTGGTGACAGCATTTGGTGCCTAAGGGCCGAGTCTATATAGGCTGACAATATTATGTAACAATGTGCCAGTATTTCCCTGGAGGAATTCACTAAAGCCAAGCTAAGTGACGTATACTGCATTTTTGTAATTTAAAAATCATACAAAACTAATAACTATCCATTCAAACAAAATTACGCAAGAAAAAATTGCATTGCAAAGGTGCATCAAAAATCATAAGAAAATTGTTCACCAAAAAAAAATCACATTTTATCAAAAACATAAAATTTATATTTAAATTACAAACAAATAAATCATATTAAATATGCACAGCGTAAATCGTAATTTAAGTACACTGGATGTGCAAAAAACAAAAATAATTTTGTTTTATCATAAAATTGGCTGAATATGGGCGTTCCAAGGGCATATATGAAATTGTCTCTTAAATCCCAGCATAATTCTCTAATTTCCACCCTATGGATCTCAGTTTTTTTTCGCAAATTTAAATGTTGTTAACATGTAAATCTGTCATTAAGAGCAATTAGTTTATATAATTTTTTTACATGCATATAATATGAATTACAAATTCACAGATTAGCTACGGTGCAATGGCTACAACTTTTAATGACCGGAAGCTGTTTCCGTACCTGTATCGTACGGTCCCCAGTGAACGCAATCAGCAGATTGGAATCGTCAGGATGCTGCAGCACTTTGGCTGGACTTGGGTTATCATTTTGACCTCAGAGGACGACAGCAGCGTAAGAGGAAGCCAGGAACTTAGAGATTTAATGATTATAAATGGGATCTGTGTGGAGTTTTTAAAGATACATAAAACTGATTTTAATGCGAACCTTGAATCTATATATCGTGTTGGGAATGGTTCTGCAAGAGCCGTGATATTTTACAGCAGCATAAATATTTTTGATAATTTTATAGAAGCATATTCTACTCATAAGCAACCTATAAAGATCTGGATCATCGCAGCAATATTATCCTACTTTACAAGCATTATCCCTGAAACTTCCCTTCCAATGCTTGATGGTACATTAGCATTATCACTAAGCAGCAGGGAAATATATGGGCTAAAAGATTTCTTAACTAGTGCCAACATGTATAAGTATCCGGATGACTATGTCTTGAAATATATGTGGATGGAATATTTTAGTTGTTTGCCATTTAGAAGTGCTTATGACATCAGAGTTTATACCTGCCCTACAAATATATCTCTACTGCAGCTTCCTGGATATTTGTATGATGTGAACAATTTCCAATACACCTACAGCATTTACACTGCAGTCTATGCACTCGCTTACGCTCTGCATGACATGATAACTGAAAAAGCTTCTTCTGATTTGAATGAATCCAAGAAAATGACTGTGAAGGATATAAGGCCATGGAAGGTAATAATGATGGTTTATATTTTATTGTAACAAATATACTAAACGTACAAGTAATACATTTACATCTAGCAGACCAGGCAAACACTTTACCAAATATGCTACTGAATTAAAGACAAACTATAGAAAGGACTAAAAACAGCATCAGAAGATCTAATCTAATTCCCTTACATGACGATGTATCAGAAGATCTAATCTAATTCCCTTACATGACTATGTATCAGAAGATCTAATCTAATTCCCTTACATGACTATGTATCAGAAGATCTAATCTAATGCCCTTACATGACTATGTATCAGAAGATCTAATCTAATTCCCTTAAATGACTATGTATCAGAAGATCTAATCTAATTCCCTTACATGACTATGTATCAGAAGATCTAATCTAATTCCCTTACATGACTATGTATCAGAAGATCTAATCTAATTCCCTTACATGCCTATGTATCAGAAGATCTAATCTAATTCCCTTACATGACTATGTATCAGAAGATCTAATCTAATTCCCTTACATGACTATGTATCAGAAGATCTAATCTAATTCCCTTACATGACTATGTATCAGAAGATCTAATCTAATTCCCTTACATGACTATGTATCAGAAGATCTAATCTAATTCCCTTACATGACTATGTATCAGAAGATCTAATCTAATTCCCTTACATGACTATGTATCAGAAGATCTAAGCTAATTCCCTTACATGACTACGTATCAGAAGATCTAATCTAATTTCCTTACATGACTATGTATCAGAAGATCTAATCTAATTCCCTTACATGACTATGTATCAGAAGATCTAATCTAATTCCCTTACATGACTATGTATCAGAAGATCTAATCTAATTCCCTTACATGACTATGTATCAGAAGATCTAATCTCATTCCTTTACATGACTATGTATCAGAAGATCTAATCTAATTCCCTTACATGACTATGTATCAGAAGATCTAATCTAATTCCCTTACATGACTATGTATCAGAAGATCTAATCTAATTCCCTTACATGACTATGTATCAGAAGATCTAATCTAATTCCCTTACATGACTATGTATCAGAAGATCTAATCTAATTCCCTTACATGACTATGTATCAGAAGATCTAATCTAATTCCCTTACATGACTATGTATCAGAAGATCTAATCTAATTCCCTTACATGACTACGTATCAGAAGATCTAATCTAATTCCCTTACATGACTATGTATCAGAAGATCTAATCTAATGCCCTTACATGACTATGTATCAGAAGATCTAATCTAATTCCCTTACATGACTATGTATCAGAAGATCTAATCTAATTCCCTTACATGACTATGTATCAGAAGATCTAATCTAATTCCCTTACATGACTATGTATCAGAAGATCTAATCTCATTCCTTTACATGACTATGTATCAGAAGATCTAATCTAATTCCCTTACATGACTGTGTATCAGAAGATCTAATCTAATTCCCTTACATGACTATGTATCAGAAGATCTAATCTAATTCCCTTACATGACTATGTATCAGAAGATCTAATCTAATTCCCTTACATGACGATGTATCAGAAGATCTAATCTAATTCCCTTACATGACTATGTATCAGAAGATCTAATCTAATTCCCTTACATGACTATGTATCAGAAGATCTAATCTAATTCCCTTACATGACTACGTATCAGAAGATCTAATCTAATTCCCTTACATGACTATGTATCAGAAGATCTAATCTAATTCCCTTACATGACTATGTATCAGAAGATCTAATCTAATTCCCTTACATGACTATGTATCAGAAGATCTAATCTAATTCCCTTACATGACTATGTATCAGAAGATCTAATCTAATTCCCTTACATGACTATGTATCAGAAGATCTAATCTAATTCCCTTACATGACAATGTATCAGAAGATCTAATCTAATTCCCTTACATGACTATGTATTAGACAATCTAATCTAATTCCCTTACATGACTATGTATCAGAAGATCTAATCTAATTCCCTTACATGACTATGTATCAGAAGATCTAATCTAATTCCCTTACATGACTATGTATCAGAAGATCTAATCTAATTCCCTTACATGACTATGTATCAGAAGATCTAATCTAATTCCCTTACATGACTATGTATCAGAAGATCTAATCTAATTCCCTTACATGACTATGTATCAGAAGATCTAATCTAATTCCCTTACATGACTATGTATCAGAAGATCTAATGTAATTCCCTTACATGACTATGTATCAGAAGATCTAATCTAATTCCCTTACATGACTATGTATCAGAAGATCTAATCTAATTCCCTTACATGACTATGTATCAGAAGATCTAATCTAATTCCCTTACATGACTACGTATCAGAAGATCTAATCTAATTCCCTTACATGACTATGTATCAGAAGATCTAATCTAATTCCCTTACATGACTATGTATCAGAAGATCTAATCTAATTCCCTTACATGACTACGTATCAGAAGATCTAATCTAATTCCCTTACATGACTTATGTATCAGAAGTGTTAGATCAATGTGGGGCAATAGATACTTTATCTAGAACCAAAGCATTTGACACTGACTCACACAATAAACTCATTTGTAAACTGAAGTGGGCAGAATGTAGGCTTAAAGGGACACTAAACCCAAATATTTTCTGTAATGATTCGGACAGAGCAGCAATTTTATGCAACTTTCAATTTACTCCTATTATCAAATTTTCTTCGTTCTCTTGCTATCTTTATTTAAAAAGCAGGAATGTAAAGCTTAGAAGCCAGCCTATTATAGATTCAGCACTCTGGATAGCGCTTGCTTATTGGTGGCTACATCTAGCAAACCAATAAGCAAGCATAACCCAGGTTCTCAACCAAAAATGGCCCGGCTGCTATGCTTTACATTCCTGCTTTTTAAATAAACATAGCAAGAGAACGAGGAAAATTTTATAATAGGAGTAAATTGAAAGTTGCATAAAATGGCTGCTCTGTCCGAATCATTACAGAAAATATTTGTGTTTAGGGCTAGATTTATTAAAGCTGAGGCGGGGCGAAAATACCCACAGGTATTCGGCATTGCAATCCCGCCCCCTGCCCGCGCACAGCCAATCACGTGCGGCCAGGAGCTGTTAATCTCCTAGGTCTGACTAGACCGAGGAGATTGAATTTTGCCAGATTAGAGGTGGCAAGGAGGCTAAGGAAGCAGCGGTCTGGTGACCGCTGCTTGATAAATGACAGCGAGCAAGTTCTTGAGAGAACTTGCTGCCGTAGGGGCTTAATAAATCTCGCCCTTAGTGTTCCTTTAAGCCTACATTCTGCCCACTTCAGTGCAATGGAGGGGGCAGTTACTAGTGGTGTTTCTCATGGATCAGCTGTAGGGTCTGATTTATTTAACATTTATCAGCAAATGGATACATTGTATCTCTGCTTCAGATGACACAAAACATTGTAACAGAGTTGTTTTGTTCGGCTGAGTAGGGGATCAAGTGAGAAGAAGATTGGATAAATGACAAGGATCTAAAGTTAAAAAAGACAAAGTGCAAAATGAACTATTTAAGGGAAAAAAAGTGTAACTGAGAAATGAATTTCTTATGGAGGTGAGAGTCCATGAGCAATTACACCTGCGATTCAACACCAGACCACTAGGAGGAGGTACAAATAGCAGAAAACAGAAACGCAGGAAAGGACAAAGCAGGGTAAATGAAGTGTAAACTAAAACCAATAGAAAGTATAAATGTGGGAGAGTCCACAAGCTTTTACACCTAGAATCCAATCCTCAAGCTATAGGGGCCCATTTATCAAGCGCCGAATGGAGCTTGAGGGCCTGTGTTTCTGGCAAGCCTGCAGGCTCGCCAGAAACAGCAGTTATGGTGGCCGATTGGCCGCGAATCTGCAGGCTCGCCAGCAGCTCAAAAGAATTGCTGGTGCAATGCTGAATACGGAGAGCGTATTTCTCTCCGCATTCAGCGAGGTCTGGCGGACCTGATCCGCACTGTCAGATCAGGTCCGCCAGACCTTTGATAAATATCCCCCATGGACTCTGAGAAAATAGGTGGGAAAAGTTAGGGCAGGCTCAGAAGAAGCAAAATTATTAAAATGGTGAAATATTAAAGAAAGTGTGAAAAAAGACTAATTTGGTGCTTTACAAATATACAGAAACATCAAACCCAAAAAGCGAAAACTACTCTGCAAGTATGTGCTAGAACTAGTTTTGGTTAGAGAGTTAGGAGAGTTAGGATAAAGTTCTTTAAAGGGACAGTCTAGTCAAAATTAAACTTTCATGATTCAGATAGGGCATGTAATTTTAAACAACTTTCCAATTTACTTCTATTATCTAATTTGCTCAATTCTTTAGATATCCTTTGTTAAAGAAATAGCAATGTACATGTGTGAGCCAATCACACAAGGCCTTTATGTGCAGCAACCAATCAGCAGCTACTGAGCATATCTAGATATGCTTTTCAGCAAGTGATATCAAGAGAATGAAGCAAATTAGATAATAGAAGTAAATTAGAAAGTTGTTTAAAATGACATGCTCTTTCTAAATCATGAAAGAAAAAAAATGGGTATCATGACCCTTTAACTAAGAAGCTAATATAACAACTGTTGGACCAGAGAAAGAATACATAAAGTAGAGGACTGTCCAAAAATTGTTGTGACTTTTAAAGAGTGCTCTAAAGGGATGACCATGTGTGGCTGCCACTAGAAATTTTGGGGCCCCTGACTCAACCAGTTTTCAGGGCCCCCCCAGCGCACACCCTGCCCCCCCAGCACATGTCCCGTCCGCATATGTATACATTATATATATAAATAAATAAATAAATAAATAAATAAAAGGATCTGCCTTTGTGTATAGAAAATAGATTAGATACATAGGTGTCTTTCTGCAGGCTCCAATCATTTAAATGGGTTGTGTGTTCAATGAGCAGTTTCATATACCAAAATTAATTGAAAGGAGCAATATCAAATACATGCCCTACTCTGCAGCATGCATTACAAGTCATTGGTAAATGGCAACATATAAAAAATGGGAATCCAAAACACAAGATCAATTAAAGGGACATAGAACCCCATAAACAACTTTCTAATTAGTTCTGTTATCAAGTATGCTTCATTCTCTTGGTGTCCTTTGTTGAAATAGCAGCAATTCACAACTGGGACCTAGCTGAATACATTAGATGAGCCTGTAACAAGAAACATAGCAGCCTCCTATTAGCAGCTCGCTCCCAGTAGTGCATTACTGCACCTGAGCCCACCTAAGTATTCTCTTCAACAAAGGATACCAATAGAACCAAGCAAATTCAAAAACAGCATTTTATTGTAGCCAAATTAAAATTCACATTTAATAGTTAATTACAGTTATATATTGTGACTTTTAATTTGGCTCAAATAAAAACGACAGGAGCATCAAGCCCCCTATATTAAAACAGCGTGTATATGAATTTAAATATCCGATTAGAAATAGTTTTTATTCGCATAACCATCACTTATTCTGTATGTGAATGCTGAGAATTATACGTGTAAGAATATTCTCACATCCACACTACTATTTTACTATTTTATCTGACACCTTCACAATTAGCCAATAGCCATCAATTCATGCTCTGCAGACCTCTCTAGCATTGTATACTGTTTCCTCCTACACAATAAAGCCAACACAACATTCCTGCACTGCAACTGGTTTACTGTAGGATTATACAACAGACAACACTTCACCTCTAAACCCCATCATTTATTATATCTATAACCCAAACAGATAAAAGACTATTCAGTCTAAAGGAATCCCACCTTGCAGCTGTGTATTGTAGTATTAACCCAATACTCTCAGCTCTGTCACTGCAGCTAGTAGAAAACTTACAAAGGGCCCTGGCTCCTGGGGCCCGATCCGATATGCAGCGTCGCCCGCAAAAGCCGGCGACGCCGAATTTTGCGCGGGTTTGGTATCCTATATACCGAGTAACCTAGAAGTTACGCTCATATATTTCTGCCTTCGCCCGTAGTTTTTTGGGCCATAGGCAGGTATACCAAACCCGTGCAGTTTGGTATCCAATATACAGCGTAAGGACTTACGTGGCGAAAATGGAGAAATCTTACTCCATTTTCACCTCGCCACAAAATGCAGGCGTAGTAAGCCTTACGCTGTATATTGGAGCCCCGTAACTCCCTAAACTACCTGCTAAATAAAACCTAACACCTAACGCATGCGCAATATCTATCTACCTGTCAACCGCGATCCCCCGCCGCAATCCCTAATAAAGTATTTAACCCCGCCGCCACCTACATTAAAAGTATAACCCCCTAATTTGATCCCCCTACATCGTCGCCAGCTACATTACATACCCCCTAATGTGAGCCCCTTACACCGCCGCCATCTACCTTACCTACCCCCTAAAGTGAGCCCCTACCCTGCCGCCATATACCTTACCTACCCCCTAAAGTGAGCCCCTACCCCGCCACCATCTACCTTACCTACCCCCTAAAGTGAGCTCCTACCTTGCCGCCATCTATTTTATTTTGAAATATTTTTATTTAGGTTTTTGTACATGCATACATAAAACAGTAACAAAACAAATAATAATCCAAAGATTCCAGCATTATTTATGCTCAACTCTCATTTGTGAAATAGTTAAATGACAAACGCTTTTATACCTTCTGTTGCTCTCTATCTGTGACATGATCCGCCTTTCCGCAACTCCTGCTCTCCCCCCCCCCCTTTTGGAGGCCTCGTGGTAGTGAATGTAAGGTTCCCATTTCAATAAGAATGCTTCCCTAGTATTTAGGGTTTCAGCTACTGCGCTCGCTTTCTCAAAGTGCTAAGTTATTTTTTGCTTTACCCTTTCAAAACTGGGTGGGGCACTCTTCCAAAATTGGGCAACACTCAACCTAACTATAGTGCAGATCCACATAACTAGTTTGTTATTATGTTTGGTGAAATCCCCAATCGGGAAGTGTAGTAAGGCCTGTTCCATAGTTAAGGTCACCCTCTTCTGGAATATCTCGCTAATGAGATTAGAGGTATGGTCCCAAATTTCCTTTGCGTATCTACAACTCCACCACATGTGTGTGTAGGTCCCTGTTTCCCCACATCCCCTGTAACACAATTTAGTTAGTGGGTCATTGCCTCCTCCCGGTCTAGCCGGGTACAGGTACCACCGAAAGGCCACCTTTATAAAATTTTCTTTGAGTGTTGCGTTTTGTGAGAAAGATAACCCACCCATAAGGTTTTCTGCCCAATTTTCGACTGACCACGTTTTCCCTGTGTCCTGTTCCCATTTTAACATGAGGTGAGATTTGTTAGCTGTCGGTGGCCGGTTGAAGATTTGTAGAGGGCAGAGATACCTCCCCTTATATGATGAGTTGACAAACCTAATGTTTCCAATGTCGTGCATGGCGGGGCTCTTTCACTACCCATTATCTGTTGAACCCTAGATTTTAATTGTAAATAATGGTACCAAATATGTTTATCGTCAGGGTCAAGGGCTTGGTATTGATCATAGGTCATCAGAGACCCTTCTTTATATGCATCTGCTATCCTATACAACCCCTTGTTGCTCCATTTCTGCTGTGTGGCTGTGTCGATAAGCGAATGTTGAGTTATCAAAGGGGTTATTTTCGATTTCTCATTGAGAAGAGGAAATTTTAAATTTAGCTTTTTCCAAATGTATAGAGTATGTTGTATAGCAATGTAGTCACGTTTATTGTGTGGGGTAGTGTTATGTGGGGTCCATAATAAGTTAGAAACTGGAAAAATGTTTAGAATCTTAGATTCAATATGAACCCATTGTGATAAGTTACTGGTGTGAAACCACTTCAAGGTTTGTGCCATACGGGCTGAATAGTAGTAAGAGGCTAGGTTAGGAAGTCCTACCCCCCCCCCCTTCCTATCAGTGCACATGATTTTCTTATTAATCCTCGCCCTCTTACCCTGCCATATGAAGTTAAGAATGTCCCTTTGGAGTTTATGCAGTTTCGTGAGTGGTAGTGTTATTGGCAGGGATCAAAATAAGTATAGTAGCTTGGGGAGTAAGGACATCTTTATAGATACTATTCTCCCATATAAGGATAGTTTCAATTTCATCCATTTTGCTAACAGCCCTCTGGCGTGTGTAAACATTGGTAAGTAATTCAAGTGGTATAGGGAATGTATATTGTTGGATAGATTGATTCCAAGGTATTTGAAGGATTTTTTTGGCCAGCTAAATGAGAAGTTTAATTCCATTAATTTTTTGGTGTGTTGTGGCAGTTTAATGACAAACGCTTCGCATTTACTCTCATTTATTTTGTAACCTGAAGCGTCCAAAGTGTTGTATTAAGTCATACACTGGGGGTAGGGAAAGCAATGGTCTAGTCAGTGTTAGTATTACGTCATCCGCAAATAATGAAATTTTATGGTCAGTCTGTCCTATTGTGATTCCTGAAATGTCTTGATTATCTCGTATTTTAATTGCTAAGGGTTCTATACTTAACGCAAAAAGTAATGGAGAAAGCGCGCAACCCTGACGTGTTCCATTGTTAATGTGTATTGAATGAGACTGATATCCGGAAAGTTTAACATAAGCAGTGGGGAAAGAATATAATGATTTTAATGCGTCCGTAAAAGGCCCCTTAATTCCCACCCTATCCAGTACCGCAACCATAAAGTCCCAATCGATCCTGTCGAACGCCTTCTCTGCATCCAAAGATAGGAACAGAGAAGGCGTTCCCCTAACTGTGGCTATATTGATTAAGTCTATTATTTTCCTCGTGTTGTCTGGGGCCTCCCTTTGCATAATAAACCCAACTTGATCGGAGTGTATTAATTTGGTGAGGAGGGGGTTGAGACGATTAGCTAAAATTTTGGTGAATAGTTTTATATCTTGATTAATTAGCGAGATGGGCCTGTAATTTTGACAGTGGTTTTTATTTTTTCCTGGTTTTGGTATAACTGAGATTCTCACCATTAATAATTCATTGGGTATTTCCTTACCCTGAAGCATTGAATTAAAAACCTGGGCTAGTTGCGGAACTAGTAGGGGTTGCAGAGTTTTATAGAAAAGCCCAGAGTAACCGTCGGGGCCTGGGGCTTTTGACACTTTGAGATTCTTAATACAAAATTTTATTTTCTCGTGAGTAATAGGTCTATTTAGGGAATCGCATTCATCTGTGGTGATGGCGGGGAGGGAACTGTTTCCTAAAAAGTGTTGTAGTTCTGTAGTCATGTCCTTGCCAGTATTGCTGGTCTTTAAGTTATATAATCTACTGTAGTAGTCTGCAAAAATGTTCGCAATGTCTTGGGGATCATTGGTAATTTTATTGTCTAATGTTTACAGCTGGGGAATTGTAGTGGATTTAGTGATTTTCTTCAGTTTGTTAGCAAGCATTTTATCTGGTTTGTTTCCGTATATGTAGTACTGGGTATCAGTTACTTTTATTGATCTAAGTGCCTCTCTGTTTAGGAGTTTATCCAGTTCTTCATTTATTGCTTTTAATCGTTTAGATATGGTGTTTGTAGGATGCGTGCTAAATTGTAGTCTTAAATTATTTGCTTCTAATCTTAGCTTTGTTTTAGTATCTTCTGTGAGTGTGCGTTGTTTGGCTGATTCTGCAATCAGAAGCCCTCTAATGTATGCTTTCAAGGCTCCCCACTCGAGGATTGTATTATTAGTGGAGCCATCATTAAGTTCAATAAATTCTCTAACTTGTTGTTGTACCCTATCTAAGATCACACTATCCTGGAGCAAAATGGGGTCGTAGGTCCATGTTTTAAGTCTGAGTGGGTTAATCATTCCCGCCAAAGAAACTGTCACAATAGAGTGGTCTGACCAAGAGCAGTTTTTAATTGAAGCTCTGATTAGCAGGGGCATTAGAATTTGACTGATAAGAATATAGTCTATTCTGGAGTGTGTTGTGTGTGCTGGAGAGTAATATGTGTAATCCCTGACATTTTGGTTCAATGACCGCCAGCTGTCTGTCAGGTTGTGATCTGTAACAAAATCTAAAAGAACTCTGCTCCTCTTTTTGGACGAGTCACCCTGGGTAGAGGCTTGATTCGTCCTGTCTACTCTATCGTTCATAGTGCAGTTGAAGTCACCTCCTACAATCATTTTATGTCTTTTACACAATGTGAGATGTTTACTTAACTTGGAAATAAAGTTTGCCTGTTGATCGTTTGGAGCATATATGTTGACTATTAAGACAGGAGTGTTTTGTAATGTTCCCATTATTATTAAGAATCTCCCCTCTCTATCCTTCACAACCGATTCTTCGTGAAAATTCAAAGTGGAATGAATTAGTATTGAGACCCCGCATTTTTTTTTAGGTCCTATGGCGTGATATTGTGTAGGAAAGGCTTTATCCCAATATTTGGGAGTGAATTTAGGTGTGAAGTGTGTTTCCTGCAGCATTACTATGTGTGCGTTAAGAGCTTTATATTCTAAGATTGCTTTTTTCCTCTTGATGTCTGAGTTTAACCCTCTTACGTTATGTGAAATTATGTTTATTGACATGATGTGTCTGTGTGGGGGGGAGTAGCTTAACCGGTACCTGTGATCATACAAGTGGGGGGACCCAAATCCTGAATTCCTGAGGGAGAGCAGTGCGGATTTTTCCCTTTGTTGTCTCCTCATTCGAAGAGCACACCATAACTGTATTGTGAGCAGAGGAATGGCAAATTTTAATATTCAACAATGAGGTATACCTAGTAGAGAGAGAGCAATTATCATGAATTTCAATAAAGAGAGCGAGACTCACACCAAAAAGAAGAGCAATGTTGGAGATTATATCGAACAGGTGAACAAAAGGAATCATTATTTGACATATAAACCTATAATCATTATTGTGAACATGTGCAGTTCGTTGTAACTAGGCGGGAGCAGGGAAGAATAAGGAGGGGTGAAGGGTGGGGGAAGGTGTGGGAGGGAGATAGAAGGATTAGGGGGGGGGGGTGAAATCCTGAGAATTTAACCATAGTTTTTATATGCGACATTGAGCTCGGCAATAAATGTGGTAACAATAATATAGAATGCAAAAAGGACTATATGCTAATATGGTGTTAGTAATCCAAGATCGCAGGAGATAATCTCTTCCTATAATTATTCGGAAACTTTTCAACTCTGAAACTATGAAATAAGAAGAACAAAGTACAAACTGGTAACTTGTAGGTGGCATGTATGAGCCTGTGTTCATGAGCTCAAAACCGCTCAATCAGTCCAAGGGCCAAACCTGTATCACTAAAGTTTATATACTAAACCTCTGAATTAAGCTGAGGAGTCTTCATCTTTGGTGAGGTGGGCCTCCTGTGTGGTGCTGCTCATCTTCGTTTTCTGTCTCTTAGCTTTACCATTTTTCCCCACTGGGGTCCATTCTCTTTGAAAAGGGTTTCTTCTGGGGTTCTGGATGGCGGGGTGAGGTAGGAAGGTCCGATTGGATTTTTAGGCGGTCCACTATGGCTTTTCCTTCTTCCAGAGTGGAGCATGCGTAGTTGTTGTTTTGGTAGGAAAAGGTAAGCTTAAAGGGGAAATTCCACCTGTATTTAATGTGCTCCTTGGTGAGGGCCGTGGTTATAGGTTTCAAATTTCTTCTCTTCCGTAATGTAATGGGGGCAAGGTCTGCAAAAATCTGTATGATGTTACCTTCGAACTCAATGCATTTTTTTTCTCTGGCAGCTTTCATGATGAGCTCTTTCACGTGGTAGTAATGCATTTTAAGAACTACGTCCCTATTTGCATTTTGCTGAGGTCTTGTAAGGGCTCTATGTACTCTATCCATTAGTAATAGGGGTAGATCAAGGTCGGGCACCAGCTGTTGAAACAAATCTGTCATGGTGGCTTCTAGATCTTTATAAGATTCCGGAAGGTCTCTGATTCGCAAGTTAGATCTACGTGATCTATTTTCAAGATCTTCAAGCTGGTCCTCTAGTTTAGTTATGTAGGATGTGTTGTCCTGAATGGAGTTTTTAATATCTGGTATTTCTTCAGCCAAATTGTCTAGTCTTTCCTCAATTTCTGCCGTTCTTCCACCAATTTCTTTGATGTCTTGTCTAATCTCTTGTAAAGCTGTTTTAAATTCTTCCTGGAACAAGGATTTAATCTGAGACAGTAGATCTCTATTGGGGTCCTCTGGTTGAATGATTACAGGGCCCCCTAAGTTGCTCGTTGTCGGGCTAGTGGTTGTAGCAGGGTTATTTTTATCTGCGCTTTTCTGTTTCGATTGTGACCTAGAAAGGCACTCCTTAACGGTTTGGCACTTGTTTTTCATGCTGTGTTGTTTTATAGAGCACAATAAAAGACTGTTTGGAAGAGGGTAGGAGACACTCTGGTGTATTGTGGGGATGGTAGTTCCCTTATGATTCTCAGGATTTGGCTTGGGAATTAACTTATTATGCACATGACTGCTATTATCCAATATGTAATTGGAATTACATGCTGTATAGGTTTATTGCCCTACTCCACTTCTCTGCTCTTACATTAAAGCAACAGGTGGCAGAGGTCTGGAGCTGAAGAAAGTGTTGTAGTGTCCCTCTCGTCTATTGACTTATAGGCCCCAAATGAGTCTCTCCCAAAATTCCCCAGACCGCCTCTAATAAGTGTAGGTTCCTAGGTGAGAGTTCCGTTCTGATGAGCCTAAGGAGAGGGTTTGTGAGTTGCTTATTAAATTCTAAAGTTCTGGGAGCATGCCCTGCTGTGGGATTCTAGTACAGTGCAAGCCCTTTAGTTGTGGATAATCCCTTGCCGCCATCTATTTTAAAAATATTTAAACCCCTAATTTAATCCCCCTACACCACCGCCACCTATATTAAACACATTAACCCCTAATTTAATCCCCCTACATCGCCGCCACCTATATTAAACACATTAACCCCTAATCTAATCCCCCTACACCGCCGCCAGCTATATTAACTATATTAACCCTAATTACATTAGGGTTAATATAGTTAATATCGTTATTATATTATATATATATATATTAAGTATAATAACCCTATCTAACTCTAACATCCTTAACTAAATTCTTATTAAAATAAATCTAATTAATATTAATATTATTAATTAAAATATTCCTATTTAAATCTAAATACTTACCTATAAAATAAACCCTAAGATAGCTACAATATAATTAATAATGACATTGTAGCTATTTTAGGGTTTATATTTATTTTACAGGTAACTTGGTATTTATTTTAACTAGGTACAATAGCCTTTTAAATAGTTAATAACTATTTAATAGCTACCTAGTTAAAATAATTACCAATTTACCTGTAAAATAAATCCTAACCTAAGTTACAAATACACCTACAATAATTAAATAAACTACAAATATCTAAACTAAAATACAATTAAATAAACTAAACTAAATTACAAAAAAAACAAACACTAAATTACAAACAATAAAAAAAGATTACAAGATTCTAAGCCCCTTAATAAAATAATAAAGCCCCCCAAAATAAAAAAAAATTCCCTACCCTATTCTAAATTAAAAAAGTTAACAGCTCTTTTACCTTACCAGCCCTTAAAAGGGCCTTTTGCGGGATATGCCCCAAAGAAAACAGCTCTTTTGCCTGTAAAGAAACACACAATACCACCCCCCAACATTATAACCCACCACCCACATACCCCTATTCTAAACCCATCCAAACCCCCCCTTAAAAAACCTAACACTACCCCCCTGAAGATCTCCCTACCTTGTTTTCACCCAGCCGGGCAGAACTCTTCATCCGATCCGGGCGATGTCTTCAATCAAGCGGCATAGAAGACTTCTTCCATCCGGCGATGTCTTCAATCAAGCGGCAAAGAAGAAGTCTATATCCCGGCGATGTCTTCAAGCAAGCGACAGAGAAGTCATCTTCCATCCGGTGATGTCTTAAAGCAAAGCGGAATCTCAATCTTCTTTCTTCGCTCCTCCGTCGCGGAGCATCCATCAGGCACGATGACTGAACGAGGAATGAGGTACCTTTAAATGACGTCATCCAAGATGGCGTCTGTCGAATTCTGATTGGCTGATAGGATTCTATCAGCCAATCGGAATTAAGGTAGAAAAATCTGATTGGCTGATAGAATCAGCCAATCAGATTCAAGTTCAATTCGATTGGCTGAATCAATCAGATTGAACTTGAATCCGATTCAATCAGCCAATCAGATTTTTTCTACTTTAATTCCGATTGGCTGATAGAATCAGCCAATCGGAATTCGACGGACGCCATCTTGGATGACGTCATTTAAAGGTACCTCATTCCTCGTTCAGTCGTCGTGACGGATGGATGCTCCGCAGCGCAGGAGCGAAGAGAGAAGATTGAAGATGCCGCTTTGCTTGAAGACATCGCCGGATGGAAGAAGACTTCTCTGCCGCTTGCTTTAAGACATCGCCCGGACGGAAGAAGACTTCTCTGCCGCTTGATTGAAGACATCGCCCAGATCGGATGAAGAGTTCTGCCAAGCTGGGTGAAGACAAGGTAGGGAGATCTTTTGGGGGGTAGTGTTAGGTTTTTTAAGGGGGGTTTGGATGGGTTTAGAATAGGGGTATGTGGGTGGTGGGTTGTAATGTTGGGGAGTGGTATTGTGTTTTTTTTACAGGCAAAAGAGCTGATTTCTTTGGGGCATGCGCCGCAAAAGGCCCTTTTAAGGGCTAGTAAGGTTAAAGAGCTGTTAACTTTTTTAATTTAGAATAGGGCAGGGAATTTTTTTTTATTTTGGGTTGCTTTATTATTTTATTAGGGGGCTTAGAATAGGTGTAATTAGCTTAAAAATCTTGTAATCTTTTTTTATCTTTTGTAATTTAGTTTAGTTTATTTAATTATATTTTAGTTGAGATATTTGTAGTTTATTTAATTTATTGATAGTGTAGGTGCATTTGTAACTTAGGTTAGGATTTATTTTACAGGTAAATTAGTAATTATTTTAACTAGGTAGCTATTAAATAGTTATTAACTATTTAATAGCTATTGTACCTAGTTAAAATAAATACCAAGTTACCTGTAAAATAAATATAAACCCTAAAATAGCTACAATGTAATTATTAATTACATTGTAGCTATCTTAGGGTTTATTTTATAGGTAAGTATTTAGATTTAAATAGGAATATTTTAATTAATAATATTAATATTAATTAGATTTATTTTAATAAGAATTTAGTTAGGGATGTTAGAGTTAGATAGGGTTATTATACTTAATATATATATATATATATATATATATATATATATATATATATATATATAATTAGGGTTAATATAGTAATATATATATATATATATAATATAATAACGATATTAACTATATTAACCCTAATATAATTAGGGTTAATATAGTTAATATAGCTGGCGGAAGTGTAGGGGGATTAGATTAGGGGTTAATGTGTTTAATATAGTTGGCGGCGATGTAGGGGGATTAGATTAGGGGTTAATGTGTTTAATATAGGTTGCGGCGGTGTAGGGGGATTAAATTAGGGGTTAATATTTTTAAAATAGATGGCGGCGGGGTAGGAGCTCACTTTAGGGGGTAGGTAAGGTAGATGGTGGCGGTGTAAGGGGCTCACTTTAGGGGGTAGGTAAGGTAGATGGCGGTGGGGTAGGGGCTCACTTTAGGGGGTAGGTAAGGTAGATGGCGGCAGGGTAGGGGCTCACTTTAGGGGGTAGGTAAGGTAGATGGTGGTGGGGTAGGGACTCACATTAGGGGGTTATAGATTTAATATAGCTGGCGGCGGGGTCCGGGAGCGGCGGTTTAGGGGTTAATACATTTTTTATTGTTAGGATAGTGAGGGGGGATAGCGGATAGAGGGTTAGACGTGTCGGGCTAAGTTTGGGAGGCGTGTTAGACAGTACGGGTGATTTTATAACTTAGTCAGGTTTTGTAGGCGCCGGCAGTTTCTAAAGTGCCGTAAGTCACTGGCGACTCCAGAAATTTGTACTTACACAGATTTCTGGACATCGCTGGTTTATCCGAATTATGGCACTTTAGCATCTGATGGCGCAGTATATGGGATAGCTCGAGTTGCGAGCTGAAACTATGGGCGGCGGGGTTCCCTCGCTTGTGCCGCAAACTACGATCTATATCGGATCGTGCCCCTGGTGCAAGAACATTTTTTGGGCCCCCCATCCTGCATTTGCACCAGTTTTGGTTTTGTTTGATATACACTGAATATGTTATTTGACAGCCACTTTTATAAGCACCAAAGCCTAGCATAACACTTTCAACTAACTCTATTGTGCATACATATACGGTATATATATATATATATATATATATATATATATATATATATATATATATATATATATATATATATATATATATATATATATATAGCGCTGCTCTATATATAGTCAATTAACAGTATGCAGTACTGTAGCATATGATATAGAATTATAGATCTATAAATAAATATACTCATTTATTTTATTTATTTACACACACCCATATTTTATATATACATATATAGACACACACACACATATTTTATATATACATATATAGACACACACACATATTTTATATATACATATATAGACACACACACACATATTTTATATATACATATATAGACACACACACACACATATTTTATATATACATATATAGACACACACACACATATTTTATATATACATATATAGACACACACACACACATATTTTATATATACATATATACACACACACACACACACACATATTTTATATATACATATATAGACACACACACCCATATTTTATATATACATATATAGACACACACACACACACACACATATTTTATATATACATATATAGACACACACACACATATTTTATATATACATATATAGACACACACACACATATTTTATATATACATATATAGAAACACACACACATATTTTATATATACATATATAGACACACACACACACACATATTTTATATATACATATATAGACACACACACACATATTTTATATATACATATATAGACACACACACACATATTTTATATATATATATATATAGACACACACACATATATTTTATATATACATATATAGACACACACACACACATATATTTTATATATACATATATAGACACACACACACATATTTTATATATACATATATAGACACACACACACACATATTTTATATATACATATATAGACACAAACACACACATCTTTTATATATACATATATAGACACACACACACATCTTTTATATATACATATATAGACACACACACACACATCTTATATATATATATATACACAACCAGAATAGTCAATGGTGTTAATCCACACAAAAATCCTAGCCCGATCAGCCAATCAAACAATCCGTCTATCAGGTGGTCAGATGAGTCACAAATCATCCAGCGCCACCTCTAAAATTGTCCGTGATTCACAGTGTCACTTTGTCAAAAGATTTATACCAATCAGATCTCGTTTGTTATGCTAGTCACAAGGGATCCATGTGTATCCCAACTGTGTTCAGTTTGATCGCAACACTAAAGAGGACCAATCACGGATACACAGATTGTATGTAGCCTGAACCCATCATGTCCAAAATAATAATGACATAACATCGCCATAATTCCTCATCAGGTCAGCTCTAACCTAGAGATGCACCTCGACACCATAAAAAATAGCCACTGTCCTATCTGATTCTGAGTCAGTACCCGACAAGTGTGTGATATCCATCGCGCGTCTTTAGCCAAATAGTGTGTCAGTGTGGAGCCACACACCACTGAAGCACCAATCATACGCTTTGTTGTCCTAAGTGTTGTAATCGCACGTCCTCTAACCCAATAGTATGATAGTGTGGAGCCACACACCACTGAAGCACCAATCATACGCTTTGTTGTCTAAGTGTTGTAATCGCACGTCTCTAACCAATAGTATGATAGTGTGGAGCCACACACCACTGAAGCACCAATCATACACTTTGTTGTCTAAGTGTTGTAATCGCGCGTCTCTAACCAATAGTGTGTCAGTGTGGAGCCACACACCACTGAAGCACCAATCATATGCTTTGTTGTCTAAGTGTTGTAATCGCACGTCTCTAACCAATAGTATGATAGTGTGGAGCCACACACCACTGAAGCACCAATCATACGCTTTGTTGTCTAAGTGTTGTAATCGCGCGTCTCTAACCAATAGTGTGTCAGTGTGGAGCCACACACCACTGAAGCACCAATCATACGCTTTGTTGTCTAAGTGTTGTAATCGCGCGTCTCTAACCAATAGTATGATAGTGTGGAGACACACACCACTGAAGCACCAATCATACGCTTTGTTGTCTAAGTGTTGTAATCGCGCGTCTCTAACCAATAGTATGATAGTGTGGAGCCACACACCACTGAAGCACCAATCATACGCTTTGTTGTCTAAGTGTTGCAATCACGCGTCTCTAACCAATAGTATGATAGTGTGGAGCCACACACCACTGAAGCACCAATCATACGCTTTGTTGTCTAAGTGTTGTAATCGCGCGTCTCTAACCAATAGTATGATAGTGTGGAGCCACACACCACTGAAGCACCAATCATACGCTTTGTTGTCTAAGTGTTGTAATCGCGCGTCTCTAACCAATAGTATGATAGTGTGGAGCCACACACCACTGAAGCACCAATCATACGCTTTGTTGTCACAATGCACGCCCATGTCCTCGTAAGTTCTGTGCATCCTATGGCCCGCATTATCTCGCTATATAGGTAAATAGAATCAACTAAAAGAAACCCATAATCAGCATAACCACTATATACACAAGGAGACTACCATACTTCAATATAAAAAACAAAAATTATTATATTATTCGTGATATGTGAAAGCCACTCATAGGCTGAAAAGAGTATGTGAACCACAAACCTCTCATATAATATCAAAAGGCAGTTCAGTGTATAAGGCTATCGATATGTTATTCCCACACATCGAAACCCCTAATGAGACCATAGACCGTAAATATGAGCGCGCAAAGTATCACCAAAGTCTGTCAGTCTGAATATAAGCAATACCTTATAACCTAATGCGTGCACACAAACTCTCATGACAACGCCATGTTTAAGTGTCATGAGCCACAACCAACCGCATTATGTGTTCCCCATACAAAGTAGTGTATGATGTGGCAACCAGCCACTGTCAAAGTGTAAACAAACTAATATAGCCTAAACCTGCAGAATCCATATTATATCCTAAAGAGTGATTGCGGCTCATGAGACCACCTGAGAGTGTGTCTATGTGAATGATACCATCCAGTCACTTAAATCCCATAATTCACTATCTAATCAACAGAAAAATAAATAAAAAAATAAAAATAAATAAAAATATCGAATATATGAATGGATAGCTCCAATGATGTCTAGATCAAAACTAAGATCCTAGACATTCTAGGGAAAACAGTAATAATATCGGCCTTAAATGATTCTGTGTGCAAACTCATGCCCCCGCAGCCAGACACTCTCAAAGCGCCAATATGGCTATATGCTGGCCAAGGAACGTATATATATATATATATATATATATATATATATATATATATATATATATATATATATATATACAGCGAGTGCAGAATTATTAGGCAAATGAGTATTTTGACCACATCATCCTCTTTATGCATGTTGTCTTACTCCAAGCTGTATAGGCTCGAAAGCCTACTACCATTTAAGCATATTAGGTGATGTGCATCTCTGTAATGAGAAGGGGTGTGGTCTAATGACATCAACACCCTATATCAGGTGTGCATAATTATTAGGCAACTTCCTTTCCTTTGGCAAAATGGGTCAAAAGAAGGACTTGACAGGCTCAGAAAAGTCAAAAATAGTGAGATATCTTGCAGAGGGATGCAGCACTCTTAAAATTGCAAAGCTTCTGAAGCGTGATCATCGAACAATCAAGCGTTTCATTCAAAATAGTCAACAGGGTCGCAAGAAGCGTGTGGAAAAACCAAGGCGCAAAATAACTGCCCATGAACTGAGAAAAGTCAAGCTTGCAGCTGCCAAGATGCCACTTGCCACCAGTTTGGCCATATTTCAGAGCTGGAACATCACTGGAGTGCCCAAAAGCACAAGGTGTGCAATACTCTGAGACATGGCCAAGGTAAGAAAGGCTGAAAGACGACCACCACTGAACAAGACACACAAGCTGAAACGTCAAGACTGGGCCAAGAAATATCTCAAGACTGATTTTTCTAAGGTTTTATGGACTGATGAAATGAGAGTGAGTCTTGATGGGCCAGATGGATGGGCCCGTGGCTGGATTGGTAAAGGGCAGAGAGCTCCAGTCCGACTCAGACGCCAGCAAGGTGGAGGTGGAGTACTGGTTTGGGCTGGTATCATCAAAGATGAGCTTGTGGGGCCTTTTCGGGTTGAGGATGGAGTTAAGCTCAACTCCCAGTCCTACTGCCAGTTTCTGGAAGACACCTTCTTCAAGCAGTGGTACAGGAAGAAGTCTGCATCCTTCAAGAAAAACATGATTTTCATGCAGGACAATGCTCCATCACACGCGTCCAAGTACTCCACAGCGTGGCTGGCAAGAAAGGGTATAAAAGAAGAAAATCTAATGACATGGCCTCCTTGTTCACCTGATCTGAACCCCATTGAGAACCTGTGGTCCATCATCAAATGTGAGATTTACAAGGAGGGAAAACAGTACACCTCTCTGAACAGTGTCTGGGAGGCTGTGGTTGCTGCTGCACGCAATGTTGATGGTGAACAGATCAAAACACTGACAGAATCCATGGATGGCAGGCTTTTGAGTGTCCTTGCAAAGAAAGGTGGCTATATTGGTCACTGATTTGTTTTTGTTTTGTTTTTGAATGTCAGAAATGTATATTTGTGAATGTTGAGATGTTATATTGGTTTCACTGGTAAAAATAAATAATTGAAATGGGTATATATTTGTTTTTTGTTAAGTTGCCTAATAATTATGCACAGTAATAGTCACCTGCACACACAGATATCCCCCTAAAATAGCTATAACTAAAAACAAACTAAAAACTACTTCCAAAACTATTCAGCTTTGATATTAATGAGTTTTTTGGGTTCATTGAGAACATGGTTGTTGTTCAATAATAATATTAATCCTCAAAAATACAACTTGCCTAATAATTCTGCACTCCCTGTATATATATATATAGACACACACACACACCCATATTTTATATATATATATATATATATATATATATATATATATATAGACACACACACATATTTTATATATATATATAGACACACACACAGACACACACACACACACACATATTATATATGATGAAGGCCGAAACGATCATCTGGGGTTGCTGTGTTCCTTGTTCAGAGAGGAATTGCCTGGTATTTCGGCGCTGGACTGACCGTAATAGGCGGGATCAGACTGATATACTACAGGAAATTTCTTCTCTGTGAAAAGCATTACTGGGCTAAAAAGCTGCACCCAGGTGGTAAATCGCCATAGAACAGGCTAACAATGGTATTGAGCCAGTTGTTCGTTCCTGTGAGTGCACTTCTCTCTGTATGTATTTAGTCTCCCTATGGGAAAAAGGGGCAACCAGACGTGGACTCCTTGCTCAGTGTGCTTAGAGGAATATAGCTACACCTCACTGACGAGGCCCAATGAAGGCCGAAACGATCGTCTGGGGTTGCTGTGTTCCTTGTTCAGAGAGGAATTGCCTGGTATTTCGGCGCTGGACTGACCGTAATAGGCGGGATCAGACTGATATACTACAGGAAATTTCTTCTCTGTGAAAAGCATTACTGGGCTAAAAAGCTGCACCCAGGTGGTAAATCGCCATAGAACAGGCTAACAATGGTATTGAGCCAGTTGTTCGTTCCTGTGAGTGCACTTCTCTCTGTATATGTATATATATAGACACACATATTTTTTATTTATATATATACAGGTGGCCCTCGTTTTACAACGGTTCAATTTACACCGTTTCAGAATAACAACCTTTTTTTACAGTCATGTGACTGCTATTGAAAAGCATTGAGAAGCAGTGCATTTATTAAAATAGCTAGTAGGTGGAGCTGTCCGCTTGTGTTGCAGCAAAGCCAAGCAAGCTGAAATTGATCAGTTTTACAAGATCTGAGCTATCAAGCAGATTTCAAAGGAACAAGATCTTTCTATTACTCAGTCCAGATTGGAATGCATAGAAAGAACGGTTTGCAGAAAAATGCAAGTGAAGTCTGTGTTGTGTGATTATTTTATCAGGTTTATAATGCTGTTTAGCAAATGTTTTTGTTCATTTAACTTAGTTTAATTATATATTCTGTTTTGTGTGATTATTTTATTAGGTTTATAATGCTGTCTAGCATTTAAAGTTTTCATTCCAATGCTTTAAAATAATGTATTAGGTGTTACTTATGACAATTTTGAGAGGGGCCTGGAACCTATCTCCCTCACTTACCATTGACTTACATTATAAACTGGGTTTCAATTTACAACGGTTTCGATTTACAACCATTCCTTCTGGAACCTAACCCCGGCGTAAACTGAGGGCTACCTGTATATATATATATATATATACACACACACACCCATATTTTATATATATATATATATATAGACACACATAGAAACATATAATTATAAATATGTGTGTGTCTATATATATATATATATATATATATACACACACAAACATATGTGTATGAGCATGTGTTTGATTTTTTCTTCTGACAGATACACCATACATTTTAATTGTATGTACAACCCACCCCCCCCCCCAAAAAAATAAAAAAAAAATGAACTTGCAGTTACAGAATGGAGCCAGTAGGGAGGCTCGGGTTAAGAGTACCATACTACCAGATCAGACAGGTGGCAAAAAAAACAAAAACACAGCAGCAAGTGAAAAGTAATCTGAGCTGCTGGCCTGCTGCTGCTGCTGACAGTATGAGGCCCTCACAGACAAACCCCCTTTAGCTTCCATATTGTCTGGAACAGTAAATCACTGCCAGCACTGACAGTGAAAGCTCCGTGCTGGAGGGGGCAAAGCACGAGAGATCTCTCCCTCTGGCTGTGCGAGGAAGACAGTGCTGCTGGAAGTGGCGTACTTTACTTAGCCTTGCTTTAGGAGAGCCGTGCTCACACAATCCCACATACGGCTTTGCTCCACCCACCATACTTCTGTGCTTGTGTGCAGCTAAATATTGTATAAAATGCGAGTGCAGGTCCCTTCAGCACTTGATGGGCCACTTGCTACACTTAGGCCCCGGATCCAACGCACCGGCTACACCACTACTAGCTCCGCCCCTGACTGCAGCACTCTCTGCCCCGGATCCAACGCACCGGCTACACCACTACTAGCTCCGCCCCTGACTGCAGCACTCTCTGCCACTTCTCACACAGGCGGGTAGCAGTGAGGCCACTATTCATTTGGTGATTGTTAGTAGTGATGATGCTGGGCCAGCTGCCCACCCCACCCTCTGTTTTGTAGGTCACTCTGCTCCTCACTCCCATAAGTAATAACGGTTCCCGGCTCCTTACCTTCCATCTAGATGCAGGCTGAGGGCGAGGCTCTGACAGTGCATGTGATGTGTGCCACAGTGCATATGGCCAGTAAAGTCCCGTGCATGCTATTGTCCCGCTCCTACTCCCCGCCAATCAAAATACCTTATTGCCGGGGAAGGAGTCCTCCTGTCATGGTCCTGGGGCAGAGTTTGATTTTTACTGGCAGCTGATTTCCCGCCACACATCAGAAATGGTGGTAAACCAGCTGAACAGAAAAAATCAAACTTGGAGTGACAGTCAGCCAGAGTCTTGGGCTGCAGGTGGGCGGGTCTTGTGTGAGTGACATCATCGACACTACGGAACCCGGCTTTAAAAAAATATTTTTTAAAAATAACTTGCTATGTCAGCCGTTTGTCCAAGGCCCCTCATCCCAGCCGGGCCCCTGACTGTAGTCACCCCTGATGGCGGCCCTGTGTATATATATATATATTTTTTTTTTATTATTATTATTTTTTTGGGGGGGGTTTAGGTCACAAAGAAGAATCTATAATTTTTTTATTTATATTTCCTGAAGATAACGCATTAGAAAACTGTATTGAGCGTTTTCTTGATAAAAATAGGATATGGAACCCTGCAAGAAACAGAAGACAATCCAGAAATTCTTCTAGCAAAAGAAATCGGCTGTGTGAAGCTGACCCCCTACAATCGGCACAAATAAAAAATCCACTATTTTTCGTTAGTGCTGCGTCTTTTCTGCTTTTTGCTGCAAAAATTAAGATTTGTGCTGCTTTTATTTTTAAGAAAATAGCAATTGTTTTTTGAGTTATTACAGATTAAATAAAGGTCGCCAAAGGTCACCCAGACTCCTACAACAGCAAAAAGACATGAAACCGGGCTGGTTGATTAGTGCTATGTTTGTGCTATTTAAATCTCTGTTCTATCTTGTTTCGTTTTTGACTTATTAGCGATTTAATAAAGGTCACCCAGGCCCCCTACAGCAGTCAAAACACATGAAACCGGCTGGTTGGTTAGTGCTGCGTTTGTGCTGGTTTGTGCTGTTTAAATCTCTGTTCTATCTCATTTCATTTTTGATTTATTAACTATTTAATAAAGGTCACCAAAGGTCACCCAGCCCCCCTACAACAGCCAAAAGACATGAAACATGCTGGTTAGTTGGTGCTACGTTTGTGCCGGTTTGTGCCGTTAACATTTTTATTTGTGCTGCTTTGTTTTTTTATTTATAACAGTTTGTTTTTTTGTCAATGAAAATTAGGTAACCCGCCATCCAACTCATCTCAGCTGTATAAAGTTGGCACTCCATGTTTTTAAAATGTGAATACAAATATACCATTCATTTGTGCTGTGTTTCTACTGATTTGTGCTAAAAAATTAACATTAGTGGCAGTTTCGTTTTGTACACATAAGCATTATGTATGATCAAACTTCGCCCACTTTGCACTCCACATTATTACATTTTAAAAACAAACATAACATTTGTTTGTGCTGAGATTCGGGGCTTTTTTTCCTAAAAAAAATAATAATAATGTTTGTGCTGGTTTGGGTTTGTGCAGCAAAATTGAACATTTGTGCCAGTTACGTTTTTGAAATATTGAGCATTATATTTGTTCAAACTCCACCCACTGTGCATCCCACATTATTACATTTAAAAAAAAAACCAAATATATCATTTGTTTGTTATGCATTTGTGCTGATTTGTGCAGCAACAAAAACATTTGTGCCAATTCCTTTTTTTTAAATACTGAGCATTATATATGATCAAACTCCGCCCACTTTGCACCCCACATTATAAAGTTTTAAAAACAAATATACCACTTGTATGTGCTGCATTTGTGCTAATTTGTTTAGCAAAAATGAACATTTGTGCTAGTTTTGTTTTTGAAATATATATTTAGCATTATATATTATCAAACTCTGCCCACTTTGCACCACACATTACATTTTTTACTTTTTTTTTAATAAAAACTTTTATTAAGGTTCACCAAGCAGTACAAAGAAAAACATCTTACAATGTGAGTCACTGATACATAAATTCACAAATGCATACAATTAGAGGCGCTGGGCACCCCCTCCTGCTACAGACAACAACAATCACATTCGCCTAGATTTAGAGTTTGGCGTTAGCCGTCAAAAGCAGCAATAAGGGGTCCTAACGCTGCTTTTTACTGCCCGCTGGTATTTAGAGTCAGCCAGGAAAGGGTCTACTGCTCACTTCCCGCGATTCCAGGCTACTACAGATCCCCTTACGCCAATTGCGTATCCTATCTTTTCAATGGGATCTGCCTAACGCTGGTATTTGGAGTCTTGGGAGAAGTGAGCGGTAGAGCCTCTACCGACAAGACTCCTAACGCCAAAAAAAGTCAGTAGTTAAGAGCTTTATGGGCTAACGCCGGAATATAAAGCTCTTAACTACTGTGCTATAAATGATATATATGTTGGATGGAAACCATAATTCACAAAGGCCTAGATTTGGAGTTCGGCGGTAGCCGTCAAAACCAGCGTTAGAGGCTCCTAACGCTGGTTTTAGGCTACCGCCGGTATTTGGAGTCAGTGATTAAAGGGTCTAACGCTCACTTTTCAGCCGCGACTTTTCCATACCGCAGATCCCCCTACGCCATTTGCGTATCCTATCTTTTCAATGGGATCTTTCTAACGCCGGTATTTAGAGTCATTTCTGAAGTGAGCGTTAGAGCTCTAACGACAAAATTCCAGCCGCCTGAAAATAGCAGGAGTTAAGAGCTTTCTGGCTAACGCCGGTTCATAAAGCTCTTAACTACTGTACCCTAAAGTACACTAACACCCATAAACTACCTATGTACCCCTAAACCGAGGCCCCCCCCACATAGCCGCCACTCTAATAAATTTTTTAATCTGCCGACCGGACACCGCCGCCACCTACCTTATCCCTATGAACCCCTAATCTGCTGCCCCTAACATCGCCGACCCCTATATTATATTTATTAACCCCTAATCTGCCCCCCCAACATCGCCGCTACCTAACTACACTTATTAACCCCTAATCTGCCGACCGGACCTCGCTGCCACTATAATAAATGTATTAACCCCTAAAATGCTGCACTCCCGCCTTGCAAACACTAGAATAAATAGTATTAACCCCTAATCTGCCCTCTCTAACATCGCCGCCACCTACCTATAATTATTAACCCCTAATCTCCCGCCCGCACCATCGCCGCTACTATAATAAAGTTATTAACCCCTAAACCTAACTCTAATCCTAACCCTAACACCCCCTAACATAAATATAATTTATATTAAACTAAATAATATTCCTAAAATTAACTAATTTATTCCTATTTAAAACTAAATACTTACCTATCAAATAAACCCTAATATAGCTACAATATAATTAATAATTACATTGTAGCTACTTTAGGATTTATATTTATTTTACCGGCAACTTTGTATTTATTTTAACTAGGTACAATAGCTATTAAATAGTTAATAACTATTTAATAGCTACCTAGTTAAAATAATTACAAAATTACCTGTAAAATAAATCCTAACCTAAATTACAATTAAACCTAACACTACACTATCATTAATTTAATTAAATAAATTACCTACAATTACCTAAAATAAAATAAAATAAACTATTCTATAATACAAAAACCCCCCACTAAATTACAAAAAAATAAAAAAGAATTACAAGCAGTTTAAACTAATTACACCTAATCTAAACCCCCTAATAAAATAAAAAAGCCCCCCAAAATAAAAAATTCCCTACCCTATTCTAAAATACAAAAGTAATCAGCTCTTTTACCAGCTCTTAAAAGGGCTTTTTGCGGGGCCTTGCCCCAAAGTAATCAGCTCTTTTACCCGAAAATAAAAATACAATACCCCCCCCAACATTACAACCCACCACCCACATACCCCTACTCTAACCCACCCAAACCCCCGTTAAAAAAACCTATCACTAACCCCCTGAAGATCTCCCTACCTTGAGTCGTCTTCACCCAGCCAAGCCGAATTCTTCATCCAAGCGGAGCAAGAAGATGTCCTCCATCCGGTAGAAGTCTTGATCCAAGCGGCAAAGAAGAGGTCCTCCATCCGGGCGAAGTCTTGATCCAAGCGGCAAAGAAGATGTTCCATCCGGGCGATGTCTTCTTCCAAGCGGCATTTCCCCGACGGACTAACGATGAATGAAGGTTCCTTTAAGGGACGTCATCCAAGATGGCGTCCCTTCAATTCCGATTGGCTAATAGAATTCTATCAGCCAATTGGAATTAAGATAGAAAAATTCTGATTGGCTGATGCCAATAGAATGCAAGTTCAAATCAGCCAATAGAATGCAAGTTCAATACGATTGGCTGATTGGATCAGCCAATCGGATTGAACTTCAATCTGATTGGCTGATTGCATCAGCCAATCAGATTTTTTCTACCTTAATTCCGATTGGCTGATAGAATTCTATCAGCCAATCAGAATTGAAGGGACACCATCTTGGATGACATCCCTTAAAGGAACCTTCATTCGACGTTAGTCCGTCGGGGAAGGAGGATGTTCCGCGTTGGCGGGATGAAGATGGATATGGAAGAAAGAAGATAGAAGATGCCGCTTGGAAGAAGACATCGCCCGGATGGAAGACCTCTTCTTTGCCGCTTGGATCAAGACTTCGTCCGGATGGAGGACCTCTTCTTTGCCGCTTGGATCAAGAATTCGGCTCGGCTGGGTGAAGACGACTCAAGGTAGGGAGATCTTCAGGGGGTTAGTGATAGTTTTTTTTTTAAGGGGGGTTTGGGTGGGTTAGAGTAGGGGTATGTGGGTGGTGGGTTGTAATGTTGGGGGGTATTGTATTTTTATTTTCGGGTAAAAGAGCTGATTACTTTGGGGCATGCCCCGCAAAAGCCCTTTTAAGGGCTGATAAAAGAGCTGATTACTTTTTTATTTTAGAATAGGGTAATGATTTTTTTATTTTATTAGGGGGCTTAGATTAGGTGTAATTAGTTTAAGCTGCTTGTAATTCTTTTTTATTTTTTTGTAATTTAGTGTTTTTTTTTTGTATTATAGAATAGTTTATTTTATTTTATTTTAGGTAATTGTAGGTAATTTATTTAATTCATTTAATGATAGTTTAGTGTTAGGTTTAATTGTAACTTAGGTTAGGATTTATTTTACAGGTAATTTTGTAATTATTTTAACTAGGTAGCTATTAAATAGTTAATAACTATATAATAGCTATTGTACCTAGTTAAAATAAATACAAAGTTGCCTGTAAAATAAATATAAATCCTAAAATAGCTGCAATGTAATTATTAATTATATTGTAGCTATATTAGGGTTTATTTGATAGGTAAGTATTTAGTTTTAAATAGGAATCACTTAGTTAATTTTAATAATATTATTTTGTTTAATATAAATTATATTTATGTTAGGGGGTGTTAGGGTTAAGGTTAGAGTTAGGTTTAGGGGTTAATAACTTTATTATAGTAGTGGTGACGGTGCGGGCGGGAGATTAGGGGTTAATAATTGTAGGTAGGTGGCGGCGATGTTAGGGAGGGCAGATTAGGGGTTAATACAATTTATTATAGTGTTTGCGAGGCGGGAGTGCGGCGGTTTAGGGGTTAATACATTTATTAAAGTGGCGGCGAGGTCCGGTCGGCAGATTAGGGGTTAATAAGTGTAGTTAGGTAGCGGCGACATTGGGGGGGCAGATTAGGGGTTAATAAATATAATATAGGGGTCGGCGGTGTTAGGGGCAGTAGATAAATAAGCTAAGAACACCTGCCTTAGGTTTGCAAAGAAAAAAGTGTGATGAATGGCAGGGTCCATTAGCTACAGGGTAAAGAATATTTAGTACTTAGGATAGGGCAGAGACTACCCAACTCTGCCTAGAGTTGTGGAGGATTTTAATTGCCCCTAACCGTAATAGTTAGGCAGGCGAGTTAGCGCCTCACCTGTCCAATATGTGAATTGCACTTTTTTATTATGTTTAATAAAAAATAATATATTTGTTTAAAATTTATATATATATTTATATTATTTTTTTGTAGCCAAGGTACCCCCCCATATTCCCCACACCCACCACCCACAGCCGACTCCGCCAAGACTGACTGCCTGCAAACTAGCGATCTATCCATATTCATATTACGCAATGAAGGAGAGGCTGTGAGCCGTTCAGCTGCCCTTCCATTGTGTAACATGGATATCTTGCAAATTAAGTGTATGAGCTGCGAGAGCTAGCCCCACCCAATGGTGCTGCTTAAGCTCCTTGCAGCCCATACACTCCCTAAGGAGGCTGCTGTACAAATAGCCTCAGGACTCGGGAGCCAATCAGGGGTGGGTCTCAGTCAGTGACATCAATCTTCTTGTGGAGCCTTAGCCTGTAGGAGGCTTGTGATATTCTGGCGCTGGAAGAGTAGGAACTGAAGATAACAGAGCTGCTGAGTCTAGCTGAGAAAGAAGGACTTGTGATGGTATGACCTGTCCTGCCCTGACTGTCTGGTGTAGAACTACGGTAAGTACTAAGTAGTAATAATTTTTCCCCCTATTTGAATCGTAAGCCGGACGGTCAGGAATCTGCTCCAGTGTTTATCATCTGCACTCAAATAATCAATAGATGATCTGATCTCATAGCAGGGCAATGTCTCATTGCTGCAGTAAATGCCATATTCTCTAAAAACACTTTTAAACTAACAACAATATAGATCTCCAGATTGCCACCCATATATATGAGTGTGTGCTACCAGCAGGGTTCTGTAATAGAAATCATGTGCCCTGCTATAAGTCTCCTACAAACCAAGGCACTTTCAACCTATTTCACTACTTTCCTCAGCATATATATGTGGATGCAGCAGGTTACTATCGCCACATAGTAATAAGCAAACCTAGCATTTGTTTAATACTCCTTTTACAAATCCAACTACCCAGGCACAGGCCCACCCAGTCCAACCTGGCAAGGATAGAAACTGGTCTCTAGAATATTAACTATATTAAGCTAACCAAACCATGCATATTGGGTCATAACTCAAGTAGGCGCATCATCTATATGGGCACTTACTGCTTCTATATATGTATGTGTCGCTAAGACTCAAGAGAACCCTCTCCTGGGCCCAAAATGTACTATAGAGGTATTTCTGGACTATGCTTGTAAAATCAAAATAGGAGTATATTGCAGTTTTTTTTTATAGAAGTACATTAAAGTTCAATATACTAGGAACTAAGTTGAGTTCTAAAGGTGGGATGTGACTATGAAAAAAGACAAGGAGGCCACACCTACGTTCTAGTATGTTCAGATAATAACTATAATATATAGATGAATGAAGCCTATGCAGCCCCCATAAGATCCTATGCAGGACTAAATTATATATAGTAATTTATATAAATTCACTCCTCTACAATACACAGAAATAGGTACAGCTGAAGTGCTAACTATAGCATTATGTTGTACCTAGCTCAGGCCTCACTTGAGCCTTCACACAGATTTAAATGGCGAAAATCGTATAGGGGCTCACTGATCTAGGAAAGGGAAAAAGCAAATGTAGGGCTATCAACATGCGGGTCTAATGACAAAATTCAGCATGGTTAGGAGAATATATGTTGAAAGCGCACTATCTATTGAGGAGGCTAACACTCTCAGACAATTATCGAATGCTGCTGCAAATATAATATAGACTGGGGCCACAATTCCCTCATACATCAACATTAGTAAGGATTAACCAGTCTAAAAGACTGAGAGGCTCCTAGTTCAAATACGTTTATGGGGCTTGGTCTTAAGGTATGAACTCCCTGTGTAAGAACCCCCGGGCAAAATAACATAAATTCACCAACATTTTTTTATACTAGATTAAGTAGCAATATGACCCATAGGGGAATTGCAAAACTCAAATACAAATCACAAGTACATATATCAGGCTGTCAGGCCTTCACAACATACCACATTGTACAGAGCAGGGAAGTGTGTATAACAAATGCTGATAGCAGCACAATATCCCTGACATAGTCCAAAGTCTCAACCAATTCCCTGTGTGTTCTTCTTAGATGGAAAAAAGTCTGTACTCCCGGCCATGCAGGGCCATCTCACCCCGGCCATGCAGGGCCATCTCACTGAAACGACTAGGGTGAATAAATGTTTGTGCATGCACATTGATGTCCACAAACTGAGAATCCCCATGATGTACCTCCACTCCATGTGAGACCATGTCTGCAATCTTCTGGCAAAGCAGCCCCACCATGTCATCTATGGTACCCATGTCACACGCATGGGAGTCGGCCGCACTCCCAAACACAGAGACCCGGTCAGCCTCCTCCATACTTAGGCACAGGACTTTACTTCTAGGGTAAGAGAGACACACATCCGCGCTAACATTGTCAGGCGAGTAGCGGAGGTCCTCCCTCCACCACCGGGTAGCCGGGGAGAGTCTTCTGTAGTATACGCCCTGATCTACCATCTTCCCGTAAGCTTGATCCACATGTAAACTCCAAGGCTAGCGAGGAAGGTGCCGGCACTATCTGCGGGTGCATAGCGCCTCTCACATCAACATCTGTTCCCTCTGCCATCTGGCTCTGCAGTGCGTTCCAGGTCAAGTCATCTCTCGACCGTGCAGCAGCAACAAATATGTCTATCCTTGCACAAAACTGTCTTTGAAATTGTTCCATAAGCTCTTGGAATACTTTCCCCAACTCCTTCATGATTACAAGAGTGAGACTGCAGGAATAATCCGCTTATATCGTGCTGCATCCACAGGGCCCACATTCACCCTTGTGGTCGTTGTAAACAATTTAAGTCCGGATAAATGTCATAGCAGATGTGTAAAGTATCATCAAATGGGTCTTTAGATAAGTTGCTTTTCCCAAATGGGGGTATATATCAGAAACTTAGCTGAAATGTATCACTTAACTCCAAATCAATTAATTTTGTAGGAACCTATACCATTTGTGTTTGTGCTGCATTTGTGCTGATTTATGCCTCAAAAAAACCACCTAGATTTCGAGTCTTGCGTTAGGGTTAAAAAGCAGCATTGGCCGGTCCTAACGCTGCTTTTTAACGCCCGCTGGTATTACGAATCTTGCAGGTACAGGTGTACCGCTCACTTTTTTTGCCAGAATTGGAAATACAACAAATCCACTTACGACAATTGCGTATCCTATTTTTTCAATGGGACTTGCATTGCGCTGGTATTACGAGTCTGACAAAAAGTGAGCGGTAGACCCTCTCCTGTCAAGACTGGTACCGCATTTTAAAATCAGTAGTTAAGAGTTTTACACTGCAACGCCGTGGCATAAAACTCTTAACTAAAGTGCTAAAAAGTACACTAACACCCATAAACTACCTATTAACCCCTAAACTGAGGCCCTCCCACATCGCAAACACTATAATAAAATTTTTAACCCCTAATCTGCCGAACCGGACATCGCCGCCACTATAATAAATATATTAACCCCTAAACTGCCGCACTCCCGCCTTGCATACAATAGTTAAATATTATTAACCCCTAATCTGCCGTCCCTAACATCGTCAACACCTACCTACATTTATTAACCCCTAATCTACCGTCCTAAAGTTATTAACCCCTAAATCTAAGTCTAACCCTAACCCCCCCTAACTTAAATATAATTTAAATAAATCTAAATAAAACCTACTATCATTTAATAAATTATTCCTTTTTAAAACTAAATACTTAACTGTAAAATAAACCCTAAGCTATCTACAATATAACTAATAATTACATTGTAGCTATCTCAGGGTTTATTTTTATTTTATAGGCAAGTTTGTATTTATTTTAACTAGGTAGAATAGTTACTAAATAGTTATTAACTATTTAATAACTCCCTAGTTAAAATAAATACAAAAGTAACTGTAAAATAAAACCTAACCTAAGTTACAATAATACCTAACACTACTCTATAATTAAATAAATTAAATACAATTAAATTATCTAAAGTACAAAAAACAAACAAACACTAAACTACAGAAAAGAATAAACAAATTACAAGATTTTTAAACTAATTATACCTCATCTAATCCCCCTAAAAAAATAAAAAGCCCCCCCAAAATAAAAAAGCCCTCCCCTACACTAAATTACAACTAGCCCTTAAAAGGGCCTTTTGCAGGGCATTGCCCCAAAGTAATCAGCTCTTTTACCTTTAAAAAAAAGTACAAATCACCCCCCCAACATTAAAACCCACCACCCACACAACCAACCCTACTCTAAAACCCACCCAATACCCCCTTAAAAAAACTAACACCTCTTGAAGATCACCTTACCGGGAGATGACTTCACCCAACCGGGCCAAAGTCCTCAATGAAGCTGGGAGAAGTCTTCATCCAAGCCGGACAAAGTGGTCCTCCAGACGGGCAGAAGTCTTCATCCAGACGGCATCTTCTATCTTCATCCATCCAGCGGGTCCATCTTCAAGACATCCGACGCGGAGTATCCTCTTCATCCGACGGCTCTTCTGGAATGAAGGTTCCTTTAAATGACTTTATCCAAGATGGCGTCCCTTCAATTCCTATTGGCTGATAGAATTCTATCAGCCAATTGGAATTAAGGTAGAAATAATCCTATTGGCTGATGCAATCAGCCAATAGGATTAAAGTTCAATCCTATTGGCTGATCCAATCAGCCAATAGGATTGAGCTGGCATTCTATTGGCTGTTCTAATCAGCCAATAGAATGCCAGCTCAATCCTATTGGCTAGTTAAATATTATTAACCCCTAATCTGCCGTCCCTAACATTATCATTTTCCTATGGGGAAATCGTGCACAAGCACTTTCAGCCAGCTCACTGCTAGTGTAAGCAGCGCTGGTATTGAGGTGAGATGTGGAGCAAAATTTTGCTCTACGCTCACTTTTTGTGGTTAACGCCGGGTTTGTAAAAACCCGTAATACCATTGTTGTCTGTAAGTGAGCAGTGAGCATAAACTGCTCGTTAGCACCGCATAGCTTCTAATGCAAAACTCGTAATCTAGGCGTATGTTTTTGCCAATTTGGTTTTGGAAATATTAGGCATTATATTTGATCAAATTCCGGCCACTTTGCACCACACATTATTACATTTTAAAAACAAATGTAATATTAGTTTGTGCTGAGATTTTGCTGATTTGTGCTAATAAAAAATTAACGTTTGTGCCGGTTTGGTTTTGGAAATATGGAGCATTATGTTTGATCAAACACTGCCCACTTTACAATCCATGTTATTAAATTTCTCCTAACCAAGCCCCAAAGTTTTAGAAGTAGACCATTGTCTACCTACTCCAGCTTGCTTTTATTTGTGTAAAGGGTCTTTTAATATGCAGGGGGGGGAGTCTGCTCTTTTTGCTTTCCAGACCATTTCAGCAGGTGTCTCAGCCTAACCTTTTTTATCAGTGCTAAATTGGGAGCTTCTAAGTAAGATTTTAAAAGGTTTTATACTGGATTTTTATATCAGTATCTGTGCATATCATTCTTTATAATAGTGTCTATTACATGCAGTTAAATGGAAATTGGTGTATACTGTCCCTTTAATAACTTGAAAACAAAAAAAAAAGACATAACTGAGAATTAAACAGCACACATGCGACACTAACGTACAAACACAGCACAAGCAAATGTTATATTTGTTTTTAAAATGTAATAATGTGGGGTGCAAAGTGGGCGGTGTCTGATCAAATATAATAATAAATATTTCCAAAACCAAACTGGCACAAATGTATGGATTTTTTTTATTGGAGTACCTTGCATTCCTATTGGCTTATATCTCATCCTCATCCCCAATGTAAAAGGGTTTCCTCGCATTTAATCTTCAGTGTGCGGTGGACAATCGCATGAAGAGAATCCTCCGAGTCGGATGTCTTCGCCACCGCCGATCCGCCTATGCTGGGCCCCCCGGAATGAAGATTGAAGATGCTTCGGAGCTGGAAGAGGCCCTTCGCCGCATGGATGAAGACTTTTCTCCGCCTGGAAGAAGATGGATGTCCGGACTTCAGGAATAGTGAGTACTTATTTGGGGTTTAGTGGGTAGATTAGTTTTTTGTATTTTGGGGGGGATGGGTGGGTGAGGGGTTGCATTGTTAGGGGGATTTTTTTTTTTTTAGAAAAAGATCTGATCGCTTTAGGGCAATACCCTACAAGAGGCCCTTTTAAGGGCAATTGGTAGTTCATTCTTGGATTAGGGGGTGTTTTTATTTTGGGGTGTCTTTTTTTGTTTTTAATTTAAATAGTTTTTTATTATTACCCATAAAACATCAACAACATTACTGTGACAGAGAGAAGAACATGTATCAAATTACACAGGCCAAACATGTTAAGACTCTCAAATACCACAAGATATATGCACATATAACAGTTGGAAAAATGACTCGTTGTAGAGGAGACCTCTCACTGCAAAGTCTCTTAAGTGTCCAAAAGCATAGTGTCCCAAGTAGTTTTACAGAAAGAACTATAACTCAACCATCGAGGACCCATGCCAGCACAAGCTTTGTCATTGTCTGTTTAGCTATTGAATGGGCAATTGGTTTTCGACACATGCTCCCTTAAAGCTTCTTATCAATTTCTCAGATAGTGAAATATTCTCATAAGGGAGCATCTTTATATTGGGGGTAACAATGTTAAACATTTTTGATCACATCAACTGCTATAACTTAACCACAAACGTTAACTCTACTGACAACCTGGAACACAAAAAATAAGAATAAAAAAAAGTAAAAAAGATAATAATAAAAAAAAAGGAAATAGTGTTTCGTCACTGTACCTTTATCTCCTATGTTATCTCAAGATATCTTGCTCATCTAGTCTCGTTATTTAATATCCTATTCAAAGCTGTCAATTATCTTTTTATCACCTCTATCTTGGCCTTGTTTGCCCTTCCTTCATCTTGCTGCGTTCTCAACTGCTCTAGATCTCCTGTATGTATTACTCTCCATTATCCAATAATACCAGATCTTTTGAAATTGGGTTTCTGTATTCTGTATAAATGCAGCTGACTCATACATCAAATATACCGAATGGATTCTAGCTAACACTTCTGACCACGATGGAGTGTCAACCTTCCAATACTTAGCTATGGCTATTCTCGTTGTGGTACATAAAATTCTAATGAAGGTGTTGATATGTTTGTTAAGTCTCGGTATGTTTTCATGTAGCAGAGCCTGAGCAGAGGTGAGAGAGATTCTTTCATCTAATACTCTACTCAGCAAAGAGGACAACTCGTTCCATACACTCCTAACCTTTGGACACTCCCACCACATGTGGATATATGATCCTCGTATCCCACAGCCTCTATAGCAAAAGTTAGAACTCTCATTTCCCATACGGGCAGTCTTAATAGGTGTCAAGTACCATCTGTAGGATGTTTTAAGCACGTTTTCTCTGAGATCAGCACTGACAAGTCCCTTACTAGACTGGTGCAGAGTCTGTGTCCATTTATCTAGGTCCAGTTCTTTATCTAAGTCTGTTTCCCACTGTAACATTAACCTAGTTTTGGTGTTGGCTCTCGTTTCTTGGATGGAAATGTAAAGTCTAGAAATCGCTCTTTTGGACCTAGTAGTTGAAGTGCATAAATGTTCTAACTCAGTTTGCCGATTACAAGCTTTGTGTTGTGAGAGGTATGTCTTTATGGCTGAGGTTTTCTGAAGGTATAGAAACCATTGGAGTGGAAGAGGATCCAGTCTCTGCTGTAGCTGAGTGAAAGTCATTAACCTACCCTGAAGTTGTATGTCAGCCACCCTGTACAGCCCCTTGTTCTCCCATTTCTTAATATGATGCCTAAACTCCTCATGTATGATGTTCTTCAAGGGCCTTATCACTGTGTGTGCGGGGAGTATTATCCCTGTGTGACTCAATAGTTTCCACTGGTGTCTAGAATATTGCGTGACTCTATTCTGATTCAACTTGCGGTCACTATAGGTTTCATCCCGCCAGAGTATATCATCTGGGTTCTCTTGTCCCGCCAGTTCTGCTTCTAAGGCAGGCCAAAGCACTTCCCTTTGCTTTCTACTTAGGATTGAATCTTGGGCTAACCTTGCTGCTTTATAATAATCTAGTAAGTTTGGGGCCCCCACTCCTCCCAATTGCCTATGTCTATTTAGAATTTGACGAGGGATCCTCGGATGTTTGTTGTCTCTCAGGAAACTATGAATGTCTCTCTGTAAATTTACTATATCTGGGGTCACAATCTTAATTGGAAGCACCCTGAACAAATAAAGAATTCTGGGCAGAATCGTCATCTTGACCGCGGATAGTCTACCATACCACGAGAAACCTAGCTTACCCCATTTTCTCAAATCTGATCTTATGGTTTTAAGCATCGGGCTATAGTTTGCCTCATATAACTTAGACGAGTGTGTTGTCAGTTTTATACCTAAGTACTTAAGCCCATTCGGCACCCATCTGAAATCAAAATTGGCCTCAATTAGTTTTATAGTGTGTTTTGGTAATGATAACGGGAGTGCCTCACACTTCTCTGCATTAATTTTGTAGCCTGATATCTGAGAAAATGAATGTATTGCCTGGTAAAGATGAGGGAGCGATACCAATGGTCTGGAGATAGTGAGCAGCACATCGTCCGCAAATAGGGTGATTTTGTGATTAAAAGTACCTACCTCCAGACCAGTTATATCTGGGCAGTTGCGTATATAGGCCGCCAATGGTTCAATACAGATTGCGAATAATAGGGGTGAAAGTGGGCATCCCTGTCTTGTTCCATTTAGAATGGGTATATTATCTGATTGGTGTCCAATTGCCCTGACATGTGCTGTAGGTGATGAGTATAACCCTTTAATAGCTTGTAGAAATCTATCCTTGAAGCCTAGTTCTGTCAGCAGTGTTATCATATACCTCCAGTCGACCCTATCAAATGCCTTCTCCGCATCCAGCGAAAGGATCAGAGAAGGCACTTTGTGGTCCCATAAAAAGTCTATAACAGATACCATTCTACGAATATTGTCTGGGGCTTCCCTATCCTTAATAATTCCTACCTGATTGGGGTGTATTATTCTAGGTAAAATATGTTTCAATCTGTTGGCCAAAATTTTTGTTACTACTTTAAGATCTTGGTTGATTAGGGAGATTGGACGGTAGCTAGAACAAAGAGTAGGGTCCTTCCCTTGTTTTGGAATAACCACTATCTTAGCTCGTAGCAATTCTGGGGGGTATCTCTCCTCCTTCCATTATGTGATTCGCAAATACCAATAAGTGGGGGATTAAGATGTCTTTGAATGCTTTATAATATTCTCCAGAGAATCCATCAGGCCCCGGAGCCTTACCAGGCTTAAGGTCCTTAATGGCTTTAATCACCTCTGCCTTTGTAATTTTGGAATTCAGAATTGTGTTATCTTCGTCAGTGAGTGGTTGTAAGTTTGCTTTTAGTAGGAAAGACCTAAACAGTTCTCTTGTTTCTAACGTCTGTTGCACCTTTGTGCCATCATATAAATCTCTATAAAACTGGGCAAAGGCGTTAACAATTTCTTGAGGATGGGAGGTTAATCTGCCAGACATAGTCTGGATAGTCGGTATGGAGAGAGTTTGGTAGTTATCCCTGATCTTTTTAGCAAGATATCTATCGGGCTTATTAGCAAAAATAAAGTAGTTGGTTTTCAGTTTCTGTGCGGCCCTAATAGATTGGTCATTAAAGATATTGTGTAAATCTTGCTTTTTATTAGTAAGTTTATGTAAGGCTATTTTTGAGTTAGTCGCTTTACGAGTTTGTTCTAGGTGAGCAATCTCAGCATTTAATCTTCTAATTATAGTCTCTTTTTGTTTCCTATATATTGCTTTCTCCTTAATTAGCATCCCCCTGATTACTGCCTTGTGCGCCGCCCAGGGTATAATAGGGTTTACCGTAGAGTCTATATTAATCTGCCAGTACTCTTTTAAATTCTGTATTACTTTGTCTTTTATAGGCGGGTTTTTAATACAGGTTGGATCATAGGTCCATGTTTTTATCCTTCTCGGGTCAGTTAAGTCGCCAAAACAAAGTATAGTCATCGAGTGGTCTGACCATACACAGGGCAGGATATCTACTGAGTGTAGTGCTGGCTGTATAATTTGGCTTGTAAAAACATAGTCACTTTTTTTGTTTTTAAAGGGACATTATACACTCATTTTTTCTTTGCATAAATGTTTTGTAGATTATCTATTTATATAGCCCATGAAGTATTTTTTAAAAAAATGTATAGTTTGCTTATTTTTAAATAACATTGCACTGATTTTCAGTCTCCTAACCAAGCCCCAAAGTTTTAGGAGAACTGCAGCTGGCTCCTGTTTGCGCAAATTGTCTTTTCATATGCAAAAGAAGGGGGAGTGTCTTATTTCCCACTTGCAGTGGGCTTTCCAGCTACCTTTTCAACAGAGCTAAAATGAGAGCTTCTAAGTAAGTTTTTAAACAGTTTTATACTGGATTTTTATATCAGTATCTGTGCATCTTATTCTTTATAGTAGTGTCTGTTATATGCAGTTAGAATAGGAATAACTTTTTATTTTGGATAATTTAGTTTGTTATTTTTTGTAATCTTAGCTTTTTTAATTTTTTGTAATTTTAGTTATTTTTAAGTGTACTGTTATTTTTTTCAGTAATGTTATGGTTTTTAAAGTAATTTAGTTTTTTATTTTGTAAATGTTTATTATTTAATATTGTTTATTTTATATTAGTGTATTATAATTGTTTGTTATCTTAGGGGGTGTTAGGTTAGGGGGGCTTAATTATTAGTTTAATACTTTGCATTGTGGGGGTTTGGCGGTTTAGGTGTTAATAGGTTAATTAGGTACTTTGTGAAGTGGGGGGTTGGCGATTTAGGTGTTAATAGGTTAATAAGGTACTTTGTGAAGTGGGGGGTTGGCGGATTAGGGGTTAATAACTTTATTAGGTACTTTGCCTTGTGGGGGGGGGGTGGCGGATTAGGGGTTAAAAACTTTATTAGATACTTTGCAATGTGGGGGTTGGCAGATTAGGGGTTAATACAGTTATTAGTTATTGTTGTGGGGGGTGGCATATTAGGGGTGGATATTGTGCATGCATTAGGTGTATGTTAAGTTTTCCAGGGAGTTGGGTTTTTTTTTTAAATAGTTTTTATTGAGGTTATAAATACAGCATAACAAATTAATAATATTACATGTACAATATAGCGATACAACCTCATAATTTCTAATTTTTTTAATAAAAAAAGTTTTTATTGATTTCTTAGCATTTTACAAATGACAAATAAGTCAATCCATATTACAGCCTCAGTCATTTTACCAATCTTCTCACTATCATCTGGTATGACCACATTTCATAACCTGTATAAAAATACACTCAACACCGACTATATTATGGTATCAATATTTCAAAAACATTTCAAAAACAACTCAGAGCTCCACATAGTATCCTCCCTGTGGGAGGGGGCCCAGCCAAAATAAACACTTGTGTATGTCTCGGTCAATTCATCTGAGATCTCAGCCCCTGCCTCAGGTAAAGATGGATTCGACTCTAAGGAAGGGGAAAGGGATATGTGTTGTGACCCACCCAGACAAGCTGAGCGAGAGCAGAGGAGGCAGGGGCCATGATTGTAACCCCCTTCGTAGCTCTAAATATCTCTATTGTCTGTTTCTGGCCTCAGAATACATTATCCAGGGGTCCCAGATTAGCAAAAACTGTTACTTATTACCTATAATATCTGCCGAAGTGGTGCTCATTTGATAGTAATAATCTATCTTATTTCTAATTATCAAAAATGAGGGAATCACCATTCTCCAATACCTTGCAATGACCAACTTAGTTATGGTGCAAATCAATGCCACTAATTTATTAGCTTTTGAGTTCAGGCCTGGGAGAGGCTCATGCAATAGTGCCTGGATAGGGGTTAAATTAATCTGCCTATCCATAATTTCGCTTAGAAGTGCAGATGTTTGGGACCATATATGGGAAACATGTCAACAGTGCCACCACATGTGGGCATATGTCCCACTTTCAGTGCAGCCGTGCAAACAGTTTGTGTTAGCATTTGCCTTATGTATTCTTGACGGATGGAAGTACCACCTAAACGCTACCTTGAGAAAATTTTCCTTTAAATGAGCACAGAGAAAGAGGTACCAGACTTCAAGGTGTCACACCACCTTTCTGCGGTCCAGGTAAAATTAAATTCTGATTCCCATTTTACCATAAATGGTAATTTACTCAACTTAGGTGGAGTATTGAACTGAATATATAAATTAGAAATCGCCCCTCTTGTCCGTCCAGTGGCTAAACAAAGTCTCTCTAAATAGGTGCTAGTGGCTAATTTATTGTGTCCTAGGACCTCGTCTACTCTTGCTCTTAGTTGGAGGTAATGGAACCAACTCCCTTTTTCTTGCCTATTGAGTTCTCCATATTGGTGAAAAGATATCAGCTTGGTTCCTCTAAGGGAATCCGCAATTCGATATAAGCCTTTATTTGCCCATTTCTCTTGTGTAACCTGGTCATAATTGGTAGATAATGTTACCAATGGGGTCGCCTTCGACCCCCTCGGTATCAAGGAATATTTGGATGTCTGTCTCCCACAATGTCAATGTGTGTGATATAGTAATAAAACATCTCCAGCTAGGTGGCCTATCTTTTTTAGTAGTCTAAAGTAGTTTATAAATAGGGTATATTCTCATCATGTCTGATTCTATTTGAACCCATTGAATCTTATCTAAGTGGTTATGCCATAGAGAGGATAGTGCCATCCTGGCTGCATAATAATAAGCCGTTAGGTCTGGTAATCCCATCCCTCCTCCTGTTTTATGTCTAATAAGTGTTTGTTTATTGACTCTAGATCTTTGGTGTTTCCAAATAAACGCTATGAGATTTTTCTGAATTTTCCTTAATACGGTAATATGTATGTTTATGGGTAGTGAACGAAAAAGGTATACAATTTTAGGTAGAACTGTCATCTTATTTGACGTCAATCTACCATATAAAGATATATTAAGCTTGTTCCATTTCAATAGCAAAGTTGTGATATGTGTGAATAGGGGCGAGTAATTTAATTTATAAAGGTGATCTAAATTGCTTGGAATTATGATACCCAAGTACTTCATACCCTTATCTGACCAACTGAAATCGAAATTCATGGTTAGTAATTTTTTAGTGTGTTCTGGGATGTGTACGCTAATCGCCTCACATTTATCATTATTGATCTTATATCCCAAAATGCTGGCAAACTTGCCAATAGTTGAGAATATCAGGGGGAGGGAAATCATAGGTTTGGTGATAGATAGAATAACATCATCCGCAAATAAGCTGATCTTGTGTTCTTTGTTATGTATTTTAATCCCGTTTATATCTACATTCTGTCTGATGCTAGCTGCCAACAGCTCGATGCACAAAGCAAACAATAGTGGCGACAATGAGCACCCCTGTCTAGTTCCATTACAAATTTTTATAGGTGAGGATCTATAACCTGCTACTTTGATGAATGCAGAGGGGCTAGAGTAAATTGAGGAATGAGCCGCACAGAAATTGCCCCTTAAAGCACATATTTTTTAATACTAATGCCAGATAGTCCCAGCTCACACGATCAAATGCCTTCATCCAAGGAAAGAAACAGAGAAGGCACATTTTGTTTTGAGGCATAATCTATCAAGTCTAGAATTTTCCGAACGCTATCTGGGGCCTCTCTATTATGAATAAATCCCACCTGGTCCTGATGAATAAGTTTTGGAAGGATATCATTTAATCTGGTTGCCAAAATTTTTGTAAATAGCTTAATATCTAGATTAATTAAAGAAATGGACCTATAATTCTTACAGTATTGTTTACATTTTCCGGGCTTAGGTATTACTGAAATACGGGCCTCCAAGAGTTCCCTGGGAATAACTCCTCCCTCTAACATGTGATTGAATATTGTTACTAAAATGGGGCTAATATCTTGTATAAATGTTTTATAAAAGATACCTGAGTACCCGTCTGGGCCAGGCACCTTACCAATCTTTAGATTGCGAATTGCTTGTTTCACTTCTTGAATGGTTATGTGTTTAGCTTCCTGAAATCCTCTACTGCAATCTTAGGCAAATTACAAGCTTGTAAAAAATCATTCATGTCCTTGTTTAATGTGGAAGAGTTTTTGGGTGTGGGCAGAGCCTATAATCTCTGATAATACTGGGTGAAAGTGTCAGCAATAATCTGCGGATGATTAGAAACCTGTCCATCTGTTTTTTGGATTTGTGGCACAGATAAGAAGAGAAACAAGATATCAGCGCTACTTAGATTATGAATAAATAATCAATATACTAAGGCCAGTAATCAATAAATATAAATATAAATATAAACTGAAAATATAAACTGCCTGAGAAATGAAATACACTGAGCTCTTAAATAAATAGATTAAAGAAGCACAAATAATCAGCTGTAAAATAAATAAAACATGCCAATGCACAGCTGAAAAAAATGAAATGTACAATAAGTCCAAATAAAAAGTCTCAAATGTGATATGCCTTACAGATTGAGGCTGTAGTGATGTTATGGGTCCTCACCATACAGACAGGTGTGTGCTGCTCTTCAAAAAGGGATGTATCATACGTGAATCCCTTGGGACAAGGCAAAACTGAAAAACAAAAATAGAGAAGAGCGCAGCCGGACTCAAGTGAAGAAAGTTTTATTAAAGCACACAATATAAAAGCACTGAAGGTATTCTGCGTACCAAATAAAAGTAGATTAAAAGCATTAAACCATAAGCTCTTGGTAAATCCAATTACCACTCCACAAGTCGCCCATTCAGGAAAGCCAAAATCTTGATCAAAAGTCCTTAGCTGCTCATTTCGTGAAGCGGTGCGTGCGGATGATCAGCTGTGAACTGCTGTAAGAAGCCGGTTCCGGTTGCTACCGGAAGTCTGTATTCGTCACTACCAATGCGGTGTAACGTCAAAAAGAATCCTCGACGGCCGTTTCGTTCCCTAGCGTGGGAACTTTCTCAAGAGGTTGCTGTAGTTTGCAAGCAAGCTCTAACATAAATACCTATTGCTCACATTTAATTGGTTAACCGGACTTTAGATTGTAATATACCTAATGGCTAGTCATAATAACCATAAATGTTCACACATGTAATACAAAATATATGTTAAAAAGTGCTAAAAACATGATTTCATCATATAACACACAATTAAAACTTATTTCAGAAAAAAGGTATAAAAGGACTCTCATAAAATCAATTGAATCACTGTTTAAAATCCTATTAATTAAAAAATTGGAAGTTAATGTATATACACAATATTTCAAACTGATTAGTAGGGTCATTGATATTCTCAAATAACCAGGGGATCTGGAATAGAAAAAAACTAAAGAACTCTGACTCTTAAATACATAGACAAATCACATAAAAAAGAGCTTTCTCCAATTTGAACAAAAATAGGGGGAATTATTAATAGTAAAATTGTATAGTAAGATAGATATTATATTATATATAAAGAGATTTATTAATACATCATTTGCTGAGTGTAGCCACATTGTATGGTGTGTAGGTGCAATCTACTAAATTGTATGAAACTCTAGGTGTGAATTAATGTGAAAACATATATAAACACCATAGTTTTTATTACATCATACTGTTTTATGTCATCAGATATTCTATTTTAATCTATTTAGACCAGAAATGCCTGAATATCAAGGTCAATATTGAGACCTTCTGGATGTAAGCTGTTAAGGGTATAAATCCAGAAGGTCTCCCTTTTTCTAAGTTTCAATAGTCTGTTGTGATCTAATTTATTCGGTGCTATCCACTCAACAACTTTGACAGTAAGTCCTTCTGGGTTACTATTATGGGCTATTCTAAAATGTTCTGAAACACTATGATTTTCGAAAGAATTTTCAATGTTTCTAATATGTTCAGATATTCTATATTTTAATTTTCTCTTGGTCCTTCCGATGTAAATTTTTTCACATTTGCATGTGATCTGATATACAACATATGTGCTGTTACAAGTGCAACTAGTTTTACATTTGAAAGATTTAGATTTATTATAATTATAAAATAGGTCTTCACTGTTAACATATGGGCAAGTGCTACAATCTTTCTTATTACATTTTATCAACCCTTTTTTTGGTGTTAGCCACATATTCTTTTTAATGTTCATAGGGCGATGTTCTTTTAGCTTGCTCGGGGCTAATATATTTTTCAGATTATTATTTCTTTTATAAACAAATTGAGGTTTTTGGCCTACATGTGTACCTAATACGGGGTCTCTTGCTAAAATGTTCCAATGTTTTTCCAGAATTTTTTGAATGTCTCTATGGTTTTCATTGTATGTGGTTATGAATCTAATATTTGGTTTATCTTGGAAATCTACATGATCATTACATTTATTTTTATTTTTGTTTTCCATTAACACCTTTCTATCCAACTTTTGTACCTTCTCATTGGTGCTATTTATTAATTTCTCAGAATAACCAGCCAGACAGTTTCGTCAACACTATATTGTGATCTGACCAAGTTGCAGGTACAATGTCAGAAGCTATTATCAGAGGGGACATGATCTGGCTAATCAAGATATAATCGATTCTCGAATATACATTATGTGATGTGGAGTAGAATGAGTAGTCTCTTATCTTTGGGTTAATATATCTCCAACTATCTACCAAGTTATGATCAAGAAGAAAATAATACATAAGCCTTTTAGAGCTTTGAGAGGAGGCTGTGGATGGGATCGATGATTTATCCATTTCTGCATTAGCTACCAAATTAAAATCCCCCCCATGATTAAACGGGATTTCCTCCAAGTGGTTAGTAATTTTCCTAACTTTGACAAAAATGTGGCCTGAGACTCATTGGGTGCATATATATTTCCCAGGATGACATGGGTATCATGTATTCTACCCTTAACAATAATATATCTTCCTGCCTTATCTATAATCACTTCATTTTCCTTAAAATTTAGTTCTGCGTGGATCAGAATAGATACCCCACATTTCTTAGATTGGCATGTGGCATGAAATTGTGTGGGATAACTTCTATCCCAGTATTTTGGGTTTTTGCTTTTATGAAATGGGTTTTTTGTAATAGGATGATATGAGCCTTCATAGATTTATAAGCGTCTAGGGCCTTACATCTCTTGACATTGGAGTGTAACCCCCTAACATTATGGGAGACTATATTGATAGACATTACTTAACTAAAAATGAAAAACTCACATTACACAAATTTGGGAACTCACCAATTGTTGGCCGGCTGGGTCCCCCTCCCTGCATGGATGTAAAACTGTCAATCAAGCCGCTTAGGGCACACATATTTTGTTACATACCTCTATGAAATGTACAAATTGCTGAGATGGAAAAACATTTAACGATTAGTCTGAGCAATAAAAACTCAAATAACAGCTGACCATGTCCGGTCCGAACTAGGATCCAGGATCCCAACATGCAATGCAACATAGGAATAACAAATAAAATAACAAGCAAAAAGAACATCAAAAAACAAAAGGAACTTCGGACATATAATATTAGAATATTAAATACATATCTGCTAAGTATCTTTCCTAGAATTTAGGGTGGACCTTCGTTCCCTGGACCTTAGCTATAAAACTACACAATCAAAAACATATTAAAGATGAGTCCAGGCCTGTTAGTAACAACATTTTTCTCGCGCTCGCTCTCGGGAGCTAAGCCCATTTTGGTACACATATCCCCTGTCGGGGGGCTCAACAAATAAAATTCAAAACAGAAGTTTTGCTTCCATAGTTCAGGTCGGGCTCCCTGAGTCCTGAATTTGCCACTGTGTCTTCCCATTCTTGTGCACTGGTGTCCATGAGTACATCAGAGCCTTTCGCTGGGGCTTAGGGGATTGTGCTGGTGTAGATGGCATTTTATCAATGTGAAGTCTGTTTAAGATCGACTGCCCCTCTTCTACTGTAACACGTGAGTATGATGTTTTGTCCACTGTGAAAGTCAATCTAAAGGGGAAACCCCACCTGTATTTGATCTGGGCATTAGCTAGGGCCGCTACTATTGGCTTGAATTCTCTTCTCTTCTTCAGAGTGATAGGGGATAAGTCCGCAAATATTTGGATTTTGTGGCCTTCAAAAGTGATTTCAGGAACTCCTTGCACCACTTGCATGATTCTGTCCTTAATATGGTAGTAGTGAAGTTTGATTATCACATCCCTGTGAGCTCCCGGTGTTTGAGGTTTGACTAAAGCTTGGTGTACTCTATCCATAAGAAGGAAAGATGCATCTTCCTCTGGCAGTAATTGTTGAAAGATTTGTGTGGTGATGTCTGGAAGATTATTATATTTTTCAGGTAAGTTGCGTATGCGAATACGAGATCTGTTTTCCAGATCTTCTAAATGATCCTCCAATTTCTGTATTTGTGCTTGTTGTGAGCTCACTGTTGCTTTTAGTTCTGGGATCTCTTCCACTATCTCATCAACTTTGTCTTCAATTGCTGAAGTCCTCTCACCTATATCAGCTATATCTTGTTTTAACTCTGATAGAGCCGCTCTCATTTCTTCTTGAAACATTTGTTTTATTTGCTTTAAAAGAGCCTCATTTGAGGAGGTTGATTTAGGAGAGGAAGTGGATTTGTCCCCTATGTCTTCTTCTTGTTCCATACATGGATATGAATCCAACAAAGCTTGCTTCTTTTTCTGTTGCGATCTGGATAAACACTCCTTAACTGATTGTGTACTGCTCTTCATCTTAGAAATGCGGTTAGAGATGATATATAGAATAGATTCTTGAAGTGCTGTACTTTGTGGAAATGGTTAGGTAATTAGCTTCTCTTCTTTTGAAACACTATCACTTTGATGCCAACGCAGCAGCCCAGATACCTGAGAACTCTTAAAGAGCCACTCTCCTCTTCTAGGCTAATCAGACATGCCCAAATTACTCATTGGTTAGGTCATTTAAGCCCTTGTTGCATCCATTTCTGCTGGAGAATAGGAAGTTATTTGAAGTTTTTGAAACAGGCTTGATAAGGTGAAGTGAGTTAGGGCCTGCAAAGTTAACCTCTCCTGTTTTCCCTGTCACCTAAATTTCTCCAGGCTAGAGGATGAGAGGGTAGCGGATGGAAATAGCCCTTATAGGAACTGTGTCCCCTTATCAATACTCCATCTATTAGTTAAAAGTCATATAGGATAATGAATGAAGGCCACCTTAATCTGACTTTTTTTAAGTTTCCACTCAGCACTCCGCTCCTCAGGGAAGGTTGTCCTCACAGGACCATCACAGGAAGGGTACCTTGGATATGACCCACCAGCAAATTAACTGGCAGGAAAGGGATGAGGAGATAGTGCTATTCTTCACAGCAGATGGTTCACCAAAACTGGCCATTAACAGGTCCTGAAATAAACTGTTTCTGGCTGCTGCAATGTTTTTTGGCTAGCTTTTTAAATAGCTTCCTTAATAATCCCGAAGAGAGATTGCAAATTAGGGCTAATAGCCCAGATTGTAGAACCAACTCTGTGTCTGGGCCTGTAGGGGGGTAAACAAGTGTGATGCTAGAATTTTGCAGTGCTGTAAAATGCTTCAAAGCCTCCCTCTTTAGTTGTTTGGGATTATGTGGAGACACTTGTACCCCTATTTGCTTTCACAGTCTGGATAATGTCTCTCAGGCCCACAGTTTTTAATGTCTAATAGCACATCTGCTCTCAAAACATGAAAATTGCCAAAGAGAAAAAAAAATTCCTTTAAAATGGTGATTTGCGCCAAATCCCGTTTGTTGCACTGACTCTCTGCTGCAATTGAAGCAGGTCTTGTCGCTCAGTTGAAGTATCTTGGTGTTCGACCGCTCAATTGCTTAGTTCTGCTGCCTCGGTTGCTGGCTAGCTCCGCCTCCTCATAATTTCTATTTTTTTTACCAAGAAGCGAAAGAAATCATATGAAGATAAACCTGTAGTAATGCATATTGAACAAGCGGTAACAATAGTAATGGTAATTCCTGCTCAAACGCTTTTGCAAGTACTTGCGTTAGGTTGAAGAAGTGGGCATCTAACATGGCCTTGATTTCCTTATCCCACGAGGGAAACGCCATCTTGGATTTCTCATTTGTCTGGGTCGCTATACAGTTTGCCTTGTCACTATGCCTAATCAGGTAATATATAACTGTGGTACGCTCCTGGACTCATTCTTGCGAAGTTTATATGCTTGGGATCAGTCCCTAAATGACTTTGGGCTGAAAAATTAGATAGATAAGCCCCTTTAGTATATCTAGAGCCGGGAGCTCTGTAAACATGCGGCCATCCACTTCGGTATCTAGCTCCACCCCTGAGTTACGGTATTTTAATACTCATCACAAGGCTTGCTGCGCCTGCCTATGTGTGGCAAGGTTAAAATGAAGTAAAATATCTCCATTCTCGCTGCGTAAGTCCTTGCACTGAATATGTGATACAGACTCGCAACGCCGGTTCTATGTTAGTTTATGGGAGTAAATACTGCGGGCAACGTGTGAAATATACACACGTGATTTGTATGCGGCGCCGTATATGTGTTCACTAGATCTGACTAAAAATTGTCGACGCCGGGTTTTTGCGCCCGATGCGGCATATGTAATCTTGCCCCTGGAGTGCCATCTTTACACAGCAGAGGCGAATTGGATGGTGGGTTACATAGTTTTCGCTGACAAAAAACAAACTGTTAGAACTATAAAACCAAAGCAGCACGAATAAAAATTTTAACTGCATAAAATGGCACAAACACAGCAATAACCAACCATCCCATTTTCATGTGTCTTGGCTGTTGTAGGGATGCTGGGTGACCTTTAGTGACCGTTATTAAATAATTAATAAATCAAAAACTAAATGAGATAGAACAGAGATTTAAAAAGCACAAACTGGCACAAACCAACCGGTAGAGGAATAAATATATATGATATACATGGAACTCAACTGATCAGAGAACATAACTAAAGGTCTGCTGTCCAGCTCTTGATGTTTTTAACAGATATATTATAATATTGTTATCATCAATGGGCTCAAACGTGTATACCAGAAGGGACTGTTACTACACTATACTTACTACAAGTACCCTTATCTTAGCATATTAAGTCCTAATACCTGGGGTGGTAAAATTACATCTGCGCAAGCCAAATCATGGACCAAGAAGGTCGCCCACATATGATGCATCTTAGTCTCTGCACATTGTTAGAAAAGTGGTTTAGGAACAAAGCATGTGGTCAAGAATTCAGATATTCAACTGTATACATAGACAAAACTTAAAACAGGGTAACAACAACCATCTAGCTATCAATTGTATCATATTCATATAAAACATGGCAACTCAAACCAAGGAAAAAATTATATAGCTAATATTGACCCGCTCCAGCCCTTGGCAAATGAGGGTAACAATCTATCTATACTTGCAAGAAGGTAATCTGCTATATAGCGGTTCCATGAAACATAGATAATCTGTATATAATGGAATTCTAATACTAGTTATTAGCTCATGTTACCAATAACAGCGCATATAACAAAAAATAAACATATTAAGGGAGATATTTTAGATTACAAGAACGACTGTGAGGAAAATCTTTAGAATAGTTCAATATTTAGAGATGGACCATCCTGACACATTATAGACTTTGCTTATTGATAAACATAACATATATAAGTATAGATAAATGGGAGTACATAGACAAAAACATTTGCATTGTGTAACAGTTCCAGTTGCTACCGTTCATCACGCTCATGACAGCAGACTGATAAATTACATGAACAACTCCCCATGAGACTACTCAATAACTGTAGTTCAGATTCTTGAAAGGCATTCAATCCCTCTAAAAAACATAAGCCCAATTTCTATCTGTTACGGTACCAACAGTGTACCAAGGGTTAATACCAGATGAACAATGTCCTGCATAGGGAATCAGCAATTCACAACCCAGCCAGTTTCAGGTTTAAAACAGAATGTCTACTTTATTTGAAGGCAGCACACAGATTTATACACCCTGGCTTCAGGTTACAAAGGGCATTGGTTTAACAGTAAAGCAAACATATGAACAATGCATCAAACCTCTAACAATTGTCTATTCACAGGTAAAACAGATTAACATATTAAGTTAATTAACTAGGGAAGAACGTTTACTCAGACAATCTGATGTTGGGCAGTCTAGTTAACATAATCACACAAGGACACAATCAGTTTACCCAGACAGACTCCTGAGACACAATCAGATCTGAAACATACATAGAATACATCTTATTACTGAATATAGGAACAGTTCTTATTAGCTATAAAGTCTTTTATGCCCACTTGGCTTATAGAGTCACAATTGCTCCCACAAGGGGCACTCACACCCCGTACCCATCCTGTATTTATGGATACAGGGTGACATAGACATAAGACAGAGTTATGAAAGTGCATGGGGTGTCCAGCATATAAAATTCCATATTTCCATGCAGTCTCTGGGTATCCTTAAGCCCATGTACCTCCAGCCCAAAGAATGTTCCATAACAGGCCCTCCAATGTACAGTGGCGAGATTGGTTTTGTCACATCTCTCCCCTTTTCCAAACAGACTAACAGGGTATCTGACCTCCTGCCGGTCAGTGCCCTGGTTAGTCCAGCAACCCACCCATAAAACACAATTAGTAGTACAGCCCACCCACAATAAATGGTTACTACACCTGAGTACGGGGAAAACTTGTCCATGTCCAGGTACCTCACCACAGCTGTGTGGGGGACTGGTACACTGAATTGGTGGGTTGCAAGGTGGGCAGAGACCAGCTGTACTCTGCCCGGGTGCCAGCACTACCATGGAAGTAGCCTGGTGGGAGCCTGGTTGCTGGAGGGGGAGACCGACTGTCTCCCCTTTGGATACATAGCTGTGCTGCTGGAGGGGGAGACCATTCGTCTCCCCTTTGGCTAAACAGCCGTGTTGCTGGGGGACAGGACCAACTGTCCCTACCCCTTGTAACGCAGCCTGCCGCTGGGGAATGGAGTCTGGGCTCCCAAAGTCAGGCTCTGCAAAGGACTCCCATAAAAAGCCAGGACCATCAAACTCCTCTCCCTCTGGTTTGTCATGCTCGGCTGTCCAGGGTATATAATGTGCCATATACCACCAGAGCGCCTGGTAGGCATGTCAGTTTGCTGGGACAATCCATCTGGATTCCCGTTATGAGAGAGAATTCCTGTCCATACAAACAAGGGTTCAAATTCCTCAGTGCCCAGACCAGGGCCAAACAGTCCTTCAAAATCCCATCAGCTTCTTTACGAGTTTTCTGTACCTGCTCTTTATAGGTATCCACAATCCCTTCATACTGACATAGGGTGCCCTTGAGTTGCTGCACCTCACTATGAGCCAGCGTCAGCTTCTCCTCAAGTGTCGCTAAGTTTGTCTTTAAGGTTTCATGTCCCACTCTCAAGCTGGTGTTTTCTGCAGTCTGTCGGTGCAGCTTGTCTAGCAGAGATTCACGTTCTAAACGTGCTTTTTCCTCTGCGCTCCTCTTCTCCTTCATCAGCGCATTGTAACGGGACCTCCACATATCAATAGCGGATAGAGATTTACTGAGCTCATCGTCCTGGGGCTTAGCAGCAGGTGGGTCAGTCTCTGCTGCATGGATCTGGGCACGGGTAGTCACAGAGTTAACATCAGCGGGACCCATAGGAGCGTAGGCAGAAACAAGGGGGGCCAAGTCATTTCCAAGAAGAACATCAGCAGGTAAGTCCTTCTTGACCCCCACATTCACAGGTCTAGCGCCCACTCCCCAATCCAAATGTACCCTGGCAACAGGTAGGCTGAACACATCGCCCCCTGCTAACCTCACAGCCACAGTGTCTCCCGTGTACTGTTTCTCAGACACCAAGTTCTTTTGAAGCAAGGTCATGGTAGCACCAGTATCCCGTAGACCACTGACCTTCTTCCCATTCACTTTAACCAGTTGCCGGTTATTCCGATGGGCAGCTTGCACAAGGTCTGCCTCATGTAGGATGCTCCAGCATTCTTGCGCCTCTACGTAGCGGGCCGTAGGCTGAGGATTACGTGGGATTCCGCCGGCGGGTCTTCTCCAGGACTGCGCTTGGTTCGCTGCGTTTAGGGGACACTCTGGTCTTTTGTGCCCTAGTTGCTTACATCTAAAGCAATGAATAGGTTGTGAGTAGCACCGCAAATTGAACAGGGCTCTCTGAGGGTAGTTCGTGGCCGGAGGCCGTGTGGTATAGCGGTGCGCCGGGGTTTGGTAACTGGCAGCTGCTGGGGTGACTGGGGGTCTGTACTCCACTCTAGCAGGGGGCTTAGTGGTAGCAGTGTCCAGTTTGCGGGCATCCGTATACTCATCTGCCAAGCGAGCCGCTTCCTGCAGGGTGGAGGGTTTACGGTCCCGAACCCACTCTCGAACTCCTGCGGGTAACTTGTCGAAGCAATGTTCCAACAGGAATAGCTGCAGCACCTCTTCCCCAGATATGGCTTGGCACCCCGCTATCCAGTGAGCTGCTGTGCGGTGCACCTTACATGCCCACTCAAGGTAGGAATCTCCAGCTAATTTAACAGTGTCTCTGAACCGCCTCCGGTATGCCTCCGGTGTAACCGCATACCTGGAGAGCAGAGCCTCTTTTACAGTATTATAATCCCTGACTTCCTCATCTGGAATGGCCCGAAAAGCCTCTCTGGCCCGGCCGGATAATTTTCCAGATAATATCGTGACCCAGTCCTCTGCGGGTACCTTGTGTAGTGCACATTGCCTCTCAAAATCCGCAAGGTACCCATCAATCTCTCCTTCTGTTTCCAGGAAGTTTTTATAAGCTGCAAAATTTACTTTTCTCTTTTCCATCTTAGTCAGTATTGTAATAATCCCCCTCTTCCTGAGGTTACTGGCTTGTGTAGTTGCTCTTCTGGGCGATAAGGTTCATTCCGTCGCTGCCACCAATGTTACGGTACCAACAGTGTACCAAGGGTTAATACCAGATGAACAATGTCCTGCATAGGGAATCAGCAATTCACAACCCAGCCAGTTTCAGGTTTAAAACAGAATGTCTACTTTATTTGAAGGCAGCACACAGATTTATACACCCTGGCTTCAGGTTACAAAGGGCATTGGTTTAACAGTAAAGCAAACATATGAACAATGCATCAAACCTCTAACAATTGTCTATTCACAGGTAAAACAGATTAACATATTAAGTTAATTAACTAGGGAAGAACGTTTACTCAGACAATCTGATGTTGGGCAGTCTAGTTAACATAATCACACAAGGACACAATCAGTTTACCCAGACAGACTCCTGAGACACAATCAGATCTGAAACATACATAGAATACATCTTATTACTGAATATAGGAACAGTTCTTATTAGCTATAAAGTCTTTTATGCCCACTTGGCTTATAGAGTCACAATTGCTCCCACAAGGGGCACTCACACCCCGTACCCATCCTGTATTTATGGATACAGGGTGACATAGACATAAGACAGAGTTATGAAAGTACATGGGGTGTCCAGCATATAAAATTCCATATTTCCATGCAGTCTCTGGGTATCCTTAAGCCCATGTACCTCCAGCCCAAAGAATGTTCCATAACAGGCCCTCCAATGTACAGTGGCGAGATTGGTTTTGTCACACTATCCATTTAAAGTATTGTGTCCCATAGGAATTTATGGTTTTATTTACAAGGCCTCTAACAAATCTTAAATAAAACAGTAAAAAGACGCTTATGCATACGTGATAGTTCCTATTACTAAGTGTGATAACAAGTGTTTCATTTTGCAAGTAAATAGGAAAGATCAGTTCCACCACAAGATCAGCCATCACCTTGACTGGGGCCACTCAGTCTGGTAGGCCATAAATGAGAGAGGTGCAATAGGCCACAAGCTTGCAACTGAATTCTCAGCACACACTCTCTGACAGATGAGAACAGTCATCAAGAGCACAGAAACAGGACCTCTCTCTCGCATGTGACTCAAAAACATCACTCCGGGCAAGGCCAAGCCTACCTCCCCACACCATCAGCTGCTGACCGGGATCTCTGCGCAAAGACAAAAGAGGATCCTCGCTGCTTGATGGAGCCACAACATCGCAAACTTCATGGACCATGAGGGAGGTAGGTAGGGAAGAGTAATCTCCACACTGCAAGAGCCCAGTAGGTATTAGCGGTTGGACCGTAGTACTCGGAGAGAAAGCTGCAATGACCGATCTCTGTGAACTACGCCTAGGCAAGAACTGTCCATCCTGTATAAGGGCTGCTCTGACATATCCAGCCTCTTGTGAATAAGATGTAAGGCAATTGCGGATATTATCCTCGTGAGGGCTCTGTGACTTCTCTTGATGGTTCAGGTTTACATTAGCTGGTAATTCCTGCTCCAACGCTTTTGCAAGTACTTGCGTTAGGTTGAAGAAGTGGGCATCTAACATGGCCTTGATTTCCTTATCCCACGAGGGAAACGCCATCTTGGATTTCTCATTTGTCTGGGTCGCTATACAGTTTGCCTTGTCACTATGCCTAATCAGGTAATATATAACTGTGGTACGCTCCTGGACTCATTCTTGCGAAGTTTATATGCTTGGGATCAGTCCCTAAATGACTTTGGGCTGAAAAATTAGATAGATAAGCCCCTTTAGTATATCTAGAGCCGGGAGCTCTGTAAACATGCGGCCATCCACTTCGGTATCTAGCTCCACCCCTGAGTTACGGTATTTTAATACTCATCACAAGGCTTGCTGCACCTGCCTATGTGTGGCAAGGTTAAAATGAAGTAAAATATCTCCATTCTCGCTGCGTAAGTCCTTGCACTGAATATGTGATACAGACTCGCAATGCCGGTTCTATGTTAGTTTATGGGAGTAAATACTGCGGGCAACGTGTGAAATATACACACGTGATTTGTATGCGGCGCCGTATATGTGTTCACTAGATCTGACTAAAAATTGTCGACGCCGGGTTTTTGCGCCCGATGCGGCATATGTAATCTTGCCCCTGGAGTGCCATCTTTACACAGCAGAGGCGAATTGGATGGTGGGTTACATAGTTTTCGCTGACAAAAAACAAACTGTTAGAACTATAAAACCAAAGCAGCACGAATAAAAATTTTAACTGCATAAAATGGCACAAGCACAGCAATAACCAACCATCCCATTTTCATGTGTCTTGGCTGTTGTAGGGATGCTGGGTGACCTTTAGTGACCGTTATTAAATAATTAATAAATCAAAAACTAAATGAGATAGAACAGAGATTTAAAAAGCACAAACTGGCACAAACCAACCAGCCTGTTTCATGTCTTTGGCTGTTGTAGGGGGCTCGATGACTTTTAGTGACCTTTATTTAATCTGTAAAAATTTAAAACACTATTGTAATTATCTTAAAAATAAAAGCAGCACAAATCAGCAGAAACTCTGCACAAACAAATGGTATGGTTTATTTTTTTAAATGTAATAATGTGAGGTGCAAAGTGAGCGGAGTTTGATCATATATAATGCTCAGTATTTTAAAAAAGGAATTGGCCAAATGTTTGATTTTGCTGCACAAATCCGCACAAAGGCAGCACATACAAATGGTATACTTGTTTTTAAAATGTTATAATGTGGGGTGCAAAGTGGGCGGAGTTTGATCAAATATAATCATTCATATTTCCAAAACCAAACCAGCACAAACATTAATTTTATGAGCACAAATCAACAGAATCTCAGCACAAACAAATGTTGTGTTTGTTTTTAAAATGTAATAAGTGAAGTGCAAAGTGTGCGGAGTTTGATTATATATAATGCTTAAAGGGACACTGAACCCACATTTTTTTCTTTAGTGATTCAGATAGAGCATGAAATTTTTAATTTACACCTATTATCAATTTTTCTTTGTTCTCTTGCTATCTTTATTTGAAAAAGAAGGCATCTAAGCTTTTTTTTGGTTCAGCCTTTGGACAGCACTTTTGAGCCAGCATCTAAACTTACATTTTTGCATTTCAAATAAAGATACCAAGAGAATGAAGAAAATTTGATAATAGGAGTAAATTAGAAAGTTGCTTAAAGCAGAAACACAGCACAAATTAATGGTATATTTTTATTCACATTTTAAAAACATGGAGTGCTAACTTTATACAGCTGAGGCGAGTTGAATGGTGGGTTACATAATTTTCATTGACAAAAAAACAAACTGTTATAACTAAAAAAACAAAGTAGCACAAATAAAAATGTTAATTGCACAAAACCGGCACAAAAGTAGCACTAAATAACCAGCCTGTTTCATGTCTTTTGGCTGTTGTAGGGGGGCAGGGTGACCTTTGGTGACCTTTATTTAATCTGTAATAACTCAAAAAACAATTGCTATTATCTTAAAAATAAAAGCAGCACAAATTGTAGGGGGGGGGGGGGGGCAAAAAAATCTCTAAAAGAAAACAATAACCTCCAAGATAAAGTGAGAATATCTCAATCATCCATATGATCAAATGGAGGAGCTTGCAGAACTCGTAATTCTAGATGAAGGCCTAGATTTAGAGTTGGGCGGTAGCCGTCAAAACCAGCGTTAGAGGCTCCTAACGCTGTTTTTTACCACCCTCTGGTATTTGGAGCCAGTCATTAAAGGGTCTAACGCTCACTTTCCAGCCGCGACTTTTCCATACCGCAGATCCCCTTACGTCAATTGCGTATCCTATCTTTTCAATGGGATCTTTCTAACGCTGGTATTTAGAGTCGTGGCTGAAGTGAGCGTTAGAAATCTAACGACAAAACTCCAGCCGCAGAAAAAAGTCAGTAGTTAAGAGCTTTCTGGGCTAACGCCGGTTTATAAAGCTCTTAACTACTGTGCTCTAAAGTACACTAACACCCATAAACTACCTATGTACCCCTAAACCGAGGCCCCCCACATTGCCGCCACTCTAATAAAAATTTTTAACCCCTAATCTGCCGACCGCACGCCGCTGCCACCTACGTTATCCCTATGAACCCCCTAATCTGCTGCCCCTAACACCGCCGACCCCTATATTATATTTATTAACCCCTAATCTGCCCCCTCAACGTCGCCTCCACCTGCCTACACTTATTAACCCCTAATCTGCCGACCAGACCGCGCTGCTATTATAATAAAGTTATTAACCCCTAATCCGCCTCACTCCCGCCTCAATAACCCTATAATAAATAGTATTAACCCCTAATCTGCCCTCCCTAACATCGCCAACACCTAACTTCAAGTATTAACCCCTAATCTGCCGATCGGAGCTCACCGCTACTCTAATAAATTTTTTAACCCCTAAAGCTAATTCTAACCCTAACCCTAACACCCCCCTAAATTAAATATAATTTTATTCTAACTAAATAAATTAACTCTTATTAAATAACTTATTCCTATTTAAAGCTAAATACTTACCTGTAAAATAAACCCTAATATAGTTACAATATAAATTATAATTATATTATAGCTATTTTAGGATTTATATTTATTTTACAGGCAACTTTGTAATTATTTTAACCAGGTACAATAGCTATTAAATAGTTATTAACTATTTAATATCTACCTAGTTAAAATAATTACAAAATTACCTGTAAAATAAATCCTAACCTAAGTTACAATTAAACCTAACACTAGACTATCAATAAATTAATTAAATAAACTACCTACAATTACCTACAATTAACCTAACACTACACTATCAATAAATTAATTAAATAAAATACCTACAAATAAATACAATTAAATAAACTAACTAAAGTACAAAAAATAAAAAAGAACTAAGTTACAAAAAATAAAAAAATATTTACAAACATTAGAAAAATATTACAACAATTTTAAACTAATTACACCTACTCTAAGCCCCCTAATAAAATAACAAAGCCCCCCAAAATAAAAAAATGCCCTACCCTATTCAAAATTAAAAAAGTTCAAAGCTCTTTTACCTTACCATGCCCCAAAGAATTCAGCTCTTTTACCTGTAAAAAAACCACATACAATACCCCCCCCCCAACATTACAACCCACCACCCACATACCCCTAATCTAACCCAAACCCCCCTTAAATAAACCTAACTCTAAGCCCCTGAAGATCTCCCTACCTTGTCTTCACCTCACCGGGTTCAGCGATTGGTCCAGAAGAGGGTCCGAAGTCTTGATCCAAGCGGCGGCTGAAGAACTCCATCATCGGGCTGAAGTCGGAAGTCCATCATCGGGATGAAGTCTTCTATCAAGCCGCATCTTCAATCTTCTTTGTTCCGGAGCGGAGCAGAGCCATCTTCTTCCAAGCCGACACGGAACATCTTCTTCAACCGACGCCTACTCGCCAAATGATGGTTCCTTTAAATGACATCATCCAAGATGGCGTCCCTCGAATTCCGATTGGCTGATAGGATTCTATCAGCCAATCGGAATTAAGGTAGGAATATTCTGATTGGCTGATGGAATCAGCCAATCAGATACAAGTTCAATCCGATTGGCTGATTGGATCAGCCAATCAGATTGAGCTTGCATTCTATTGGCTGTTCCGATCAGCCAATAGAATGCGAGCTCAATCTGATTGGCTGATTGGATCAGCCAATCGGATTGAACTTGAATCTGATTGGCTGATTCCATCAGCCAATCAGAATATTCCTACCTTAATTCCGATTGGCTGATAGAAACCTATCAGCCAATCTGAATTCGAGGGCCGCCATCTTGGATGATGTCATTTAAAGGAACCGTCATTCGGCGAGTAGGCGTCGTTAGAAGAGGATGGATCCGCGTCGGCTGGGAAGAAGATTTCTCTGCTCCGTTCCGGAAGAAAGAAGATTGAAGATGCTGCTTGATAGAAGACTTCATCCCGATGATGGACTTCCGACTTCAGCCCGATGATGGATTTCTTCAGCCGCCGCTTGGATCCAGACTTCAGCCCGAGGATGGACGTCACTCTTCAGCCCCCCGCTTGGGCTTGGATCAAGACTTCGGACCCTCTTCTGGACAGATCGGGACCCGGTGAGGTGAAGACAAGGTAGGGAGATCTTCAGGGGCTTAGTGTTAGGTTTATTTAAGGGGGGTTTGGGTTAGATTAGGGGTATGTGGGTGGTGGGTTGTAATGTTGGGGGGGGGGTATTGTATGTGTTTTTTTTACAGGTAAAAGAGCTGAATTCTTTGGGGCATGCCCCACAAAGGGCCCTTTTCAGGGCTGGTAAGGTAAAAGAGCTTTGAACTTTTTTAATTTAGAATCGGGTAGGGCATTTTTTTAATTTTGGGGGGCTTTGTTATTTTATTAGGGGGCTTAGAGTAGGTTTAATTAGTTTAAAATTGTTGTAATATTTTTCTAATGTTTGTAAATATTTTTTTGGAGCCTAACGCACTGAAAACCCAGCCATTCTGTGAACTCTAAATCCCAGCGGTATTTAAAAGGTGCGGGGGAAAAAAAGCATGCGTAGCTAACGCACCCCTTTGGCCGCCAAACTCTAAATCTAGCCGTAAGTTTCTAAAAAAGTAAAACAAATTTAACTACCAGACTGGTTCTGAACAAAAGACTGAGACCTAGATTACAAAAGGCACTAAACATTTTTTTCGATGGCGCACAAGCACCGCTAAAAGTAAGCTTTTTATGAGGGCATCTTAGTTTGAGTATTACAAGTCAAAAGTAAATTGTTTGTGCATGAGCGAAACACTATGGGCTATATTACAAGTGATTACAAGTGGAGCTCTAAATATTGCTTGCGTACAAGTGATATTAGTGCTCCACTTTGTAATTCCAGTGAACGATAATGTGCGCTGGTATTACAAGTAAATCGCAATACAAACGCGATAATTTAGAGCTCTACTTGTAATCTAGCGCTATGCACGCTAACAGCTGGACTTCTGATATTGAGACTGAGTTAACTTTGTCTCTCCATAAACTTCAATGGAGCATAAATAAATACGTATTGCTTATCGCTTGCGTGTTATCCCAACATTGCATTAGACTTACAGATCTAAACCCAAAGATAGTGATAAATATTTTACATTATAATGTTCTTCACATAGAAGAAAATGTTCTTTTTATTTTAAAATATTTTTTGATATATATATCTAATGATTTTTTTGTAAAATATATATCTATACTTATATATACAGGTATAGATATATACAGATATATATATATATATATATAATCTGTATATATCTATACCTGTATATATAAGTATCCACAAAATAAAGCAGGCACTCTCCGTTTAACTTTGTCGTTTAATGGTAAACGTTTTCGGGGTCTCCCCCGTCCTCAGACCACTTCTGTGGTCTGAGGACGGGGGAGACCCCGAAAACGTTTACCATTAAACGATAAAGTTAAACGGAGAGTGCCTGCTTTATTTTGTGGATATTTGTTTGCTTGCAAGCGCACCCCGGCAGCTGGATATAAAAAGAGTGTGCTGGTTCCCTGCTTCTGGTTGTATTTGTATATATAAGTATATATATATATATATATATATATATATATATACTGTATATACCTTTATTTATATATATATATATATATATATATATATAAAATTGTAAGACAGAAAGCAATTAGGTATACAACCTTTAGCTCACCCTATAGCGCTACTGAGGTAGAGATGGGGTACTAGAATATTTATTCTTCACCTCTAAGTATCAATAAACTCTCATATTCAGATAGACTGCCAATCTCTTAGGGTAGAAGGGATCCCAAATTTCCTCCAGAAATTAAATACAAACACAAGATATATAGAGATGGCGCTAAATAAGATAGAGAGTATATATCACTGATAGAGCAAATTTATGCTAATATTATTATACATGCATATATTAGAACTCAGAAAGCCCCAAAATACAATGTCAGATATTCAAAAGTCTCTCATAAACAACATGCATGAAAGTGATATTGATGAAAATCAGGTTCTACTAGTCCCCAATATAGCAGATGAACAAATGAAATAGTAGAGAACAGTTCAATATTCTTCTTTAGATAGATGTGTGTCCCCCTTTTGGGTATGCACTTACGTTAAAATCCCCCAATCATATGAGGTAAGGATCATTCGGTAACACTGATAAGCCCTCTGGAGTGTGTATCCACCAGTAGATAGAACTTTCTTTGCTGTAAATATCACTTGTCACTCTTGGTATTCAGGTAGATAGAAAGTTTTGATCTCAATCACCATGCTTTTTCAAGCTTGGATACATCAATATCACTTTCATACATTTTGTTTATGAGAGACTTTTGAATATCTGACATTGTATTTTGGGGCTTTCTGAGTTCTAATATATGCATGTATAATAATATTAGCATAAATTTGCTCTATCAGTGATATATACTCTCTATCTTATTTAGCACCATCTCTATATATCTTGTGTTTGTATATATATATATATATATATATATATATATATATATATATATATATACACAAGAGTTATATCTTTAAGATTACATTATTAATTATGACTATCTCAGCAGTAACCTCCAAATTATATTTGTGGAGTAAAGAGGATTAAGTTTGGAAAAATATATGATACTAACAAGCGATATGCCATTTAATTATACACAAGACAAACTCTCTGATACACTATGAAATAAAATATGCTACATCGTTTTGATCCAATGGGTACAAATCTAATAGTGACGTTTATACCAAGGTAAACTAAATCAGCATGAGCCAATTATGCAATATGTGTTACTAACAACAGTTACTTAATACAATATTAGCCAAATATTGCCATGAAAATTATATCCGGACATTTAGCAATTTATAGCAATTAATCAGATTTAGAAGGTATGTCTAACCAGTAAACAATTAAAACCTTGTCTGATGCCTCAACAGGTCTCATATAATATGAATATAATATAGCTAAATTAAATATATTTACATATAATACCCAGAGATTTCCTTACAATAAGCTGAATTAAATAAACACTATCTATAACAAGATGTCTTGTATTGTTAGGTTAATTAGATTCCTAGACAATATAAAAAAGACTATAGGGGTAAGTACATATAGAAATGGGGCCTATTATTAGCTAATACAAATCTTAATAAGGACCTTAAATGCAATAACTGCTTAAATATAAATAAAGATTTTTTTATACTTCCCCAAATGTTTGCTCCTCTAAGCCCTGGGTTATCACTAGTCAAACTCTTAGTCCACAGGAAAAGCGGACAATAATTTCCAAGGATATCAAAAATATGTGATGGGTACAACCCGAATTCAAAAGTTCTTTTTCAGGGAAAAAATTTGGACAGAGTATCCACCCTTCTTTCATGCAACCTGTTAGTGCTTGTAACTCAATTTATCCTGAATTATAACTCCGCCCTAATCTCTAACAGCCATTCACAGATGTGTGAGGATCTGTGATGCTGTGATTGGTTGAATACTAATTAACTTTTGGGATTAATTCACCCAATGTTATGTATAGCTGGTTGTAATTTTACTAACTGACCGCAAGATAGCAATGGTGAGTTGTGTATATATTACATTTATCCTTAAAATTTATATTTCATATATCAAACATATATACACACACAATTATATATATATATATATATATATATATATATTTATATATACACACATACACACAGACATACACATATTCATTTATCTAATCTGTGAGCTAGACTTCATAAATTTACCAAATATATTTAAATTAGTTTTCATGTCTTTATGGCTTATCATTTAGGCATTGCCTTATTAAAAATATATGTACATGGGCTTTAACGGAGGGAAATAATTTATATCTTCATCAATCTCTATATATTTCATTTAATATTTTTGTTTAACTAAAAAGTACCAGTTTAATATGAAATCCTCATGAGTTAGATAGATACTTATTTATACATAAGGCATATACATATATAGATCTCCCTATGTGGGCAGAGGAATAATTAATTATTAACACCTAGATTATGAGTTTTGTGGAAACAAGGGTGCGGTGCTAACAAGCAGTTTTCTCTCACCGCTCACCTACAGACAACGCTGGTATTACAGGTTTTTACAAACCCGGCGTTAGCCACAGAAAAGTTAGCGGAGAGCAAAATTTAGCTCCATATCTCACTGTAATACCAGCGCTGCTTACGGTAGCGGTGAGCTGGCTAAACGTGCTCATGCACGATTACCTCATAGGAATCAATGGAGGAGAGCCGGCTGAATGCAAATGCAGTGTTCAGCTCCTAACGCAGCCCCATTGATTCCTATGGGGAAAGAAAATTTACGTTTACACCTAACACACTAACATGAACCCTGAGTCTAAACACCCCTAATCTTACACTTATTAACCCCTAATCTGCCGCCCCTGACATTGCCGACACCTACATTATATTATTAACCCCTAATCTGCCGCTCTGGACACCGCCGCCACCTACATTATACTTATGAACCCCTAATCTGCTGCCCCCGACATTGCTGACACCTACATTATATTTATTACCCCTAATCTGCCCCCAATGTCGCAGCAACCTACCTACATTTATTAACCCCTAATCTGCCACCCCCAACGTTGCAGCCTCTATATTAAAGCTATTAACCCCTAAAACTAAGTCAATCCCTAACCCCCCTAACTTAAATATAATTTAAATAAATCTAAATAAAATTAGTACAATTAACTAAATTATTCCTATTTAAAACTAAATACTTACCTATAAAATAAACCCTAAGATAGATACAATATAACTAATAGTTACATTGTAGCTAGCTTAGGCTTTATTTTTATTTTACAGGCAACTTTGTATTTATTTTAACAAGGTAGACTAGTTATTAAATAATTATTAACTATTTAATAGCTACCTAGTTAAAATAAATACAAAAGTACCTGTAAAATAAAACCGAACATAAGTTACAATTACACCTAACACAACTATATAATTAAATGAATTCCCTAAATTAAATACAATTAAATACAATTAAATACAATTATCCAAAGTACGAAAGAAAACAAACACTAAATTACAGAAACATATAAAATAATTACAAGTTTTTTAAACTAATTACACCTAATCTAATCCTCCTAATAAAATAAAAAGCCCCCCAAAATAATAAAAAGCCCTACCCTATACTAAATTACAAAAAGCCCTTAAAAGGGCCTTTTGCGGGGCATTGCCCCAAAGTAATCAGCTCTTTTACCTGTAAAAAAATACAATACCCCCCAACATTAAAACCCACCACCCACACACCCAACCCTACTCTAAAACCAACCCAATCCTCCCTTAATAAAACCTAACACTAACCCCTTTAAGATCACCCTACCTTGACAAGTCTTCACCCAACCGGGCCAAAGTCCTCAACGAAGCTGGGCGAAGTCTTCATCCAAGCCAGGAAGAAGAGGTCCTCCAGATGGGCAGAAGTCTTCATCCAGGAGAGGGTGTACCGCTCACTTTTAGGAAGACTCGTAATACCGGCGTTAGGCAAATCCTATTGAAAAAAGAGGATACGCAATTGACGTAAGTGGATTTGCGGTATTTTCGAGTCTGGCTAAAAAAGTGAGCGGTACACCTGTACCTGCAAGACTCGTAATACCAGCGGGTGTTAAAAAGCAGCATTGGGAATGCTCAACGCTGCTTTTTAAGGCTAACGCAAGACTCGTAATTTAGCCGATAGTATTTTACAATAGTTTCTCATTATATGTATATATTTGAAACGTACGTCTGGGGTTTTGCTGTTTTTCTCATTCAGAGGATTGCCTGGTATTTCGGGGCTGGACTGTACTGTGAAGTCAGGATCAGATTGATATGCTTCAGGAAAGTTCTTCTCTGTGAAAGGCACACTTTGAGCAAAAAGAGGCTGCTTCTTGGTTGGTAACTAGCCATAGAACAAGCTATTATGCTATTGATCGTTCTCAGGTTGAGCGCTTTTCTCTTTTTATTTATGCATATATATATATATATATATATATATATATATATATATATATATATATATATATATATATATATACACATATCAGATTGGTTATTGCATATACTTAATTCCATATTTAACTTATCTATACATTCAAACATGTGTTCAGATACACTGGATATCAGTTAATTATTTGTACAGCATTGGGATACATTGTGATGTAACATTTTTTTTTTTTTAATATATATACAATTCAGACTTTTAACTTCTTACATTTCAAAATTGTATTTCTTTTCCTAACAGACATTTGTCTTACTTTGTTTATGGGAGTAATCTGATTTTTGGTCATTTAGACCAGCAGACATCTCATTAACATGTGAGTGAGGGCCCATTTGTTTTTAATTCCATTCACCAAAGTTCCTAGACAATGGTTAAAAGTTGTGTTACCTTCTTTTGGACAAATGCTCCAAGATAATTTACATTGTTATCTTATGATACATGGAGGTGTGGTGAATGTACCATATTTTTCCTGTATCTATGACTCAACATATTTATATATATATAGTATTAGGAAAGAGAAAAACGAGGCACTGCAGACTCTGTTTCCAAAGTGGTTATTTTAATGAACAGTCAAGTAGAATACACAGTCACAGTGTGCAGGGTTGGATCTGACGCGTTTCCCGCATGCTCACATGCGCTTCATCAGAGATCTAGTGGTGTTCACCTGCTGTCAGATTAAATACTGGTGTTAGCCAATAGTGTGTAAGCAAAGCCTAATTGATATTGTGTGAATAAAACCTTGTGTGCAATTATTTGGTGCAGAGAAAGGAAAATCTTGAATGTGAAACTCTCAAAAGAAAACAGTGTTATTGAACAGTGATTAGGTAGGCTGTGCATGTAATCAAAACGATATAATAAAATAAATATAATGAACGTGGTTTTGTGTTTATTTGTAATAGTGACATATTACTAAGAGCTAAGTGCTGGAGTTTAGCCTTTTAGGGGTTGTGCTATACATGAGAATGTAAGCACAACATGGTCTAGCTATCACCACGGTGATGGACAGAGTTATATTCTAGGGGTATAAAAGAAAAAGAACTTTTATCAAGACTCACATTATATATAGAAGATATGTAATTGGGCACAAAAGATAATAAGGAAAAAGAAGAAAGGAGATGCAGATGGGAAGGGGTAAAGATAGCAACTCTATTGTTTAGGAACTAAAGAGCTTTTCTTGCTCATGCCTAATATTCCACACTGTCCATGGCCAATCAGTTGTTATTATATATTTTGGATTTATGGTGGCTGTATTGCTGGACATGATGAGTGTAGTAATTATGGAAATATGAGACATAGTGTTCCTGCTATCCTAGGTAGCAAAATAATTGCTCCAGGTATCAACTATCCTGTACAAAGGTATCTAATTGGAAGTTGGGTTCCTAGGTGATAGCAGGATGGTATAAATAAATGTAATAGGGTGTGTGATGTGGGTAAGTGTTTGTTGGGGACAACATTTGTTTGGCGTATATGTAGTAAATACGTGTAAATTGCCTGTTGAACTCAGTCCTAGGTGATCCTATCTGTGTGGCACCCAGGTATTTACCCAAATATGTGTTTTACACACCTGTTGGGCCTATGATGATGGTGACATCCTATAGGTCCAATATATATAATTTGGAATTTATATACTGAGATAGTTGCTATTGGGGGGGGAGCCTCAAAGGAGTGAGATGTTGTTATTAGTGAACTGGTAATAATAAAATGATAAAATCATTTTGGGTGATGTAGCCTAGGGTAAACCTATATATCTAAAAGAATTTTTATTTTTAAAAAAACACATTATATATATTTTTTTATCTATAAAACCGATGAACACTCATTGGTCGTTGTTTATTAATTCATATTTATATATATATGTGCCACGGGGCAATGGAATTTACTTGCTATACTAGTTAGAGAGAAGAAAAAATGCTCTGTACAAATAATATTGCTTTGGTAGTAGTTGATGGAAAACTTGTAGATTAGTCTATGAATAGATCCAGATCTTGTCTCATATTTATGCCTTTTGGGCTTTTTGTCTGCAAGGTAAAGATCCAAAAGGCTTCTTTCCTCTTCAATTTGCTGATTCTGTCACCTCCCCTAATGTCCTTTCCTATATGATCAATACCTAAAAATGAGAATAAATGTTTGATGTGTGTGCCATGTGTTCTAAAATGCTTGGCTACAGGTGTTCTAGGGACTTCCTCTTCAAGTGATAATAGATGTTGTCTAATGCGGTCCTTAAGGGGACGTGTGGTGAGGCCTACATATTGTAGGGAACACTGTTGGCATGTAATTAAATAAATTACAAATTGACTAGTACAATCTATTCTTTGTTTGATTGGAAAAGTCCTGCCTGTATTTGAAGAAGTGAACTGATCTTTCTTCTGGGTATAATTACAGCTTTTGCATGTGCGTCCACACTTGAAAAAGCCTGGATGTGGGGTTAACCAGTTTGTATTGTGTTGAGGTTTTGAGGTAAAGCTTTTTCTTACTTTGCGATGTGTAATAATTACGATAACAAAGAGAAGTTTAAAACGATATAAACCACCAAACATACAGATGCAGTATTGTTGCACCATCTGTAAGCTAATGCAATAAAAACTTGATCGTAGGGCGTGAATAAATTAATATTCATAGGCATGTTGGTGATGTGATAACATATTTAAAGGGACCATGTGTTCTGATAAATGGATATAATAGATTAGTATCCATATATGTTGATGGTGTAATGTATACTGACAAATAGATTTGATAGATTGATATCTATAGGTATATTGTTAGTGTGATAGCCTCCACATATTTAAAGGGCCTATATAATTCCCATAGAATTCATTCCTAAATCCCACCTTTACAATCGGTTTGTTAGGCTCAGACAGAGGGAGACTTATTGGATCCATCTGCTGAAAAGCATGCACCCTGATGGTCTTAATTTATGTGTCGATTTGGCAGCCTTCTCATAAAGGTCCATTTCTCTAGTCCCTCTGCCTGATTTTGATGTAGGTTATTTACTACTAATCAATTGTCCTTATTGGAGTAGACGTCTATGGACTCGGACCAACTAGATATAACTGGCTTAACTATTAAGAATATTTTTTAAGTTAATTATATTCAGATTTAGACATAAGATCATTTATGACCACACATCGATATTTATCTGTCAGAACATATAGGCCCTTTAAATATGTGGAGGCTATCACACTAACAATATACCTATAGATATCAATCTATCAAATCTATTTGTCAGTATACATTACACCATCAACATATATGGATACTAATCTATTATATCCATTTATCAGAACACATGGTCCCTTTAAATATGCTATTACATTACCATCCATCAGAAAACATGGTCCCTTTAAATATGTTATCACATCACCAACATGCCTATGAATATTAATTTATTCACGCCCTACGATCAAGTTTTTATTGCATTAGCTTACAGATGGTGCAACAATACTGCATCTGTATGTTTGGTGGTTTATATCATTTTAAACTTCCCTTTGTTATCGTAATTATTACACATCGCAATTATTACACAGGAGAAATACAGATACAACTCTGTTACATTCTTTTAGCTAAACACCTCTCTTTTTACACTAGCAATAACTGTCAACTTTCAGTACCACTCGATATTATAATTGGAACTACATACAAATTTATTACATTCTGACATTGTAGCCATTTTGTGGTTATTTATGTACACTGATCACAGTCGGCATTATCGTCTTTACACTCTTCATCTCTGATTACAGAGCCGGTGCAACTGTCACTATAGATACCAATCACAATTTATGATTGGTTTGTCGATGGGTGTGGACAATAAACCGGTCTATGATTGGATGATCATTATGTTAAATAGAGCGGGGTTTTCAAAGTGAATATCAGCCTGATGAAACGACCGGAAGGTCGAGAAACGCGTTGCTGTTTCCTTGTATTTTAAACAGTTTTAAATTTAAATTTTTAAATAAAATTTCTTATATGATACCCCCGCTCTTATTGTCTACTATCAATCTGATCCTATGTGTGGAGCGGTATCCTGCCACTTACACCAAGGACTCTGAGCCATTAATCCTCCCACAGACGCTGTGGGCCTCTGACGTCTGTGTTTCTCCGCCGTAGCGGATTGGACCATTGGAGCGCTAGAGCCTTCTTCCTATTGGACCGTCTGGCGGACGACTAAGGTTCCGTCCTGTCTAGTTCGGCATACGTTTATGCCATCTCACTTGTGAGTATCTTGCCATTTGTGTGTGCTGTTCACTCTATCCTGCATTATAGCGACACCACGATACTGTCCCATAAGGCGCCTCTCTCTGTTTTCTGCTCCTACAGATATCTGCCATCATCCTATCCTCGGGAGTGCTGCCGTCAGATCGGGTGGTCTGTGGTGGGGATTCACCTTGCCTCCCCCGAGACTGGTTCTGTTTTTTGTGCTCTGCTTCTCATATGTGCGCACCTCCACAAGGACTCAATCCTCGTTTTATATAAACAAAATGATGCACTTGCAGGGATTTCAGACATAAAGTGTCACAGCATTTATTGACGTTTTGAGGGATCTTGTGTCCCCTTCTTCAGAACAAAATATCAAGTGCAAAACACCACATATTTATATTGAAAACTTATCTAAAAATAACATACCCCTCAATTCAAATTCACGCCAAACAGTGTGTCCTGGACCGCAAGCATGTGTTCCACCATACCAAAAGACCGGAAGCATCTGTGATGTCACATCCGGTAGTTCTGTGTAAGGATAAAACAAATTAAACAATTAACATATATATGTTTTATCATACAAAACTGACTGCATACAATCCATCATGTTACTCTCAAATTTAGTGATGTAAACAAATGAATACAAATTATCATTGAAGGTCGAGTTATGTTTCTGGAGTCACGAGTAACCCAGAACAATTGGATAGTGCAGAAAGGAAATAATGTTGAAACATATGATTCGCTGTGTAGAGCCCCTACAGCCACATCGACCAGATTAGTTTAATGGGTAATATGTGCATGCTGTAGGGGTATGACATTAATGGCCTCAAGGGCCAATGCAGCAGTTTGAGGCAACAGAGGAATTGAATTCTCGGAGGCAAACGTGCTGTTAATGAAGTAGCCAGCAGCACGGAATCTACTAGGGCCTGAGTGACAGCAGATGAATCGGCACAGGAGAGGACAACCATAATTAATGGTTTGTCACTTTTGAGAATCGGGGATGAGGAAAGTCCACCCAAAGTCAGCCCCCAACAGGGCCTTCGGTGCAAGCATTTCCTGGATGTGTTGGACACATTTTTAGAAGATGCCCACTGTGACCGCAGTAAAGGCATAGGCTCTGCTTCCACCTAAAGCCATATTTGGCTTAAGAGAGGCAAGTGAAACCCAACTGCATGGGTTTACTGCCAGACACATCATCCCCAGGAGGCATGGGAGGAATGTGTGGGGAAGAAAACATGGGAACCAGTCTGGAAGAAGGCCTCCGTAGGTACTCCTTGAAGGATGCTCTCTCCCTAAGCCTAGTATTAATCAGGATCAGGAAAGATATGAGAGCCTCAAGCTAGTCAAGTGAGAAAGCGGCCACCAGAGTTTCGTTATCCCAGCCCACCTCTGCTGCCAGTGTACAAAATTCAGTGGCATACCAAACAAAAGTACATGTACCCTGTCGGACTGATATGAACTGCTTGGTAAAAGAGGGGGAACAAGATGGTATATATATCTAATACCCTTCTAAAGGTGGCAAAACATGTGGGGTAATCGTATATCACTGGTTTATTGTTCTCCCACAGAGGATTCACCCAGGCCAAAGCTTTATCAGAAAGCAACAAATTCTGGAAGCCCACATTTGACCTTTCAGATGGAAATGCCTGGGGAACCAATTCTAAGTAAATGCCCACTTATCTAAGGAAGCCAAGACATTGACTCTGGCTGCCCCATAACACTGAAGGAGGGAAGCTGAACCTGTCATACCCATACCCATGGCGACTGCTGGTACATCTGAAACCGCAGGAGCAGCAATGAGGGAAGCCATCGGCCTAGAAGAAGGTTCTGCAGTGCCAAAGCGAACTGATCCATACAGTGATCTTGTTGATCCATCCTAAAGACCAATGTGGGTTGTGTAGAAATACCTGCACCATCAGGCCCTTGCATAATGTCAGGAAACCAAGAAACCAGACGGAAATGGAAAGTGTATGTTTAAAAATAAAGAGTTTAATGAAAATAACAATAATAAAAAAAATGAACAACAATAGGGAAATGCAGGACATAGTTGTTACCAAGCCAGAAGTCAGATGCCAAAGCAGGTAGTCAGCCGAGTCGGGTCAGGAAACACAGAGAGCAGGAACCACAGGAACAATAGCCAGAGTCAGGAACCAGGAATTCAGTCAGCAAAAGCCAGGATCATACACGGAGAAAGGAAGCAAAATACAAGTGTGCACAATATACAGGGTGATGTTAACAAGTTTGCCCATAAGATACAGTATGAGAGGAAAGTGCAGTTTCAGAAACACTGCAAGAGAAGCCAAAAACAGGCCTCCACTCCAAGTGAAACAATGAAGGGTGAGGTCTTTCAAAGTAAAAAAAAAATAACCACTATCAGTAAAAATAAAAAAGCACCTAAAAGATTAAAAACCAAAAACCAAAGTAGCCACCCAAAAAAAGCCTCCCTAAAAACCCCTATCCTAAAACTAAAATAAAAAATTAAATAACACTATACTAAAATTAAACCCCACCCCAAAAAAAACTTACACTGCAACGGTCCTCTCCTCAGCTGCGGCTCCTTGGCAGCGGGTCCTCAGTAGCGGTCCTCCTTTTCTTCCTCTTGATATGTCTTCATGCTGAGCTTTCAATGCTAGTTTTCCACTTTTATAGGGGTTCTTGCAGTTTTATTGGCTGATTTCAAATCCATTTTATACCCAGATAGTAGAAGGAGCTTATTCCATTAGCTGATTGATTTTTAAAATCAGCAAATAGCATTTTTTTCCTTATTGGCTGATTTTAAAAATCAATCAACCAATAGAATTTGCTTTTTTTCGTATTAGCTGATTAAAAAAAAGAAGATACTTTTGTTGGCTGATAAGTTTTTAACCCCTTAAAGTCAATTTAAAGAATGAATACTGACAAATTTCATCAGTGCTTTTTTATTTTCTTTAAATTTCATTGGTGCATTCATTCAGATAGTCGTTTCAATAAAACCAAACCAAAAACAAAACAAATGCACCTCTCTAATATCTAATATAAAATAAAAGTTAGTGCCGAAAATACATAGGAATGTATATGTAAAAAATGAGGTATATACCTATCCTCTGCTTGACGTTGCTTTTCTGGTCAGTAAAAAAAGTACAACAGAGGCTACTAAACAGGCTTGCTATTCCTATGCACACCTTGTAATAAAGGTGAGAGCGCAACAGAGAGGTTGTGAATGTGGCTCTGTATTGCACTTGCTGGGGCAGAGGGCAGAGGGCAGTTAGTGCTATTGGTTGCTGTGCTACAGCTGAAACACTGCAAAATGAAATAAAAGTACCTGCTCATAGCCTGCAGGCTATGTATTTACATGAAATGCATCATCTCTACTGTGCTTACCAAGCTGAAGAAAAAATCATTTTACTAGACAGCCCATCCAGTGATGCGCAAGCAGCAGCAGTGGATATCTTAAAGGAGTATATTGATGATGAAATGGGAGGAGTCTAAGAGACATGTCCAAGAGACATCTGTGGAAGGCTTGTAACTAACTCCCAAAGGGATAAATTGTGTCAGTACCCAAATACTCCATACTCTCTTCTGTCCATTCTTGGCTCTGTGCAAAGGAAAAATAGCTCTCACGTTGATCTGAGAACCTCTGTCACCCATGAATCTGGAGCACCTCTATTTTTCCCCTTCTCCTGTGGAGGCAAAAATAAGACTGAGATACCAGAGGGATGGGAAGGATTTGAAAGCCCTTGGAATGTTTGGTATCTTTGCCTTCTGCAATTAACCAGATATTGAATCCAAGGTTTAATGACTTGTGGACTTTCATTACCTTATAAAAAAAAATACATACTTATTAATGTCTGGGGTAAGCATAAGCCTATCATACATAATAGTTAATGCCTGTGATATGCAAAAGGCTATCCTACATACTAACAAATGCCTGGGATAAGCATAAGGCTATCCTACATACTAATTAATGCCTGGGATAAGCACATTGCTATCCTACATACTAATTAATGCCTAGGATAAGTATAAGGCTACCTTACATACTAATTAATGCCTGGGTTAAGCATAAGGCTATCCTACATACTAATTAATGCCTGGGATAAGCACATGGCTATCCTACATACTAATTAATGCCTGGGATAAGCACATGGCTATCCTACATACTAATTAATGCCTAGGATAAGTATAAGGCTATTCTACATACTAATTAATGCCTAGGATAAGTATAAGGCTACCTTACATACTAATTAATGCCTGGGTTAAGCATAAGGCTATCCTACATACTAATTAATACCTGGAAAAAATATAACGGCTAGATTACGAGTTGTGCGGTAAGCTGAAAAAGCAGCGTTAACAGGTTCTAACGCTGTTTTTTCACTACCGCTGGTATTATGAGTCTTGCAGGTTTAGGGGCCCGCACACTTTTTTTACGACTTACGTAAACTTACGTAAACTTCATAAACCCTTCATTCTATGGGACTTCCATAGCGCCGGGAGGCCAAAAAGTGAGTGGTACACCCTCTACCTCCAAGATCCGTAACGCATTCTAAAGTCAGTAAAGAGTTTTATGGTACAACGCCGTAGCATAAAACTCATAACTAAAGTGCTAAAAAGTACACTAACACCCATAAACTACCTATTAACCCCTAAACCGAGGCCCTCCTGCATCGCAAACACTATAATAACATTTTTAACTCCTAATCTGCTGCTCTGGACATCGCCACCACTATAATAAACATATTAACCCCTAAACCACAGCACTTCGGCCTCGCAAACACTAGTTAAGTAATATTAACCCCTAATATGCCGCCCCTAACATCGCCGCCACCTACATTATACTTATTAACCCCTAATCTGCCGTCCCCAACGTCGCCCCCACTATATTAAATGTATTAACACCCTAAATCTAAGTTTATCCCTAACACCCCCTAACTTAAATATAATTGAAATAAATCTAAAGAAAATTACTATAATTAACTAAATTATTCCTATTTAAAACTAAATACTTACCTTTAAAATAAACCCTAAGCTAGCTACAATATAACTAATAGTTACATTGTAGCTAGCTTAGGGTTTATTTTTATTTTACAGGCAAGTTTGTATTTATTTTAACTAGGTAGAATAGTTATTAAATAGTTATTAACTAATTAATAACTACCTAGCTAAAATAAATACAAATTGACCTGTAAAATAAAACCTAACCTAAGTTACAATAACACCTAACACTAAACTAAATAAATTAAATACATTTAAATAAATTAACTAAATTAAATACAATTAAATAAATTAAATTAAATTAGCTAAATCACAAAAACATACAAACACTTAATTACAGAAAATAAAAAACAAATTACAGATCTTTAAACTAATTACACCTAATCTAATAGCCCTATCAAAATAAAAAAGCCCCCAAAATTGAAAAAAAAAACCTAGCCTAAACTAAACTATCAATAGCCCTTAAAAGGGCCTTTTGCGGTGCATTGCCCCAAAGTAATCAGCTCTTTTACCTGTAAAAAAAAAATACAAACACCCCCCAACGTTAAAACCCACTACCCACACAACAAACCCCCCAAATAAAAACCTATCTAAAAAAACCTAAGCTCCTCATTTCCCTAAAAAGGGCATTTGGATGGACATTGCCCTTAAAAGGGCAGTTAGCTTTTTGTGGCTCAAAGACCTAACCTAAAAATAAAACCCACAAAATATACCCTTAAACAAACTAACACTAACCCCTGAAGATCGACTTACTGTTCTGAAGACTGGACATCCATCCTCAAGGAAGCGGCAGAAGTCTTCATCCAACCGGGCTGAAGTCCTCAACGAAGCCGGAAGAAGTCTTCATCCAAGCCAGACGAAGTGGTCCTCCAGACGGGCAGAAGTCTTCATCCAGACAGCATCTTCTATCTTCATCCATCCGACTCGGAGCGGATCTATCTTCAAGACATCCAACGCGGCGCATCCTCTTCATCTGGAGTCTTCTTACTAAATGAAGGTTCCTTTAAATGACGTCATCCAAGATGGCGTCCCTTAAGTTCCGATTGGCTGATAGAATTCTATCAGCCAATCGGAATTAAGGTAGAAAAAATCCTATTGGTTGATGCAATCAGCCAATAAGATTGAAGTTCAATCCTATTGGCTGATCCAATGAGCCACTAGGATTGAGCTTACAATCTATTGGCTGATTGGAACAGCCAATAGAATGCCAGCAATTAAGGGTTAAAGAGGCAGAGTGATCAGTCAAGCAGAGTTCAGCAACAATATCAATCCAGCAGTTAAGGGTTAAAAAGGCAGAGTGGTCAGACAAGCAGAGTTCAGCAACAATATCAATCCAGCAGTTAAGGGTTAAAGAGTCAGAGTGGTCAGACAAGCAGGGGTCAACAACAAAATAACAATCCAGCATACGAATCAATAACACCCAGGAGAACAGTAAGTAACACCTATACTTGGGCAATGGGCAGTGATAGGTAGGACTGAAGTTACTTACATAGGTGCAGGATTCATGCCATAGGAGATCCAGACCAGCTTCTGAAGGAGGAAGCGTGATGACGTCACCACCACATGCAGAGAGGAGCCGACTCCCCCCCTAGGCAACGAGCATACAGCAGGCGCCGCGTCCGTAGTAATGCCTAGGAAAAGCATAAGGCTTTCCTACTTACTAATTAAGTCATGGGATAAGCATAAGGCTTTCCTACCTACTAATGAAGTCCTGGGATAAGCATAAGGCTATCCTATGTACTAACTAATGCCTGGGATAAGCATAAGGCTATACTATATACTAATTACTGCCTGGGATAAGCGTAAGGCTATTCTATATACTAATTACTGCCTGGGATAAGCATAAAGCTATCATATTAACTAATAAATGCATGGAATATGTATAAGGCATATTAATTAATGCCTAGAAGAAGCATAAGGCTATCCTATATACTAATTAATGCCTGGGATAGGCATAAGACTATCCTACATACGTATTAATACATGGGATAAGCATAAGGCTATCCTACATACTAATTAATGCCTGGGATGAGCATAAGACTAGCCTAAATACGTATTAATACATGGGATAAGCATAAGGCTATCCTACATACTAATTAATGCCTGGGATAAGCATAAGGCTATCCTATATACTAACTAATGCCTGAGATAAGTATAAGGCTACCCTACATACTAACTAATGCCTGAGATAAGTATAAGGCTATCCTACATACTAATTAATGCCTGGGATGAGCATAAGACTAGCCTAAATACGTATTAATACATGGGATAAGTATAAGGCTATCCTACATACTAATTAATGCCTGGGATAAGCATAAGGCTATCCTACATACTTATTAATACCTGGGATAACCCTTTTACTTTCAACCTTTAATTCAAACGCAATCCAACACATGCAAAACACTTCCGTCTAGCGAAGTTAATGTACGGGCAGGAGCAATAAATACAGTTTCATTTGTAAACTGGCCTATAATGTATTGGCAAAGTACACTTCAAAATGTGGCTACATAAGTTAAGAAATAAATATTTGTATTTTTATAATGTTATATTATTAATATAAAATTTGTGTTCATAATTTGTTCCTAACAGCTAAACCATTTTTTAAAAAATGTTCATTCTAAACTCTCATCTGGAGAAGAGGTATCTTTTACTGAGGATGGAGATGTCCCAGGACGATATGATGTCATAAACTGGATTGCATCATCAGATGGTACAATAGGACGCAATAAAGTTGGCAGTTTTGTCCCTTCCGCACCTGCTGAGCAGCAGTTTTTCATTAATAATAAAGACATTCACTGGAACACACAGCTGGTAAGAGTGTCCGAGATATAACTGGAGTTATGTGTAGCATGTATGTATATAGTTTGTTTATACAATTCATCTACAGTATTAAAGGGACAGTCTTGTAAAAAAAAAATAGATAATCCATTTATTACTCATTCCTCAGTTTTGCATAACCAACGCTGTTATATTAAAATACTGTTTACCTTTTTGATTAACTTGTATCTGTCTCTGCAGTGCTTTTTAGAAACTTGCATTTTAGCCAATCAGTGCTGACTCATAAATAACTCCACAGGAGAAAGAGAGCACAATATTATCTATATGGGATGCATGAACTAGTTAATAAAAATCACTGAGCAACATAGAGTTTGACTGTAGATAATAACCATAGATACCCATCAAGTCTAGCCATATTACATGTTACTATTTACATAGACCTAGATTTGGAGTTTGGCGTTAGCCGTGAAAACCAGCGTTAGAGGCTCCTAACGCTGGTTTTAGGCTACCGCCGGTATTTGGAGTCACTCAAAATAGGGTCTAACGCTCACTTTTCATCCGTGTCTTTTCCATACCGCAGATCGCCTTACGTCAATTGCATATCCTATCTTTTCAATGGGATCTTTCTAACTCCGGTATTTAGAGTCGCTTCTGAAGTGAGCGTTAAACATCTAACGACAAAACTCCAGCCGCAGGAAAAAAGTCAGTAGTTAAGAGCTTTCTGGGCTAACGCCGGTTTATAAAGCTCTTAACTACTGTACTCTAAACTACACTAACACCCATAAACTACCTATGTACCCCTAAACCGAGGTCCCCCCACATCGCCGACACTCGAATAATTTTTTTTAACCCCTAATCTGCCGACCGCCACCTACGTTATACTTATGTACCCCTAATCTGCTGCCCCTAACACCGCCGACCCCTATATTATATTTATTAACCCCTAATCTGCCCCCCTCAACGTCGCCTCCAGCCAATCAGATTGAGCTTGCATTCTATTGGCTGTTCCGATCAGCCAATAGAATGCAAGCTCAATCTGATTGGCTGATTGGAATCGGAATTCGAGGGACGCCATCTTGGATGACGTCATTTAAAGGAACCGTCATTCGTCGTTCAGTCGTCGGCCAGGATGGATGTTCCGCGGTGGAGGTCTTCAGGATGCTGCCGCTTCGCTCCGGATGGATGCCGCTTGGATGAAGACTTCAATCGGATGGAAGACCTCTTCTGCCCCGCTTGGATGAAGACTTCAGCCGGATCATGGACCTCTTCAGCCCCCCGCTTGGGCTTGGATCAGGACATCGGAGGAGCTCTTCTGGACGGATCAGTGTGATACCCGGTGAGGTGAAGACAAGGTAGGATGATCTTCAGGGGATTAGTGTTAGGTTTATTTAAGGGGGGTTTGGGTTAGATTAGGGGTATGTGGGTGGTGGGTTGTAATGTTGGGGGGCTTGGGTATTGTATGTTTTTTTTTACAGGCAAAAGAGCTGTATTTCTTGGGGCATGCCCCGCAAAGGGCCCTGTTCAGGGCTGGTAAGGTAAAAGAGCTTTGAACTTTAGTAATTTAGAATAGGGTAGGGCATTTTTTTTATTTTGGGGGGCTTTGTTATTTTATTAGGGGGCTTAGAGTAGGTGTAATTAGTTTAAAATTGTTGTAATATTTTTCTTATGTTTGTAAATATTTTTTTATTTTTTGTAACTTAGTTCTTTTTTATTTTTTGTACTTTATTTAATTGTATTTATTTGTAGCAATTGTATTTAATTAATTTATTGATAGTGTAGTGTTAGGTTAATTGTAGGTAATTGTAGGTAGTTTATTTAATTAATTTATTGATAGTCTAGTGTTAGGTTTAATTGTAACTTAGGTTAGGATTTATTTTACAGGTAAATTTGTAATTATTTTAACTATTTTAGCTATTAAATAGTTCTTAACTATTTAATAGCTATTGTACCTGGTTAAAATAAATACAAAGTTACCTGTAAAATAAATATAAATCCTAAAATAGCTATAATATATTTATAATTTATATTGTAGCTATATTAGGATTTATTTTACAGGTAAGTATTTAGCTTAAAATAGGAATAATTTATTTAATAAGAGTTAATTAATTTTGTTAGATTTAAATTATATTTAACTTAGGGGGGTGTTAGTGTTAGGGTTAGACTTAGCTTTAGGGGTTAATACATTTATTAGAATAGCGGTGAGCTCCAGTCGGCAGATTAGGGGTTAATGTTTGAAGTTAGGTGTCGGCGATGTTAGGGAGGGCAGATTAGGGGTTAATACTATTTATGATAGGGTTAGTGAGGCGGATTAGGGGTTAATAACTTTATTATAGTAGCGCTCAGGTCCGGTCGGCAGATTAGGGGTTAATAAGTGTAGGCAGGTGGAGGCGACGTTGTGGGGGGCAGATTAGGGGTTAATAAATATAATATAGGGGTCGGCGATGTTAGGGCAGCAGATTAGGGGTACATAGGGATAATGTAAGTAGCGGCGGTTTACGGAGCGGCAGATTAGGGGTTAATAATAATATGCAGGGGTCAGCGATAGTGGGGGCGGCAGATTAGGGGTTAATAAGTGTAAGGTTAGGGGTGTTTAGACTCGGGGTACATGTTAGAGTGTTAAGTGCAGACGTAGGAAGGGTTACCGCATAGCAAACAATGGGGCTGCATTAGGAGCTGAACGCAGCTTTTTTGCAGGTGTTTGTTTTTTTTTCAGCTCAAACAGCCCCATTGTTTCCTATGGGGGAATCGTGCATGAGCACGTTTTTGAGGCTGGCCGCGTCCGTAAGCAATTCTGGTATCGAGAGTTGAAGCTGCGTTAAAAATGCTCTACGCTCCTTTTTTGGAGCCTAACGCAGCCTTTATGTGGACTCTCAATACCAGAGTTATTTTTATGGTGCGGCCAGAAAAAAGCCGGCGTTAGTTTTTCGGGTCGTTACCGACAAAACTACAAATCTAGCCGTTAGGATAGCCTTATGCATGGACCATCAAGTCTACACATATTACATGTTACTTATTACTTAGTATATCCTTATGCATGTCCCATCAAGTCTACACATATTACATGTTACTTATTACTTATTATAGCCTTATGTATGTCCCATCAAGTCTACATATATTACATATTACTTATTACTTAGTATAGCCTTATGTATGTCCCATCAATTCTACACATATTACATGATACTTATTACTTAGTATAGCCTTATGTATGTCCCATCAAGTCTACACATATTACATGTTACTTATTACTTAGTATAGCCTTATGTATGTCCCATCAAATCTACACATATTACTGTTACTTATTACTTAGTATAGCCTTATGTATGTCCCATCAAGTCTATACATATTACATGTTACTTATTACTTAGTATAACCTTATGTATGTCACATCAAGTCTACACATATTACATGTTACTTATTACTTAGTATAGCCTTATGTATGTCCCATCAAGTCTACACATATTACATGTTACTTATTACTTAGGATAGCCTTATGTATGTCCAATCAAGTCTACACATATTACATGTTACTTATTACTTAGTATAGCCTTATGTATGTCCCATCAAGTCTACACATATTACATGTTACTTATTACTTAGGATAGCCTTATGTATGTCCCATCAAGTCTACACATATTACATGTTACTTATTACTTAGGATAGCCTTATGTATGTCCAATCAAGTCTACCCTTATTACAAGTTACTTATTACTTAGTATAACCTTATGTATGTCCCATCAAGTCTACATATATTACATATTACTTATTACTTAGTATAGCCTTATGTATGTCCCATCAATTCTACACATATTACATGATACTTATTACTTAGTATAGCCTTATGTATGTCCCATCAAGTCTACACATATTACATGTTACTTATTACTTAGTATAGCCTTATGTATGTCCCATCATGTCTACCCTTATTACATGTTACTTATTACTTAGTATAGCCTTATGTATGTCCCATCAATTCTACACATATTACTGTTACTTATTACTTAGGATAGCCTTATGTATGTCTCATCAAGTCTACACATATTACATGTTACTTATTACTTAGTATAGCCTTATGTATGTCCCATCAAGTCTACACATACTACATGTTACTTATTACTTAGTATAACCTTATGTATGTCCCATCAATTCTACACATATTACATGATACTTATTACTTAGTATAGCCTTATGTATGTCCCATCAAGTTTACACATATTACATGTTACTTATTACTTAGTATAGCCTTATGTATGTCCTATCAAGTCTACACATATTACATGTTACTTATTACTTAGTATAGCCTTATGTATGTCCTATCAAGTCTACACATATTACATGTTACTTATTACTTAGTATAACCTTATGCATGTCCCATCAAGTCTACACATATTATATGTTACTTATTACTTAGTATAGCCTTATGTATGTCCCATCAATCCTACACATATTACATGTTACTTATTACTTAGTATAGCCTTATGTATGTCCCATCATGTCTACCCTTATTACATGTTACTTATTACTTAGTATAGCCTTATGTATGTCCCATCAATTCTACACATATTACTGTTACTTATTACTTAGGATAGCCTTATGTATGTCTCATCAAGTCTACACATATTACATGTTACTTATTACTTAGTATAGCCTTATGTATGTCCCATCAAGTCTACACATACTACATGTTACTTATTACTTAGTATAACCTTATGTATGTCCCATCAATTCTACACATATTACATGATACTTATTACTTAGTATAGCCTTATGTATGTCCCATCAAGTTTACACATATTACATGTTACTTATTACTTAGTATAGCCTTATGTATGTCCTATCAAGTCTACACATATTACATGTTACTTATTACTTAGTATAGCCTTATGTATGTCCTATCAAGTCTACACATATTACATGTTACTTATTACTTAGTATAACCTTATGCATGTCCCATCAAGTCTACACATATTATATGTTACTTATTACTTAGTATAGCCTTATGTATGTCCCATCAATCCTACACATATTACATGTTACTTATTACTTAGTATAACCTTATGCATGTCCCATCAGGTCTACACATATTACATGTTACTTATTACTTAGGATAACCTTATGCATGTCCCATCAAGTCTACACATATTACATGTTACTTATTACTTAGAATAACCTTATGCATGTCCCATCAAGTCTACACATATTACGTTACTTATTACTTAGTATAGCCTTATGCATGTCCCATCAAGTCTACACATATTACATGTTACTTATTACTTAGTATAGCCTTATGTATGTCCCATCAATTCTACACATATTACATGATACTTATTACTTAGTATAGCCTTATGTATGTCCCATCAAGTTTACACATATTACATGTTACTTATTACTTAGTATAACCTTATGCATGTCCCATCAGGTCTACACATATTACATGTTACTTATTACTTAGGATAACCTTATGCATGTCCCATCAAGTCTACACATATTACATGTTACTTATTACTTAGAATAACCTTATGCATGTCCCATCAAGTCTACACATATTACGTTACTTATTACTTAGTATAGCCTTATGCATGTCCCATCAAGTCTACACATATTACATGTTACTTATTACTTAGTATAGCCTTATGTATGTCCCATCAAGTCTACACATATTACATGTTACTTAATACTTAGTATAGCCTTATGTATGTCCCATCAAGTCTACACATATTACATGTTACTTATTACTTAGTATAACCTTATGTATGTCCCATCAATTCTACACATATTACATGTTACTTAATACTTAGTATAGCCTTAGGTATGTCCCATCAAGTCTACACATATTACATGTTACTTATTACTTAGAATAACCTTATGCATGTCCCATCAGGTCTACACATATTACATGTTACTTATTACTTAGGATAACCTTATGCATGTCCCATCAAGTCTACACATATTACATTTACTTATTACTTAGTATAGCCTTATGTATGTCCCATCAAGTCTACCCATATTACATGTTACTTATTACTTAGTAAAACCTTATGCATGTCCAATCAAGTCTACACATATTACGTTACTTATTACTTAGTATAACCTTATGTATGTCCCATCAATTCTACACATATTACATGTTACTTATTACTTAGTATAGCCTTATGTATGTCCCATCAAGTCTACACATATTACATGTTACTTATTACTTAGAATAACCTTATGCATGTCCCATCAAGTCTATACAAATTACATGTTACTTATTACTTAGGATAACCTTATGCATGTCCCATCAAGTCTACACATATTACGTTACTAATTACTTAGTATAGCCTTATGCATGTCCCATCAAGTCTACACATATTACGTTACTTATTACTTAGTATAACCTTATGTATGTCCCATCAAGTCTACACATATTACGTTACTTATTACTTAGTATAACCTTATGTATGTCCCATCAAGTCTACACATATTACATGTTACTTATTACTTAGTATAGCCTTATGTATGTCCCATCAAGTCTACACATATTATATGTTACTTATTACTTAGGATAGCCTTATGTATGTCCCATCAAGTCGACACATATTGCATGTTACTTATTACTTAGTATAGCCTTATGTATGTCTCATCAAGTCTACACATATTACATGTTACTTATTACCTAGTATAGCCTTATGTATGTCCCATCAAGTCTACACATATTACATGTTACTTATTACTTAGTATAGCCTTATGTATGTCCCATCAAGTCTACACATATTACATGTTACTTATTACTTAGTATAGCCTTAGGTATGTCCTATCAAGTCTACACATTTTACATGTTACTTATTACTTAGTATAGCCTTATGTATGTCCCATCAAGTCTACACATATTACATGTTACTTATTACTTAGGATAGCCTTATGTATGTCCCATCAAGTCTACCCTTATTACATGTTACTTATTACTTAGTATAACCTTATGCATGTCCCATCAAGTCTACATATATTACATGTTACTTATTACTAAGGATAGCCTTATGTATGTCCCATCAAGTCTAAACATATTACATGTTACTTATTACTTAGTATAACCTTATGTATGTCACATCAAGTCTACACATATTACTGTTACTTATTACTTAGGATAGCCTTATGTATGTCCCATCAAGTCTACACATATTACATGTTACTTATTACTTAGTATAACCTTATGTATGTCTCATCAAGTCTATACATATTACATGTTACTTATTACTTAGTATAACCTTATGTATGTCTCATCAAGTCTATACATATTACATGTTACTTATTACTTAGTATAACCTTATGCATGTCCCATCATGTCTACACATACTCCATATTACTTACTACTTAGGAAAGCCTTATGCATGTCCCATCAAGTCTACACATATTGCATGTTACTTATTACTTAGTATAACATTATGTATGGCTCATCAAGTCTATACATATTACATGTTACTTATTACTTAGTATAACCTTATGCATGTCCCATCAAGTCTACACATATTACATGGTACTTATTACTTAGGATAGCCTTATGCATGTCCAATCAAGTCTACACATATTGCATGTTACTTATTACTTAGTATAACATTATGTATGTCCCATCAAGTCTACACATATTACATGGTACTTATTATTTAGGATAGCCTTATGCATGTCCCATCAAGTCTACACATATTACATGTTACTTATTACTTAGGATAGCCTTATGTATGTCCCATCAAGTCTACACATATTACATGTTACTTATTACCTAGTATAACCTTATGTATGTCCCATCAATTCTACACATATTACATGTTACTTATTACTTAGTATAACCTTATGCATGTCCCATCAAGTCTACACATATTACGTTACTTATTACTTAGTATAGCCTTATGCATGTCACATCAAGTCTATACATATTACATGTTACTTATTACTTAGTATAGCCTTATGTATGTCCCATCAAGTCTACACATATTGCATGTTACTTATTACTTAGTATAGCCTTATGTATGTCCCATCAAGTCTACACTTATTGCATGTTACTTATTACTTAGTATAGCCTTATGCATGTCACATCAAGTCTACACATATAACTTGTTACTTATTACTTAGTATAACCTTATGTATGTCACATCAAGTCTATACATATTACATGTTACTTATTACTTAGTATAACCTTATGTATGTCACATCAAGTCTACACATATTACATGTTACTTATTACTTAAAATAACCTTAAGTATGTCCCATCAATGCTACACATATTAAATGTTACTTATTACTTAGTATAACCTTATGCATGTCCCATCAAGTCTACACATATTACATGTTACGTATTACTTAGTATAGCCTTATGCATGTCCCATCAAGTCTACACATATTACATATTACTTATTACTTAGTATAGCCTTATGTATGTCCCATCAAGTCTACACATATTGCATGTTACTTATTACTTTGTATAACCTTATGCATGTCCCATCAAGTCTACACATATTACATGTTACTTATTACTTAGTATAGCCTTATGCATGTCTTATCAAGTCTACACATATTACATGTTACTCTTTTCTTAGGATAACCTTATGCATGTCCCACCAAGTCTATACATATTACATGTTACTTATTACTTAGTATAACCTTATATATGTCCCATCAAGTCTACACTTATTACATGTTACTTATTACTTAGTATAGCCTTATGTATGTCCTATCATGTCTACACATATTACATGTTACTTAGTACTTAGTATAGCCTTATGTATGTCCCATCACGTCTACACATATTACATGTTACTTATTACTTAGGATAACCTTATGTATGTCCTATCAAGTCTACACATATTACATGTTACTTATTACTTAGTATAGCCTTATGTATGTCCTTTCAAGTCTACACATATTACATGTTACTTATTTCTTAGTATAGCCTTATGCATGTCCCATCAAGTCTACACATATTAAATATTACTGTTTTCTTAGTATAGCCTTATGTAGGTCCCATCAAGTCTACACATATTACATGTTACTGTTTTCTTAGGATAGCCTTATGTATGTCCCATCAAGTCTACACATATTACATATTACTTATTACTTAGGATAGCCTTATGTATGTCCCATCAAGTCTACACATATTACATGTTACTTATTACTTAGTATAGCCTTATGTATGTCCCATCAAGTCTACACATATTACATGTTACTTATTACTTAGTATAGCCTTATGCATGTCCCATCAAGTCTACACATATTACATGTTACTTATTACTTAGGATAGCCTTATGTATGTCCCATCAAGTCTACACATATTACATGTTACTTATTACTTAGTATAGCCTTATGTATGTCCTATCAAGTCTACACATATTACATGTTACTTATTACTTAGTATAGCCTTATGCATGTCCCATCAAGTCTACACATATTACTGTTACTTATTACTTAGTATAGCCTTATGTATGTCCCATCAAGTCTACACATATTACATGTTACTTATTACTTAGTATAGCCTTATGTATGTCCCATCAAGTCTACACATATTACATGTTACTTATTACTTAGTATAGCCTTATGTATGTCCCATCAAGTCTACACATATTACATGTTACTTATTACTTACTATAGCCTTATGTATGTCCCATCAAATCTACACATATTACATGTTACTTATTACTTAGTATAGCCTTATGTTTGTACCATCAAGTCTACACATATTACATGTTACTTATTACTTAGTATAACCTTATGCATGTCCCATCAAGTCTACACATATTACATGTTACTGTTTTATAAAGATAGCCTTTTGCATGTCCCATTAAGTCTACACATATTACATGTTACTTATTACTTAGGATAGCCTTATGCATGTCCCATCAAGTCTACCCATATTACATATTACTGTTTTCTTAGTATAGCCTTATGCATGTCCCATCAAGTCTATACATATTACATGTTACTTATTACTTAGTATAGCCTTATGTATGTCCCATCAATTCTACACATATTACATGTTACTTATTACTTAGTATAGCCTTATGTATGTCCCATCAAGTTTACACATATTACATGTTACTTATTACTTAGTATAACCTTATGCATGTCCCATCAGGTCTACACATATTACATGTTACTTATTACTTAGGATAACCTTATGCATGTCCCATCAAGTCTACACATATTACATGTTACTTATTACTTAGAATAACCTTATGCATGTCCCATCAAGTCTACACATATTACGTTACTTATTACTTAGTATAGCCTTATGCATGTCCCATCAAGTCTACACATATTACATGTTACTTATTACTTAGTATAACCTTATGTATGTCCCATCAAGTCTACACATATTACGTTACTTATTACTTAGTATAACCTTATGTATGTCCCATCAATTCTACACATATTACATGTTACTTATTACTTAGTATAGCCTTATGTATGTCCCATCAAGTCTACACATATTACATGTTACTTATTACTTATTATAGCCTTAATTATGTCCCATCAAGTCTACACATATTATATGTTACTTATTACTTAGGATAGCCTTATGTATGTCCCATCTACTCGACACATATTACATGTTACTTATTACTTAGTATAGCCTTATGTATGTCTCATCAAGTCTACACATATTACATGTTACTTTTTACTTAGTATAGCCTTATGTATGTCTCATCAAGTCTACACATATTACATGTTACTTATTACTTAGTATAGCCTTATGTATGTCCCATCAAGTCTACACATATTATATGTTACTTATTACTTAGGATAGCCTTATGTATGTCCCATCAAGTCGACACATATTACATGTTACTTATTACTTAGTATAGCCTTATGTATGTCTCATCAAGTCTACACATATTACATGTTACTTATTACTTAGTATAGCCTTATGTATGTCCCATCAAGTCTACACATATTATATGTTACTTATTACTTAGGATAGCCTTATATATGTCCCATCAAGTCGACACATATTACATGTTACTTATTACTTAGTATAGCCTTATGTATGTCTCATCAAGTCTACACATATTACATGTTACTTATTATTTAGTATAACCTTATGTATTTCCCATCAAGTCTACACATATTACATGTTACTTATTACTTAGTATAGCCTTATGTATGTCCCATCAAGTCTACCCATATTACTGTTACTTATTACTTAGTATAACCTTATGCATGTCCCATCAAGTCTACCCATATTACTGTTACTTATTACTTAGTATAACCTTATGCATGTCCCATCAAGTCTACACATATTACATGTTACTTATTACTTAGTATAGCCTTATGCATGTCCCATCAAGTCTACACATATTACTGTTACTTATTACTTAGTATAACCTTATGTATGTCCCATCAAGTCTACACATATTACATGTTACTTATTACTTAGTATAGCCTTATGCATGTCCCATCAAGTCTACACATATTACATGTTACTTATTACTTAGTATAGCCTTATGTATGTCCCATCAAGTCTACACATATTACATGTTACTTATTACTTAGTATAGCCTTATGCAAGTCCCATCAAGTCTACACATATTTCATGTTACTTATTACTTAGTATAGCCTTATGCATGTCCCATCAAGTCTACACATATTACGTTACTTATTACTTAGTATAACCTTATGTATGTCACATCAAGTCTACACATATTACATGTTACTTATTACTTAGTATAGCCTTATGTATGTCGCATCAAGTCTACACATATTACGTTACTTATTACTTAGTATAACCTTATGTATGTCACATCAAGTCTACACATATTACATGTTACTTATTACTTAGGATAGCCTTATGTATGTCCCATCAAGTCTACACATATTACTGTTACTTATTACTTAGTATAGCCTTATGTATGTCCCATCAAGTCTACACATATTGCATGTTACTTATTACTTAGTATAGCCTTATGTATGTCCCATCAAGTCTACACATATTACATGTTACTTATTACTTAGTATAGCCTTATGTATGTCCCATCAAGTCTACACATATTACGTTACTTATTACTTAGTATAACCTTATGTATGTCCCATCAAGTCTACACATATTACATGTTACTTATTACTTAGTATAGCCTTATGTATGTCCCATCAATTCTACACATATTACATGTTACTTATTACTTAGTATAGCCTTATGTATGTCCCATCAAGTCTACACATATTACATGTTACTTATTACTTAGTATAGCCTTATGTATGTCCCATCAAGTCTACACATATTACATGTTACTTATTACTTAGGATAGCCTTATGTATGTCCAATCAAGTCTACCCTTATTACAAGTTACTTATTACTTAGTATAACCTTATGCATATAAACCCTAAGCTAGCTACAATATAACTAAAAGTTAACTATTTACTAACTACCTAGTTAAGATAAATACAAATTTACCTGTTAAATAAATCCTTACCTGTCTTACACTAATACCTAACCTTACACTACAATTAAATCAATTACATTAATTAAATACAATTAACTAAATTAAACAAAATAAAAAATAAATGATCAAATATTTAAACTAATTACACCTAATCTAATAGCCATATAAAAATAAAAAAGCCACCCCAAAATAAAAAAACCCTAGCCTACAATAAACTGCCAATGGCCCTTAAAAGGACCTTTTGCGGGGCATTTCCCCAAAGAAATTAGCTCTTTTACCTGTAAATACAAATACAAATAGTAAAACCCACAACCTACACAATCAACACCCCTAAATAAAAACCTATCTAAAAATCCTAAGCTCCCCATTGCCCTGAAAAGGGCATTTGGATTGGCATTGCCCTTAAAAGGACATTTAGCTCTTTTTCGGTGCCCAAACCCTAAGCTAATATTAAAACCCACCCAATAAAGCCTTAAAAAAACCTAACACTAACCCCCGAAGATCCACTTACAGTTTTTGAAGAAGAAAATGATGCTCCGTGTTGGATGTCTTGAAGATGATGGATAAAGATAGTAGATGCCGTCTGGATGAAGACTTCTGCCAGCTTGGATGAAGACATCGGCCCTCTTGGATGAAGACTTCTGCCGAGGACTTCTGCCGCTTCATTGAGGATGGATGTCGGGTTTTCAAAAACTGTAAGTGGATCTTCGGGAGTTAGTTTAATTTTTTTTTAAGGGTTTCTTGGGTGGGTTTTAATTTTAGATTAGGATTTGGGCACCAAAAAAGAGCTAAATGCCCATACAAATGCCATTTTCAGGGCAATGGGGAGCTTAGGTTTTTTATATAAGTTTTTATTTGGGGCTGTTGGTTGTGTGGGTGGTGGGTTTTACTGTTTGGGGGTATTTGTATTTTTATTTACAGGTAAAAGAGCTGATTTATTTGGGGCAATGCCCCGCAAAAGGCCCTTTTAAGGGCCATTGGCAGTTTATTGTAGGCTAGGGGTTTTTTTTATTTTGGGGGGGGCATTTTTATTTTTATAGGGCTATTAGATTAGGTGTAATTAGTTTAAATATTTGATCATTTATTTTCTATTTTGTGTAACTTACGGCTAGATTTAGAGTTTTGTCGGTAAAGACCCGCGTAGCTAACACTGGCTTTTTTTTGGCCGCACCTTTAAAATAACTCTGGTATTGAGAGTCCACAGAATGGCTGCGTTATGCTACAAAAAAGGAGCGTAGAGCAAATTTAACGCCAATGCAACTCTCGATACCAGAGTTGCTTACGGACGCGGCCAGCCTCAAAAACGTGCTCATGCACGATTCCCCCATAGAAAACAATGGGGCTGTTTGAGCTGAATAAAAACCTAACACCTGCAAAAAAGCCGCGTTCAGCTCCTAACGCAGCCCCATTGTTTGCTATGGGGAAACACTTCCTACGTCTGCACCTAACACTCTAACATGTACCCCGAGTCTAAACACCCCTAACCTTACACTTATTAACCCCTAATCTGCCGACCCCGCTATCGCTGACCCCTGCATATTATTATTAACCCCTAATCTGCCGCTCCGTAAACCGCCGCTACTTACATTATCCCTATGTACCCCTAATCTGCTGCCCCTAACACCGCCGACCCCTATATTATATTTATTAACCCCTAATCTGCCCCCCTCAACGTCGCCTCCACCTGCCTACACTTATTAACCCCTAATCTGCCGAGCGGACCGCACCGCTACTATAATAAAGTTATTAACCCCTAATCCGCCTCACTAACCCTATAATAAATAGTATTAACCCCTAATCTGCCCTCCCTAACATCACCGACACCTAACTTCAAACATTAACCCCTAATCTGCCGACTGGAGCTCACCGCTATTCTAATAAATGTATTAACCCCTAAAGCTAAGTCTAACCCTAACACTAACACCCCCCTAAGTTAAATATAATTTAAATCTAACGAAATTAATTAACTCTTATTAAATAAATTATTCCTATTTTAAGCTAAATACTTACCTGTAAAATAAATCCTAATATAGCTACAATATAAATTATAATTATATTATAGCTATTTTAGGATTTATATTTATTTTACAGGTAACTTTGTATTTATTTTAACCAGGTACAATAGCTATTAAATAGTTAAGAACTATTTAATAGCTAAAATAGTTAAAATAATTACAAAATTACCTGTAAAATAAATCCTAACCTAAGTTACAATTAAACCTAACACTACACTATCAATAAATTAATTAAATAAAATACCTACAATTACCTACAATTACACCTAACACTACACTATCAATAAATGAATTAAATACAATATCTACAAATAAATACAATGAAATAAACTAACTAAAGTACAAAAAATAAAAAAGAACTAAGTTACAAAAAATAAAAAAATATTTACAAACATAAGAAAAATATTACAACAATTTTAAACTAATTACACCTACTCTTAGCCCCCTAATAAAATAACAAAGCCCCCCAAAATAAAAAATGCCCTACCCTATTCTAAATTACAAAAGTTCAAAGCTCTTTTACCTTACCAGCCCTGAACAGGGCCCTTTGCGGGGCATGCCCCAAGAAATTCAGCTCTTTTTCCTGTAAAAAAACACATACAATACCCCCCCCCACATTACAACCCACCACCCACATACCCCTAATCTAACCCAAACCCCCCTTAAATAAACCTAACACTAAGCCCCTGAAGATCTTCCTACCTTATCTTCACCATACCAGGTTCACCGATCGATCCAGAAGAGCTCCTTCGATGTCCTGATCCAAGCCCAAGCAGGGGGCTGAAGATGTCCATGATCCGGCTGAAGTCATCATCCAAGCTGGAGCTGAAGAGGTCCATGATCCGGCTGAACTCATCATCCAAGCGGGAGCTGAAGAGGTCCATGATCCGGCTGAAGTCTTCTATCAATGGCATCTTCAATCTTCTTTCTTCCGGATCCATCTTGGAGACCTCCGACGCGGAACATCCTGCTGGCCCGACGGACTACCGACGAATGAAGGCTCCTTTAAGGGACGTCATCCAAGATGGTATCCCTCGAATTCCGATTGGCTGATAGGATTCTATCAGCCAATCAGAATTAAGGTAGGAAAATTCTGATTAGCTGATGGAATCAGCCAATCAGAATCAAGTTCAATCCGATTGGCTGATCGGATCGGATATGTTTGTAAATATTTTTTTATTTTTTGTAATGTAGTTCTTTTTTATTTTTTGTACTTTAGTTAGTTTATTTCATTGTATTTATTTGTAGATATTGTATTTAATTCATTTATTGATAGTGTAGTGTTAGGTTTAATTGTAACTTAGGTTAGGATTTATTTTACAGGTAAATTTGTAATTATTTTAACTATTTTAGCTATTAAATAGTTCTTAACTATTTAATAGCTATTGTACCTGGTTAAAATAAATACAAAGTTACCTGTAAAATAAATATAAATCCTAAAATAGCTATAATATAATTATAATTTATATTGTAGCTATATTAGGATTTATTTTACAGGTAAGTATTTAGCTTTAAATAGGAATAATTTATTTAATAAGAGTTAATTAATTTCGTTAGATTTAAATTATATTTAACTTAGGGGGTGTCAGTGTTAGGGTTAGACTTAGCTTTAGGGGTTAATACATTTATTAGAATAGCGGTGAGCTCCAGTCGGCAGATTAGGGGTTAATGTTTGAAGTTAGGTGTCGGTGATGTTAGGGAGGACAGATTAGGGGTTAATACTATTTATCATAGGATTAGTGAGGCAGATTAGGGGTTAATAACTTTATTATAGTAGCGGTGCGGTCCGCTCAGCAGATTAGGGGTTAATAAGTGTAGGCAGGTGGAGGCGACGTTGAGGGGGGCAGATTAGGGGTTAATAAATATAATATAGGGGTTGGCGGTGTTAGGGGCAGCAGATTGCAAAGTGAGCGTTAGACCCTTTCCTGACTGGCTCCAAATACCGGCGGTAGCCTAAAACCAGCGTTAGGAGCCTCTAACTCTGGTTTTCACGGCTACCGCCAAACTCCAAATCTAGGCCTTAGTGTTTTTTATTTTGTGCAATTTAGTTAATTGTATTTAATTAATGTAATTGATTTAATTGTAGTGTAGTGTTAGGTGTTAGTGTAACTTAGGTTAGGTTTTATTTTACAGGTAAATTTGTATTTATTTTAGCTAGGTAGTTAGTAAATAGTTAATAACTATTTACGTACTAGTCTACCTAGTTAAAATAAATACAAACTTGCCTGTGAAATAAAAGTATTTGGTAAACTTGTTTTGATACTGTTGGAGCAAAGGTCTAGGGAGTCTAACTGATAGGCACCTGAATAAGTACGTTATTTTGGGCAAAAAGGACATTTTAAGCGCTTTCAATCTACCTATCCACAATATATGTGTGTAGTCCCATCTCTCTTTCAATGTACGTAGTTAGGATAGTAAGGGAAGATAGTTATCTTTAATTAACTGCGGTATGCCGGTTTATATTTAAATGCAAATGCTCTGCTGTGCGACAGCCATCTTAGACAAAGGTCAGTTACAATTCCAACAAATGAGAATAATCCAGATCGGCTCCTCCAATAAGCAAAACAAAGTTTATTGAGTGTCTAAAAATTGACAACAGCAATAGTAACGGCCACTAGTGCACCAGGTAACAGGAGGAGGCACGGAACTCCTCCTATCTGACACATTTAGGTAGTATAATATGTCAGAGACGCCGCCTCCTTACAATAGCTAAAGAACTTCTCTGATTGCTAGATATTGACATGCCTCACCAATCTATTACAAAATGTCAACAATTTAAAAAAACACAATGTATCTTAAGAAACAGTCGGCTAGATTACGAGTTTTTGTCAGTAAGACTTGCGGTGCTAACGAGCCTTTTTTCTCACCGCTCACTTAAGACAGCGCTGGTATTACGAGTTTTCTGAAAGGCTGCATTAGCCGCAGAAAAGTGAGCGTAGAGCAAATTTAGCTCCATATCTCACCTCAATACCAGCGCTGCTTACGGTAGCGGTGAGCTGGTGTAACGTGCTCGTGCACAATTTCCCCATAGGAAAAAAACCTAACACCTAGCCTGCTGAAAAAAAACCTAACACCTGCAAAATAGCAGCGTTCAGCTCCTAACGCAGCCCCATTGATTCCTATGGGGAAATAAAATTTATGTCTACACCTAACACCCTAACATGAACCCTGAGTTTAAACACCCCTAATCTTACACTTATTAACCCCTAATCTGCCGCCCCCGACATCATCACCACCTGCATTATATTATTAACCCCTAATCTGCCGCTCCGGACACCGCCGCCATCTACATTATACTTATGAACCCCTAATCTGCTGCCCCTAACATCGCCGACACCTACATTATATCTATTAACCCCTAATCTGCTGCCCCCAATGTCACCGCAACCTACCTACATTTATTAACCCCTAATCTGCCGCCCCAAACGTCGCCACCACTATAATAAAGTTATTAACCCCTAAACCTAAGTCTAACCCTAACCCCCCTAATTTAAATATAATTTAAAATAATCTAAATAAAATTATTACAATTAAATAAATTAATCCTATTTAAAACTAAATATTTACCTATAGCTAGTTTATGGTTTATTTTTATTTTACAGGCAACTTTGTATTTATTTTAACTAAGTAGAATTGTTATTAAATAGTTATTAATTATTTAATAACTACCTAGCTAAAATAAATGAAAGTTTACCTGTAAAATAAATCCTAACATAAGTTACAATTACACCTAACACTACATTATAATTAAATTAAATCCCTAAACTAAATACAATTAATTACAATTAAATTAAATAAACTAAAGTACAAAACCCCCCACTAAATTACAGAAAATAAAAAAAAAATTACAAATTTTTAAACTAATTACACCTAATCTAATCCCCCTAATAAAATAAAAAAGCCCCCCAAAATAATAAAAATCTCTACCCTTTACTAAACTACAAATATCCCTTAAAAGGGCCTTTTGCAGGGCATTGCCCCAAAGAAATCAGCTATTTTACCTGTAAAAAAAAAATACAATACCCCCCCAACATTACAACCCACCCAACCCACCACCCACACACCCAACCCTACTCTAAAACCCACCCAATCCCCCCTTAATAAAACCCCTTGAAGATCACCCTACCTTGAGATGTCTTCACCCAACCGGGCCGAAGTCCTCTACGAAGCCGGGCGAAGTAGTCCTCCAGACGGGCAGAAGTCTTCATCGAATCTGGGCAGAAGAGGTCCTCCAGATGAGCAGAAGTCTTCATCCAGGCGGCATCTTCTTTCTTCATCCTTCCGGCGTAGAGCAGGTCCATCTTCAATCCAGCCGACGCGGAGCATCCTCTTCAAACGAAGTCCAACTAAAGAATGACGGTTCCTTTAAATGACGTCATCCAAGATGGCGTCCCTTCAATTCCGATTGTCTGATAGGATTCTATCAGCCAATCGGAATTAAGGTAGGAAAAATCCTATTGGCTGATGCAATCAGCCAATAGAATTGAAGTTCAATCCTATTGGCTGATCCAATCAGCCAATAGGATTGAGCTTGCATTCTATTGGCTGTTCCAATCAGCCAATAGAATGCAAGCTCAATTCTATTGGCTGATTGCATCAGCCAATATGATATTTCCTACCTTAATTCCGATTGGCTGATAGAATCCTATAAGCCAATCGGAATTGAAGGGACGCCATCTTGAATGACGTCATTTAAAGGAACCGCCATTCTTCAGTTGGACTTCATTTGAAGAGGATGCTCCACGTCGGCTGGATTAAAGATGGACCCGCTCCGCGCCGGAAGGATGAAGATGGAAGATGCCACCTGGATGAAGACTTCTGCCCGTCTGGAGGACCTCTTCTGCCCAGATTCGATGAAGAATTCTGCCCGTCTGAAGGACCACTTCGCCCGGGTTCGTAGAGGTCTTTGGCCCGGTTGGGTGAAGATGTCTCAAGGTAGGATGATCTTCAAGGGGTTAGTGTTAGGTTTTATTAAAGGGGGATTGGGTCGGTTTTAGAGTAGGGTTGGGTGTGTGGGTGGTGGGTTGTAATGTTGTTGTGGTATTGTATTTTTTTTTTACAGGTAAAAGAGCTGATTACTTTGGGACAATGCCCCACAAAAGGCCCTTTTAAGGGCTATTTGTAATTTAGTATAGGGTAGGGATTTTTATTATTTTGGGGGGATTTTTTTATTAGGGGGATTAGATTAGATGTAATTAGTTTAAAATAACTTAATTATTTTTTTCCCTGTAATTTAGTGTTTGTTTTTTTTGTACTTTAATTTATTTAATTTAATTGTAATTTATTGTATTTAGTTTAGGGATTTAATTTAATTATAGTGTAGTGTTAGGTGTAATTGTAAGTTATGTTAGGATTTATTTTACAGGTAAACTTGTATTTATTTTAGCTAGGTAGTTATTAAATAATTAATAACTATTTAATAACTATTCTACCTAGGTAAAATAAATACAAAGTTGCCTGTAAAATAAAAATAAACCCTAAGATAGCTACAATGTAACTATTAGTTATATTGTAGCTAGCTTATGGTTTATTTTATAGGTAAGTATTTAGTTTTAAATAGGAATAATTTATTTAATTGTAGTCATTTTATTTAGATTATTTTAAATTATATTTAGGTTAGGGGGCTTTTAGATTTAGGGTTAGACTTAGGTTTAGGGATTAATAAATTTAGTATAGTGTCGGCGACGTGGGGGCGGCAGATTAGGGTTTAATAAATGTAGGTAGGTGGCGGCGATGTTAGGGACGGCAGATTAGGGGTTAATAATATTTAACTAGTGTTTGCGAGGTGGGAGTGCGGCAGTTTTAGGGGTTAATATATTTATTAAAGTGTTGGCGATGTCCGGTCGGCAGATTAGGGGTTACAAATTTTATTTAAGTGTTTGGAATGTGGGGGGGCCTCGGTTTAGGGGTTAATAGGTAGTTTATGGGTGTTAGTGTACTTTTTAGCACTTTAGTTAAGCGTTTTATGTTACGGCGTTAGCCCATAAAACTCTTAACTACTGACTTTTAAATGCGGTTGGAGTCTTGACAGGAGAGGCTGTACCGCTCACTTTTTCCAAGACACGTAGTACTGGCGTTAGGAAAATCCCATTGAAAGCATGGAATACGCAATTTACGTAAGTGGATTTGCGGTATGTTCGAGTCGCGGAAAAAAAGAGAGTGGTACACCTGTACCTGCCAGACTTGTAAAACCAGTGGGCGTTAAAAAGCAGCGTTGGGACCTCTCAACGCTGCGTTTTAACGCTAACGCAAGACTCGTAATCTAGCCGAGTGTGTCCAACAAGGAAAACACATTTCTCTTAGACAGTAATACATTTACAAATTCAGTAAATCACCACAGCATAATATTCTAATTAATATATCTATGGGAAATGATGTTACATAGATTATAAACAAATATTTTGTTGTAATTATAGTTAAAATCATCTCATATAATTTGATTTTTAAAGCAAATTACTATCTATATATATATATATATATATATATATATATATATATATATATATATATATATATATATATATATCCATTAAAACCCCCAGCAGTATTCTCTATTTATAATATTGACTTTACTATGCTATACTAGAGTCTATCGATTTATACATTCTGAAAAATGTATTCATTTATTGCTCCTAGTCATTAATCAAATCCCATTCAGAGTTGAACCGTTTTGGTACTCTCGTCCATAATGTAAACATCCAAAAGGTCTCTCTTCTACATAGTTGTTTTACCCTGCTACAACTTCTGACAGGAACTCTTACATATTCCATTGCTTGCCATTTGAAGGACCTAACATCACCACTAAGTTTATAAATAAAGTGAGATTAAAGGAAAGAACACTCTCATTTACATTGTATAAATTACTGAGTGGCACTTGAATTCTAGACCTCACCTGTCTTGTGGTGAGACTTACATATTGCTTTTTACAAAGTGTACATGAAATACAATTTATGATATATCCCATTGAACAATTTATACAATGAGAGTCTCATATTTATCCCCTGTAACATATGACTCAAAATATCTTGCTACTTGCACGTAATCACAAGCCTTACATAAAGAACTTCCACACTTAAAAGTGCAATAATGTGTTAACCATGAATTTGTTAGTGTGTTATTTGGCAATTTAGTTGGAGAAAGTATATTTCCTAGTGTAAGATTATGGGTATAGGAAAATTCGGATTATGCTAAATTATGAAGGTATAATCTAGATTTTATTAAAGACACAGAGACGAGTATTTTGCTATCTTTCCTTTACTACTTAAATGCAGTCATTAAAAGTACATATAATAAATACAAGAAACTGTCATATTTGAAAAGAGACAGTTAAAACAAAGAAAAATCAGTGACCAATAACAAAGGAGAACTGATTAGACCAACACAAAGTAACCAATCAGATTCCACATAAATCCTATAAACTGTCCAACATATAATAACACATCCTCTTTCTTGTCAACTGATGAAGAAAACATAAAGTCCATCAAATAACAATAAATCCAACTAAAGAGGCAACCAAGAAGACTGATGAGCAGGATCTTGAAGAGGAAAAACATCCATGTAGAAGCAACCAGCTTGAATGAAGAATTTGAAGATCTGGTGGAATTCTGAAACCGATGGAAGAAACTTGCTTGAAGATTCGATTTTTCACATAAGTGAGAGGGAACAAAACCATCCAGTAGAAAATCCATATTATTGATTGATAACTAAAACAAATGTAAAAAAGATTAATAATATCATAATAAATAAGGGAGGGAACAATATAAACATTCAATAAAGAGGAGGGAAAATACTCGTCTCTGTGTCTTTAATAAAATCTAGATTATACCTTCATAATTTAGGATAATCCGAATTTTATTACAAGACCAGAGACTCATATTTTGCTCGTTAAAAGCAACTAACAAAATAAACTAAGAGAGGCATGTTCAATGGGTTTAAAATAAAATTGTTTAAAAATAGAATCTGAAGACCAGTCAGCTGCATCCAAAATTTGTTGCAGGGTAGCAGCTTTCAAAAAGGCTTTAGAAGCGGCTGATCCTCTGACAGAGTGAGCAGAAAAAGAAAAATCAATACCTGCTTCACTCATTACCCATTTAACCCACCTCGCTATAGAAGTAGAACAAACTGGATAGTGAGGAACAAAAGATAATAAAAGTTGATTAGAAGAAGAAGAACGAAAGGAAAAAGTTCTGCGTTCATACTCTTTAAGACAAACAACCACACAAAGGAGAGGTTCAGCAGGCAAATAAGGATAGAATATAGATGTTGAAAAAGATTTAGTCCTTTTAGAAATAAAGAAAGTAACACCTTCAGGAGTAAAACGTTTAGAATTAAAATCTAAAGCTCTAACATCGGAGACTCTACGAAAAGAAATTAAACACAAAAGAGTAGCTAATTTAGCAGAAAGTTGTTTCAAAGACAAGAACTCATTAGAAGGCCAAGACTTGAAGAGAGCAAAGATTAAATCGACATCCCAAAAAGAAGAATATTTAGGAGCCGGAGGTCTTTTAAGTTTAATTGCTTTCATTAACTTGCAAATTAAAGGATGTTGACCCACAGGGAAATTATTCACAAAAGAATGTTTAGCAGAAATAGCAGATCTAGAGACATTGATCGTTCTATAAGCTAAACCTGAATCAAAAAGAGATGTAAGAAAATTAATAATAAAAGTTATATCGACTGAAAGGGGATCCAAACATCTCTCCAAGCACCAGCAAGACCATCTGGTCCATGCGGAAAAATAACATTTTTTGGTCCCAGGGGCCAAAGAGTCTTGAAGGAGTTCTTTAGCCTGTTGTGATAAGCCTTGGAGAGATGAAGATTGCCCGAGATTGACCAAGCAATGAGACGAAGAGATCCTTGAATGATAAGATCGTGAGGATGACCTTCTGGATCTGACAATAGAAGAGGAAAAAGAGGAAGAAGAACAGGATGGTTTACAGATAATTCTAGAAGAGATGGGTACCAAGCTTGAGACGGCCAAAGGGGAGTGATTAGGAGAATTGAAAGAAGATATCGACGAACTACCGATATGGTTCTCTGAATCATGGAGAACGGAGGAAACGCGTAGGCTACTTGAAGAGGCCAAGGGTGGAGAAATGCATCGATCGCTAGGGCATCTGGATCTGGACGCCAACTGAAATAAGGACGAATCTGAAAATTCAGTCTCGAGGCAAACAGATCCATCGAAAAGGGACCTCTGACAGATTGGAGCGAATGAAAAACTTGATGATGAAGCTTCCAGTCGCTGGAATCTGTCAGATATCGGGAACCCCAATCCGCTGTTACATTGGATAAACCTGGAATATATTCTGCTTTGACCGAAATATTTCTGTCCAAGCAAAGGTGAATGAAATCTTTCGTAATAATTGATAAATCTCTCGATTTTGTACCACCGAGATGATTTAAATAGCGAACAGCAGACATTTTGTCCATTCTGAGTAAAATACACACAGGAAAATAATGTTTTACAAAACTTTTGACTGCAAAAGAGCCTGCCAAAAGTTCTAAACAGTTTATATGAAAACGTTTTTCTTCTGAAGACCATTTTCTTCCCATGATAGAGGGACCACAACGAGCTCCCCAACCTGAACGACTGGCATCGGATTCTATCACGAGATCCGGAGTTTTTCCAAAAATAGCTCTCCCATTCCAAGCTTCTATATGGGTGAGCCACCAAGATAGTTCTTCTTTGGCTTCTTGAGAAAGAGGAATTAAATGTGAATAAGAAAGACCTTTCTGTAGATGAGAAATTTTCAAATGCTGAAGTTCCCTGTAATGAAGAGGAGCAGGGAAAATAGCCTGAATAGAGGATGAAAGTAACCCGACTATTCTGGCTATAGTCCTGATGGGAACCAAAGATAAAGAAAGAGTTTTCGAAATCTCTTTCTTGATATTCACAATTTTGTCTCTGGGAAGACTGAGAGTAGAATCTGCAGTATTTATCTGAAAACCTAAAAAGGTTAAAGATTTGGTTGGAGAAAGAATTGATTTCTCCTTGTTGACTAAGAAACCCAAATTTTCTAAAATATATAAAGTAAGATTGAGTTGAGATTTTAGAATGCCAGAGTTCTGATTCATAATTAAGATATCGTCTAAATAAATGATGAGACGAACACCTCGAAGACGAAGCCAAGTAATGATGGGTTTCATTAGTTTGGTGAATATCCAAGGAGCTGAAGATAAACCGAAAGGCATACAAGTAAAGCTCCAGGTCTTCCCTTCCCAAGCAAAAGTCAGGAATTTTCTGTGTATTTGAGCTACAGGAACTGTCAGATAAGCATCTGTCAAATCTAATCTGATTAGATAATCGTTGTCTAAAAGGCAATCGGCTAGATTTGGAGTTTTGTCGGTAACGACCCGAAAAACTAACGCCGGCTTTTTTCTGGCCGCACCATAAAAATAACTCTGGTATTGAGAGTCCACAGAATGGCTGCGTTAGGCTCCAAAAAAGGAGCGTAGAGCATTTTTAACGCAGCTTCAACTCTCGATACCAGAGTTGCTTACGCAAGCGGCCAGCCTCAAAAACGTGCTTGTGCACGATTCCCCCATAGGAAACAATGGAGCTGTTTGAGCTGAAAAAAACCCAAACACCTGCAAAAAAGCCGTGTTCAGCTCCTAACGCAGCCCCATTGTTTGCTATGCGGTAACCCTTCCTACGTCTGCACTTAACACTCTAACATGTACCCCGAGTCTAAACACCCCTAACCTTACACTTATTAACCCCTAATCTGCCGCCCCCGCTATCGCTGACCCCTGCATATTATTATTAACCCCTAATCTGCCGCTCCGTAAACCGCCGCTACTTACATTATCCCTATGTACCCCTAATCTGCTTCCCTAACATCGCCGACCCCTATATTATATTTATTAACCCCTAATCTGCCCCCCACAACGTCGCCTCCACCTGCCTACACTTATTAACCCCTAATCTGCCGAGCGGACCTGAGAGCTACTATAATAAAGTTATTAACCCCTAATCCGCCTCACTAACCCTATAATAAATAGTATTAACCCCTAATCTGCCCTCCCTAACATCGCCGACACCTAACTTCAATTAGTAACCCCTAATCTGCCGACCGGAGCTCACCACTATTCTAATAAATGGATTAACCCCTAAAGCTAAATCTAACCCTAACACTAACACCCCCCTAAATTAAATATAATTTTAATCTAACGAAATTAATTAACTCTTATTAAATAAATTATTCCTATTTAAAGCTAAATACTTACCTGTAAAATAAACCCTAATATAGCTACAATATAAATTATAATTACATTGTAGCTATTTTAGGATTAATATTTATTTTACAGGCAACTTTGTAATTATTTTAACCAGGTACAATAGCTATTAAATAGTTAAGAACTATTTAATAGTTACCTAGTTAAAATAATTACAAAATTACCTGTAAAATAAATCCTAACCTAAGTTACAATTAAACCTAACACTAAACTATCATTAAATTAATTAAATAAACTACCTACAATTACCTACAATTAAACCTAACACTACACTATCAATACATTAATTAAATACAATATCTACAAATAACTACAATGAAATAAACTAACTAAAGTACGAAAAATAAAAAAGAACTAAGTTACAAAAAATAAAAAAATATCTACAAACATAAGAAAAATATTACAACAATTTTAAACTAATTACACCTAATCTAAGCCCCCTAATAAAACAACAAAGCCCCCCAAAATAAAAAATGCCCTACCCTATTCTAAATTACTAAAGTTAAAAGCTCTTTTACCTTACCAGCCCTGAACAGGGCCCTTTGCGGGGCATGCCCCAAGAAGTTCAGCTCTTTTGCCTGTAAAAAAAAACATACAATACCCCCCCCAACATTACAACCCACCACCCACATACCCCTAATCTAACCCAAACCCCCCTTAAATAAACCTAACACTAAGCCCCTGAAGATCATCCTACCTTGTCTTCACCTCACCAGGTATCACCGATCCGTCCTGGCTCCAAAATCTTCATCCAACCCAAGCGGGGGTTGGCGATCCATCATCCGGTGGCTGAAGAGGTCCAGAAGAGGCTCCAAAGTCTTCATCCTATCCGGGAAGAAGAGGCGATCCGGACCGGCAACCATCTTGATCCAAGCGGCATCTTCTATCTTCATCCGATGACGACCGGCTCCATCCTGAAGACCTCCACCGCGGACCCATCTTCTTCCGGCGACGTCCAACTGAAGAATGACGGTTCCTTTAAGGGACGTCATCCAAGATGGCGTCCCTCGAATTCCGATTGGCTGATAGGATTCTATCAGCCAATCGGAATTAAGGTAGGAATATTCTGATTGGCTGATGGAATCAGCCAATCAGAATCAAGTTCAATCCGATTGGCTGATCCAATCAGCCAATCAGATTGAGCTCGCATTCTATTGGCTGTTCCGATCAGCCAATCAGAATATTCCTACCTTAATTCCGATTGGCTGATAGAATCCTATAAGGATAACGTAGGTGGCGGCGCTTTGCGGTCGGCAGATTAGGGGTTAATAAGTGTAGGCAGATGGAGGCGACGTTGAGGGGGGCAGATTAGGGGTTAATAAATATAATACAGGGGTCGGCGGTGTTAGGGGGAGCAGATTAGGGGTACATAAGGATAACGTAGGTGGCGGTCGGCAGATTAGGGGTTAAAAAAAATTATTTGAGTGTCGGCGATGTGGAGGGACCTCGGTTTAGGGGTACATAGGTAGTTTATGGGTGTTAGTGTACTTTAAACTACAGTAGTTAAGAGCTTTATAAACCGGCGTTAGCCCAGAAAGCTCTTAACTACTGACTTTTTTCCTGCGGCTGGAGTTTTGTCGTTAGATGTCTAACGCTCACTTCAGAAACGACTCTAAATACCGGAGTTAGAAAAATCCCATTGAAAAGATAGGATACGCAATTGACGTAAGGGGATCTGCGGTATGGAAAAGTCGCGGCTGAAGAGTGACTCCAAGTACCGGAGTTAGCCTAAAACCAGCGTTAGGAGCCTCTAACGCTGGTTTTCACGGCTAACGCCAAACTCCAAATCTAGGTCAATCTCTTAACAAATGAATACCTTCCATTTTGAAATGTTGATAAACAACAAAAGAATTTAGAGTCCTTAAATTTATTACAGGACGAAATTGGCCGTTTTTCTTTTTTACTAGAAAAAGACTGATGAGAAAACAATTTTGAGGGTTTGAAACAGGTTCTATGGCTTGTTTTAATAAAAGATTTGAAATTTCGTTTTGAACCAAAGTTTTATCTGACATTGAAAACTTTATTGGAATAGGAGGAGAATTCTGAAAAGGAGGAGAAATAAAATTTATAAAAAGACCTGAAACGGTATGAAGAACCCATTGATCTGTAGTAATCAGGTTCCAATTGTGTGCAAAGAGGGATAATCTGCCTCCTATAATGTTTTGGGAAGAAACCTGAGAAGGGGGAAAAGAAAGATTTACCTTGTGAAGCACGGGATCTTTGTCTTGACGCTGGATCCTGGGATTCCAAAATCTTCCTCTTGATGGGAAAAAACCTGTGGACACTGGGTTTTGATATTGTCTGTGTTGCTGAAACTGTTGGTTTGTGAAATGAGACCAATTGGGGTATGCAGCTCGGCCGGGAAAGTGGCCTCTACCTTTCCCAGCCTGTTCGGAGAAACGATCTTGATGGAAAATCTTTTTCATGGATGTTCTCACTTTATTTAAATTAGAGAATGTGTTCACATAACTGTTTAATTCCTTAATAAATATATCACCAAATAAAAGACCTTTGGTGTCAGGATGAATTTCGTTAACAGCGAAATCGCATACTCTGGGGTCAATTCTACGCAGTAAATTACGTCTGCGTTCCGTATGCATAGCAGAGTTAGCATTGCCTAAAAAGGAAAGCATTCTCTGCAACCATTCCCTTACAATGACAGGATCTAAAAGGGAATTATCAAAAATAGCCTGTTCAGATAGATCAAATAATTTAGATAGAGGGACAATCGTGTCAAGCATTTTATCCTGACATATCTTCCATACCTTTTTTGAGCTTAAACCCAGGTGAACCTATAAATTTCAAAATTTTCGGGTCAACTTCTGGAGTGCAACTTGCATTGTTTGGCAAAATAGGCCTGGGACACTCAGCCCTCATTTTATTACGTGAATCCCTTTTAAGGGGATATCGAAGCTGATAGTCAATAAAATCAGCAATGTCAGAGGACGGGCACCACTCCGCAGATCTTGGATGGGGCACGTCATCTGGATTGAATCTAGGATTACCTAGACAATCATAAAATTTAACCTCATTAGAACCAGAATGTTTAGACTTTTTAAGACATTTTTTAAATTTTTTAATTTTCGGAGAAAGCCGAAGAATCTTCTGAGGAAGAATGAGAGATATCATCCTCAGAATTAACTGAATCTAATGAAGAATCAGAATTAACTTCAGTCTCCGAAACAACCTCAGAAAAATCATTTTTGGCCAAAGCCTCTCCCATCAGTAACCTCTTGGGAGTAGAGGATAAAGCAGGTGTTTTCCTTCCTTTCCTGCAAGGAACAGACACATTAGAAGCAAGTTGACGAGACTTTTTCACAAGTTTCTTGCTAGTTTTAATTGCACTAGAAACAGGTCTTTTACGTTTATTTTCTTTTTTGGAATTTGATTTATTAATCAAAAAAGAAATTTTTTCAAACATAGCATCCATAGAAATATCTATCATCTTTTGAATACCTTCAGTATTAATTGAAGGATTCAAATCTGAAGATTGAGACATTATGTCAAAATTATAAATTTAATAAAATATTAAATAATTTTTTTTAAATAAAATATAAACTTAAACAAAATGTTAAAATGTAATTCCAAACACAAAAATACAGAAATGAAGAAATGCCCCAAAGAATGTGAAAACAGAAAGGCAATAAATAAAATAAATACACTAAAAGATAATCAAACAGCTATGTGAACATGCAATAATAAATGAAAACAGCAGATGGTGATACAACACCGTTTTTTCCCAGCCTAAGAGCTCAAACTATTACAAATTGACACTTCTTAAAGATCGCAACAAAGTTGCGACTGCATACGAGAACAGCTCAGCTAAGATGGCGGAGAGGAAGGACGTAAGTGCGCAATACATAGAACGCACCACGCATGCGCAAATGGATTGACCGTTTTAAGCCAAGATGGAGGACAGAAGGGAGCAAATGCGCAAGAGAGAAGAAAACGGAAAACAAAGAAACGCCACACAAAGGTCAGAGGGGCACAGAGAGGGCAAACGAAAGCAAATAGGGCATTAATAAATAAACAACCAAAGAAAACAATAAAAGACAGAGTAGCAAAAACGGAAAAAACAAAATATAAATAAGCAAATAACAGCAATGAATTATGATATGCAATGAAAACTGACAATAAAAAATAATAATAATAATAAGCTTGAAGTCTGAAAGAACAAACCCAAAGCTAATTATCATAACAATTAATAACACAATACTTATCTTATACTGAAGCAGTAAAAGAAAGAGGATGTGTTATTATATGTTGGACAGTTTATAGGATTTATGTGGAATCTGATTGGTTACTTTGTGTTGGTCTAATCAGTTCTCCTTTGTTATTGGTCACTGATTTTTCTTTGTTTTAACTGTCTCTTTTCAAATATGACAGTTTCTTGTATTTATTATATGTACTTTTAATGACTTCATTTAAGTAGTAAAGGAAAGATAGCAAAATATGAGTCTCTGGTCTTGTAATAAAATCTACATCCTGCGTCAATAATGGATTTAAATTTTTCTTCTGCTCGTAAAATAGGTAGATGTTTACAAATAATCTCACACATTTAAGTATACTGATTACTATGGTTCGTTACAAAAAGAATTCTGTGATGTTTTTTTGTCCACATCTGTTTTTTTCTTTTGTTCCGTAACAAGTTGGGATCTCGGAATAAGATCTATTTTACTTTTATCCTGAGAAATGATACTGTCTGAAAACCCTCTTTGTTTTAACTGTGTGTTTACGACACTCACTTCTGTAATAACTTTCTCGTGAACAATTTAGTTTCATCCATAAGAACTGTCATTTAGCAATAGCTGATGCGACATATTTAGGAGGAAAACTAGGTCCTTGTGTCAAATTAGAGAGATGTTTTTAATTTTTATAGTAAAGATCAGTAAGTTTTCTTCTCAACTGTTTTCTGAAATATTTCTACGATAGTATCTCTTCTTTGAATGGGATAGAAATCACTTTTAATGTTTTTTGTCAGCAACAAAAGCTGATTTATGCCAGAGATCATTCATATCTTAAATACTGAATCCCAGATTTTAATCTACTGCTATAGATTCCCTTGGGACATTTTAAAGTCAGTTAAGATATTTTTAGCCTCTGAAAAATGTATTTTCAGAGCCAGAGATCTAATCAAATGATTAAAATCTATTAAGGTAGTAAATAAATAAAATTTGTGAGAAGGTGCAGAACCTAAACCAACGTTCAGAACTTGATATTCTATTTCTGTTAGCTCCATACCTGATACATTTATAACATTACCAACAATGAAAATAGTTTTCCATCAGAATTTGTCAAGGATTCTATTTTTGTTTCATCTCTTTTCACATTGTCTGTGTCCTTTGCTGATATTAATCTGTGCCTCTCTGTTCCTTTTCTGAGCCCCCTTCGGGATTTCTTTTTGCTATGTAAAAAGCCCGTTCCATATTCTCTGTATTTTCTCTCTTCTAGACTTACTCTGTGTCTATTACTTTGATCGCAATATTTCAAGGCTGGATCTGTTTTACGTTTGTAAAATGATTTTGCTTGTTTTGGTCTAGCACCTAATTGTATATATCTTACTGGGCTATTCTGATAAAGTCCTGTTTCTTTTTATACTCATTGGTTGTCTTTAATATTATCATTAGTTTTATTTATTTTATTAGTTTGTGTATTGGCACTATATCTGCTCTGATTAGAGCCGTCCCTATCTTCTGAGGGTCTTGATGTGCTACAGATGGCTGCAAGATAAGTCCATTTCTGTATCAGAAACAACTTGCTTTTATCATTTGCATTGAAACCTTCTAGTTTTAGAACCAGAGCGTGATCTTTGTTTCCCCGTTTGGATATCAGTTGCTTTATGGTAATCAAATACTTGATTGCTCTTATAAACCTCATGATCATGAAGATATTTAGAGGGTTAAATATTTATGATCTCCTTGTTCACTTTGTCTTTTGCTGGATATTAAAGGAATGTGAACAGTCAGAGTGTGGTCTAGATATATGAAAGAAAATTAGACTGATTCTAGTGCATGCACATTTTTTGTCTTTGCTAACGGTCAGTTAGACACTCAGGGGCCGACAGACATTTGATGAATGCTGACACTGTATGCTGTCGGCATTTATCATTGCACCAGCAGATCTTGTGAACTGCTTGTGCAATGATGCCCCCTGCAGATTCATGGCCAATTGGCCGCTAGCAGGGGGTGTCAATCAGCCCGATCGTATACGATCTGGCGGATTGATGTCCGCAGCTAAATAATTCACAAGGGAAGACAGCATCTCTCTCCAAATTTTGGGGCACGGAAAAGGGATTGGCCTGATACCAATATCACCGTCAAAATTCAAAAGATTTCCAGCCTCCAAATAGTAAGTTATAAAACCGTTATTCACTTATACAGGGTCCATAATAAAGCAACAGCAACAACGTTTTAAACCAGCAATTGGTTCTTAGTCATTTCAAAGAATCTATGTGCAGGTGTTCCTTATATACCTATTAAACAATTAACAGGCTGAACAACACTGCCATCTTGTGGATAATTTTCAGTATGCATGTGTATAACCATATCACTGCAAAATTAAAAAACATAACACTGTCAATTTTGCATGTATTTTAGAAAATCCAAATGTAAAATTATCACATGCATACTTTTAAATATATCTATAATTAAAACAATATTACAATTTAACAAACCTCATACATAAAATGAAAACAAAATCAGAATCATGCATCAGTACATTGAATTTTAAACTCTACAGGTGTATTTAAAGGAACAGTGACAAGTCAACGTCTTTATTAAGCCCTCTGGGTTGTAGGGAATCCAGTTTCTTAACCCAAAACATTTCTCTTTTCTTTAGTATCAGTTCCCTATCACCTCCCCTCCGGGGTCCAGCCACATGTTCTATTACTTGAAAACGCAACTGGCTTATATTGTGGTCCATGAAGAGGAAGTGATAGGAAAGGGGGGCATCTTTGTTATTTGTCCTAATGTTTGACTTATGCTCAGTTATTCTTTCTCTGACCTCCCTGCTCGCTTCACCCACATAAATTCTGGCACAAAGACACTTGATAATGTATATTGCATATGTGGTCCTATACGTTAGATAATCTTTTATTCTGTACTTTGTCCCATTCATGGACTGACATTTTTTTCACCCCTAATGATAGAGCTACAATGGCTACAGTGTAGACAGGGATAACACCCTGTTCTTTTTGATCCTATTCGTGTTTGTACACTTAACTTCTTGCTACCTATGTCAGCATGAACTAAAACTTCTTTCAAACGTTTGCTTTTTTAGATGCTGTCATTGGTCTCTCTTGAAAGCTTTCAATATTGGGATTACAGCCTTTTAAGATGTACCAGTATTTATTCAGGATGTTTGTAATTTTTGGGCCTTAGGTTTCCTTTGCTACTCTTATTCTTTCTTGGCCACTATTCTTGTTAACAAATTCCAGTTGATCATTAATCAATTTTTCAGGGTAGCCTCTTGCTATGAATTTCTTAGCCATTTCATCTAATCTTAGGCTGTATCTTTCTTTATCGGTAACAATTCTCTTAGCTTGCATGAACTGGCTCCTTGGTATGGCTTCTAGTGTGTTAATTGGATGAAAACTATTATATTGTAAGACCTTATTTCTCTTGTTAGGTGTATCCAGTCCACGGATCATCCATTACTTGTGGGATATTCTCCTTCCCAACAGGAAGTTGCAAGAGGATCACCCACAGCAGAGCTGCTATATAGCTCCTCCCCTAACTGCCATATCCAGTCATTCTCTTGCAAGCTCTAAACATAGCTGGAGGTAGTAAGAGGAAAGTGGTAAAATATAGTTAGTTTTTTCTTCAATCAAAAGTTTATTGTTTTTAAATGGTACCGAAGTTGTGCTATTTTATCTCAGGCAGCATTTAGAAGAAGAATCTGCCTGCGTTTTTCTATGATCTTAGCAGAAGTAACTAAGATCCACTGCTATTCTCACATATGTCTGAGGAGTGAGGTAACTTCAGAGGGAGAATGGCGTGCAGGGTATCCTGCAATAAGGTATGTGCAGTTAAGTTTTTCTAGGGATGGAATTTGCTAGAAAATGCTGCTGATACCGGATTAATGTAAGTTAAAGCCTAAATACAGTGATTTAATAGCGACTAGTATCAGGCTTGCTATCAGAGGTATATACTCTGATTAATGTGCAAAATAAAACGTTTGCTGGCATGTTTAATCGTTTTTATATATGCTTTGGTGATAAAACTTATTGGGGCCTAGTTTTTTCCACATGGCTGGCTTTATTTTTGCCTAGAAACAGTTTCCTGAGGCTTTCCACTGTTATAGTATAAAAGTTACAGTTGGTGCAGTTAAAATTACAAACTGTGACATTCAGCTTCCCTCAGCAGTCCCCTGCATGCTATAGGACATCTCTGAAGGGCTCAAAATGCTTCAAAAGTAGGAGCTGTGGCAGTTGTTATGACTGTTTAAAAAACATGTTTTTCGTTTTGTTAATCTGTTTTTTGTATTAAGGGGTTAATCATCCATTTGCAAGTGGGTGCAATGCTCTGCTAACTTGTTACATACACTGTAAAAATTTCGTTAGTTTAACTGCCTTTTTTCACTGTTATTTCAAATTTTGGCAAAATTAGTTTCTCTTAAAGGCACAGTAACGTTTTTTTATATTGCTTGTTAACTTGATTTAAAGTGTTTTCCAAGCTTGCTAGTCTCATTGCTAGTCTGTATAAACATGTCTGACATAGAGGAAACTCCTTGTTCATTATGTTTAAAAGCCATGGTGGAACCCCATAGGAGAATGTGTACTAAATGTATTGATTTCACTTTAAACAATAAAGATCAGCTGTTATCTTTAAAAGAATTATCACCAGAGGATTATGCCGACTAACTCTCCCCACGTGTCGGACCCTTTGACTCCCGCTCAAGGGACTCACGCTAAAATGGCGCCAAGTACATCAAAGACGCCCATAGCGATTACTTTGCAGGACATGGCGGCAATCATGGATAATACCCTGTCAGCGGTATTATCCAGACTGCCTGAATTCAGAGGAAAGCGCGAAAGCTCTGATGTTAGACGTAATACAGAGCATGCAGATGTTTTAAGGCCCATGTCTGATACAGCGTCACAATATGCAGAAGCTGAGGAAGAGCTTCAGTCTGTGGGTGACGTCTCTGACTCAGGGAAACCTGATTCAGATATGTCTACTTTTAAATTTAAGCTTGAGAACCTCCGGGTGTTGCTTGGAGAGGTTTTAACAGCTCTGAATGACTGTGACACAATTGCAGTGCCAGAGAAATTGTGTAGACTGGATAAATACTACGCGGTGCCGGTGTGTACTGACGTTTTTTCCAATACCTAAAAGGTTTACAGAAATTATTACTAAGTAGTGGGACAGACCCGGTGTGCCGTTTTCTCCCCCCCCTCTTATTTTCAGAAAAATGTTTCCAATAGACGCCACCACACGGGACTTATGGCAGACGGTCCCTAAGGTGGAGGGAGCAGTTTCTACTTTAGCAAAGCGTACCACTATCCCTGTCGAGGACAGTTGTGCTTTTTCAGATCCAATGGATAAAAAATTAGAAGGTTACCTTAAGAAAATGTTTATTCAACAAGGTTTTATCCTGCAGCCCCTTGCATGCACTGCTCCTGTCACTGCTGCTGCGGCGTTCTGGTTTAAGTCTCTGGAAGAGGCCTTTCAGACAGCTACTCCATTGACTGAAATACTTGACAAGCTTAGAACACTTATGTTACGGTACCAACAGGATACCAAGGGTTAATACCAGGGAACAATGTCCTGCATACAGAATCAGCACTTCACAACCTCGATCAGTTTCCCTGCAAACATGAGACCAAGCTCCACATTTCAGGTTTAAAAAAGAATATATTTATTAAAGGCTGAATGCCTAGTATTTATACAGGTTTTGACCCCAGATGGGGGGGTTGAATATAACCCTGGCTTCAGGTTACAGAGGGCATTGGTTAAACAGTAAAGCAAACATATGAACAATGCATCAAACCTCTAAGAATTGTCTATTCACAGGTAAAACAGATTAACATATTAAGTACTCAGACAATCTGATGTTGGGCAGTCCAGTTAACATAATCACACAAAACCCAATCAGTTTACCTAGACAGACTCCTGAGACACAATCAGATCTGAAACATACATAGAATACATCTTATTACTGAATATAGGAACAGTTCTTATTAGCTATAAAGTCTTTTATGCCCACTTGGCTTATAGAGTCACAATTGCTCCCACAAGGGGCACTCACACCCTGTACCCATCATGTATTTATGGATACAGGGTGACATAGACATAAGACAGAGTTATGAAAGTACATGGGGTGTCCAGCATATAAAATTCCATATTTCCATGCAGTCTCTGGGTATCCTTAAGCCCATGTACCTCCAGCCCAAAGAATGTTCCATAACAGGCCCTCCAATGTACAGTGGCGAGATTGGTTTTGTAACATCTCTCCCCTTTTCCAAACAGACTAACAGGGTATCTGACCTCCTGCCGGTCAGTGCCCTGGTTAGTCCAGCAACCCACTCATAAAACACAATTAGTAGTACAGCCCACCCACAATAAATGGTTACTACACCTGAGTACGGGGAAAACTTGTCCATGTCCAGGTGCCTCACCACAGCTGTGTGGGGGACTGGTACGCTGAATTGGTGGGTTGCGAGGTGGGCAGAGACCAGCTGTACTCTGCCCGGGTGCCAGCACTACCATGGAAGTAGCCTGGTGGGAGCCTGGTTGCTGGAGGGGGAGACCGACTGTCTCCCCTTTGGATACATAGCTGTGCTGCTGGAGGGGGAGACCAATCGTCTACCCTTTGGCTAAACAGCCGTGTTGCTGGGGGACAGGACCAACTGTCCCTACCCCTTGTAACGCAGCCTGCCGCTGGGGAATGGAGTCTGGGCTCCCAATTCTCTGCATATCACTCTGCTGCTGGGGGACAGGACCAACTGTCTCTGCCCCCTGTAACTCAGCCTGCCGCTGGGGAATGGAGTCTGGGCTCCCAATTCCCTGCAGGACCGGTGGAGAGACCTCGGTCCCATCTCCACCGGCCACCTGGGGTCCTTCCCAGTAAATCTCCACAATATCTTCCCAGCTGGATGGGTCTGGATCTGGGTCTTTCACCTTGCTGTCCTGCTGAGCCTTCCCAATGGAGTGGAAGAGATCTCGGTAGTCTTGCTCCAGTTCCCACTCCAGGGCTGCTAAGTGAGCCAGGTCTGGCTCTACTTCATGGGGGTCAGCCCAGTCATGCCTAGCCTCCCTCTCATAGAAAATGTCCTGAAGTCTGGTCTGCGCAGGGCTCCCAAAGTCAGGCTCTGCAAAGGACTCCCATAACAAGCCAGGACCATCAAACTCCTCTCCCTCTGGTTTGTCATGCTCAGCTGTCCAGGGTATATACTGTGCCATATACCACCAGAGCGCCTGGTAGGCATGTCAGTTTGCTGGGACAATCCATCTGTATTCCCGTTATGAGAGAGAATTCCTGTCCATACAAACAAGGGTTCAAATTCCTCAGTGCCCAGACCAGGGCCAAACAGTCCTTCAAAATCCCATCAGCTTCTTTACGAGTTTTCTGTACCTGCTCTTTATAGGTATCCACAATCCCTTCATACTGACATAGGGTGCCCTTGAGTTGCTGCACCTCACTATGAGCCAGCGTCAGCTTCTCCTCAAGTGTCGCTAAGTTTGTCTTTAAGGTTTCATGTCCCACTCTCAAGCTGGTGTTTTCTGCAGTCTGTCGGTGCAGCTTGTCTAGCAGAGATTCACGTTCTAAACGTGCTTTTTCCTCTGCGCTCCTCTTCTCCATCATCAGCGCATTGTAACGGGACCTCCACATATCAATAGCGGATAGAGATTTACTGAGCTCAGCGTCCTGGGGCTTAGCAGCAGGTGGGTCAGTCTCTGCTGCACGGATCTGGGCACGGGTAGTCACAGAGTTAACATCAGCGGGACCCATAGGAGCGTAGGCAGAAACAAGGGGGGCCAAGTCATATCCAAGAAGAACATCAGCAGGTAAGTCCTTCTTGACCCCCACATTCACAGGTCTAGTGCCCACTCCCCAATCCAAATGTACCCTGGCAACAGGTAGGCTGAACACATCGCCCCCTGCTACCCTCACAGCCACAGTGTCTCCAGTGTACTGTTTCTCAGACACCAAGTTCTTTTGAAGCAAGGTCATGGTAGCACCAGTATCCTGTAGACCACTGACCTTCTTCCCATTCACTTTAACCAGTTGCCGGTTATTCCGGTGGGCAGCTTGCACAAGGTCTGCCTCATGTAGGATGCTCCAGCATTCTTGCGCCTCTACATAGCGGGCCGCAGGCTGAGGATTACGTGGGATTCCGCCGGCGGGTCTTCTCCAGGACTGTGCTTGGTTCGCTGCGTTTAGGGGACACTCTGGTCTTTTGTGCCCTAGTTGCTTACATCTAAAGCACCGAATAGGTTGTGAGTAGCACCGCAAATTGAACAGGGCTCTCTGAGGGTAGTTCGTGGCCGGAGGACGTGTGGTATAGCGGTGCGCCGGGGTTTGGTAACTGGCAGCTGCTGGGGTGACTGGGGGTCTGTACTCCACTCTAGCAGGGGGCTTAATGGTAGCAGTGTCCAGTTTGCGGGCATCCGTATACTCATCTGCCAAGCGAGCTGCTTCCTGCAGGGTGGAGGGTTTACGGTCCCGAACCCACTCTCGAACTCCTGCGGGTAACTTGTCGAAGCAATGTTCCAACAGGAATAGCTGCAGCACCTCTTCCCCAGATATGGCTTGGCACCCCGCTATCCAGTGAGCTGCTGTGCGGTGCACCTTACATGCCCACTCAAGGTAGGAATCTCCAGCTAATTTAACAGTGTCTCTGAACCGCCTCCGGTATGCCTCCGGTGTAACCGCATACCTGGAGAGCAGAGCCTCTTTTACAGTATTATAATCCCTGACTTCCTCATCTGGAATGGCCCGAAAAGCCTCTCTGGCCCGGCCGGATAATTTTCCAGATAAAATCGTGACCCAGTCCTCTGCGGTTACCTTGTGTAGTGCACATTGCCTCTCAAAATCCGCAAGGTACCCATCAATCTCTCCTTCTGTTTCCAGGAAGTTTTTAAAAGCTGCAAAATTTACTTTTCTCTTTTCCATCTTAGTCAGTATTGTAATAATCCCCCTCTTCCTGAGGTTACTGGCTTGTGTAGTTGCTCTTCTGGGCGATAAGGTTCATTCCGTCGCTTGTCACCAATTGTTACGGTACCAACAGGATACCAAGGGTTAATACCAGGGAACAATGTCCTGCATACAGAATCAGCACTTCACAACCTCGATCAGTTTCCCTGCAAACATGAGACCAAGCTCCACATTTCAGGTTTAAAAAAGAATATATTTATTAAAGGCTGAATGCCTAGTATTTATACAGGTTTTGACCCCAGATGGGGGGGTTGAATATAACCCTGGCTTCAGGTTACAGAGGGCATTGGTTAAACAGTAAAGCAAACATATGAACAATGCATCAAACCTCTAAGAATTGTCTATTCACAGGTAAAACAGATTAACATATTAAGTACTCAGACAATCTGATGTTGGGCAGTCTAGTTAACATAATCACACAAAACCCAATCAGTTTACCTATACAGACTCCTGAGACACAATCAGATCTTAAACATACATAGAATACATCTTATTACAGAATATAGGAACAGTTCTTATTAGCTATAAAGTCTTTTATGCCCACTTGGCTTATAGAGTCACAATTGCTCCCACAAGGGGCACTCACACCCTGTACCCATCCTGTATTTATGGATACAGGGTGACATAAACTGATAAACAAAGAGAAACTCTTATTATTGTGCCAGCCGTTCAGACTTTTAACTGTTTCCAAAAAATTCAAAGTATGTGCACCAAATGTGTTGCCAATATGTGTAAAACAGAATGATGTAAAATGTCTATTGGTCGCAAGCTGCCCCAGGTAATTGCTCTGAACAGGCAAATAATACTTTGTCTAATAAACAATTGCAGTGCTTGTAACAAGTAACCGGCACTCTTAGGCAAACCAAATAAAACGTTACATTAACCTTCACTCACCCGTGTTCTGCGGATTGGGGGTACTTCTGGCAGACCTCTGCCGCTTTACATCCGCCACACTCCGTGCAGGTAAGGCTCCAATCAGAAAAAAGGCAAATTCACCGGAAGGCGCCAGGACGAAGCGGTGTACCTCTACCGCCTCAACTTATCCCAGCCACAGTACTTCCTTATATTGTGTAAGTTGCTCCTCCCCCCTGCTCCGCTCCGTAACACGGTGAGACTTAGTGTTGAAAACAGCGGTCACCAGGACCGTAAGTATATGGCTAAACACAGATGGTCATCATACTTGCTCCAAACTGATAATCAATGTCCCATACTCAGCAAATGCTACCGGTATACTGGAAAGTGAAAAGATCAAAGAGAGGAAGTCCAGTAGCATAAAATTAAATCCTTTATTCTTGGTTCAAATAAAATCAAACATGGAAATTCACAGCAAAGACGATGTGGAAGGTGCTGAGGGTGCAGCACTAACTGGCTTACATGTTTCGGAAATGATCCGTAGTCATAGCCTGTAGTGCTGAGCCCCACACCTGTTTAAAAACAATTCAAACAAATGTGATAGGTTAAAAAATACAACAACGCCCTCAAACTAAACCTGTGCACACCTGAATAGTAACTAGATGCCTATACTGCTCACACTAATTGGCATACTGAAAGGATGTAATGTCGATAGTAGAAAACTAGCAGTCGTATATACATAAATGGACAAAAAACATAAAACGGAATACTGCAAAGTAATTAGATCAGGGACTGTATATGTGTGCCTAGATCTTACCTACAAAAGTGTCATGTAAAATATGCAGAAAATTAATAGATATGTTCCACTGAACTAGATTAAAGCTAAACAACTAGCCTGCAATTATAAACCCAGATAAAAATGTATCTATCTAATCAAATGATAAGGTAGATAGTATATACTAGTAATGCTGAGTGTATATCTAATCCAATGATAAGGTAAATAGTGTATACTGGGAGTGCCATGCTGACACCTTTGCTGCATAATGACATTCAATATACTATGAATAATAACTAAAGAAATGTCCAAACGGATAAGCCCAAAAAGTATATTAATGGGAAAATCTCATGCCATATAGATCATAAAATATGAAAAACCCATTAAGATATATAATTAAGGCTATTCAATGTGGATGATTGTAAATGCCTATAAAATTCCAAATTCATATTTGGGAGAATCCTAGATATGGACAAGACTTAGATATATTAGTCATTCTGGGAACAAAATACCATAGGAAAAATTAGACAGTGTAAGTGGGCAGTTGTTAATTAGTCTAAGCTGACACCTACATGTTACTGGGTAAGATAAGAATAGATAATAGTTTGAAAGTGGGCATAAATATTAATCTATGCCTGAACTAACATGCTGGAGAGTAAACTGACAATGGCTTATTCTTACTAGGTGCACAGTCCTTACAACATCTGAATTTACATTCCTTCACCACTGTATTTATATATATATATATATATATTTTTTTATATTTTTTTTTATATATATTTTCCACATTGTACTATCTTTACTATTACTATACTATTGCCATACATTATATATTGGCATCCTAGTATTCCAACTGTCTAGTGTAACATTACCATCAATAACGTGGCGATAGGCCTTGGCATCAGACTTTACACGCTACACTAGCCATATATATATATTTATATATTTTTGAATACATTCTCCTAAGTGATTGTCTCCAGTATATAATGAGAGAGTTATTGTGTTTAATCACTGTAAGATTGTAGCCTGATAGTATAGTGGGTTGGTTCAGTGGACCCTAATGATTATGTATCTTACACATCTATATGTCTATCAGGTATACGTTTATGTCTCTACACCCAGGCAGTTATATTATAGGGTATAATTGAATAAGCCATTGTCAGTTTACTCTCCAGCATGTTAGTTCAGGCATAGATTAATATTTATGCCCACTTTCAAACTATTATCTATTCTTATCTTACCCAGTAACATGTAGGTGTCAGCTTAGACTAATTAACAACTGCCCACTTACACTGTCTAATTTTTCCTATGGTATTTTGTTCCCAGAATGACTAATATATCTAAGTCTTGTCCATATCTAGGATTCTCCCAAATATGAATTTGGAATTTTATAGGCATTTACAATCATCCACATTGAATAGCCTTAATTATATATCTTAATGGGTTTTTCATATTTTATGATCTATATGGCATGAGATTTTCCCATTAATATACTTTTTGGGCTTATCCGTTTGGACATTTCTTTAGTTATTATTCATAGTATATTGAATGTCATTATGCAGCAAAGGTGTCAGCATGGCACTCCCAGTATACACTATTTACCTTATCATTGGATTAGATATACACTCAGCATTACTAGTATATACTATCTACCTTATCATTTGATTAGATAGATACATTTTTATCTGGGTTTATAATTGCAGGCTAGTTGTTTAGCTTTAATCTAGTTCAGTGGAACATATCTATTAATTTTCTGCATATTTTACATGACACTTTTGTAGGTAAGATCTAGGCACACATATACAGTCCCTGATCTAATTACTTTGCAGTATTCCGTTTTATGTTTTTTGTCCATTTATGTATATACGACTGCTAGTTTTCTACTATCGACATTACATCCTTTCAGTATGCTAATTAGTGTGAGCAGTATAGGCATCTAGTTACTATTCAGGTGTGCACAGGTTTAGTTTGAGGGCGTTGTTGTATTTTTTAACCTATCACATTTGTTTGAATTGTTTTTAAACAGGTGTGGGGCTCAGCACTACAGGCTATGACTACGGATCATTTCCGAAACATGTAAGCCAGTTAGTGCTGCGCCCTCAGCACCTTCCACATCGTCTTTGCTGTGAATTTCCATGTTTGATTTTATTTGAACCAAGAATAAAGGATTTAATTTTATGCTACTGGACTTCCTCTCTTTGATCTTTACAGGGTGACATAGACATAAGACAGAGTTATGAAAGTACATGGGGTGTCCAGCATATAAAATTCCATATTTCCATGCAGTCTCTGGGTATCCTTAAGCCCATGTACCTCCAGCCCAAAGAATGTTCCATAACAGGCCCTCCAATGTACAGTGGCGAGATTGGTTTTGTAACAACTTAAGCTAGCTAATTCTTTTGTTTCTGATGCCATTGTTCATTTGACTAAACTAACGGCTAAGAATTCTGGATTCGCCATCCAGGCGCGTAGGGTGCTATGGCTTAAATCTTGGTCAGCTGACGTGACTTCAAAGTCTAAATTACTTAACATTCCCTTCAAGGGGCAGACCCTATTCGGGCCTGGTTTGAGGGAAATTATTGCTGACATTACTGGAGGTAAGGGTCATACCCTTCCTCAGGACAGGGCCAAATCAAGGGCCAAACAGTCTAATTTTCGTGCCTTTCGAAACTTCAACGCAGGTGCAGCATCAACTTCCTCTGCTACAAAACAAGAGGGATCTTTTGCGCAATCCAAGCCGGCCTGGAAATCTAACCAGGCCTGGAGCAAAGGCAAGCAGGCCAGAAAGCCTACTGCTGCCTCTAAGACAGCATGAAGGAATGGCCCCCTATCCGGCAACGGATCTAGTAGGGGGCAGACTTTCTCTCTTCGCCCAGGCGTGGGCAAGAGATGTTCAGGATCCCTGGGCGTTGGAGATCATATCTCAGGGATATCTTCTGGACTTCAAAGCTTCCCCCCCACAAGGGAGATTTCACCTTTCGAGATTATCTGTAAACCAGATAAAGAAAGAGGCATTCTTACGCTGTGTGCAAGACCTCCTAATAATGGGAGTGATCCATCCAGTTCCACAGATGGAACAAGGACAGGGATTTTATTCAAATCTGTTTGTGGTTCCCAAAAAAGAGGGAACCTTCAGACCAATTTTGGATCTAAAGATCTTAAAGAAATTTCTCAGAGTTCCATCGTTCAAAATGGAAACTATTCGGACAATCCTACCTATGATCCAGGAGGGTCAGTACATGACCACAGTGGATTTGAAGGATGCTTACCTTCACATACCGATTCACAAGGATCATCATCGGTTCCTAAGGTTTGCCTTTCTAGACAGGCATTACCAGTTTGTGGCTCTTCCCTTCGGGTTAGCTACAGCCCCAAGAATTTTTACAAAGGTTCTGGGGTCTCTTCTGGCTGTCCTAAGACCACGGGGCATAGCAGTGGCCCCTTATCTAGACGACATCCTGATACAGGCGTCAAACTTCCAAATTGCCAAATCTCATACGGACATAGTGTTGGCATTTCTGAGGTCGCATGGGTGGAAAGTGAACGAGGGAAAGAGTTCTCTATCACCCCTCACAAGGGTTTCCTTCCTAGGAACTCTGATAGATTCTGTAGAAATGAAATTTACCTGATGGAGTCCAGGTTATCAAAGCTTCTAAATTCCTGCCGTGTTCTTCACTAGATTCCGCGCCCTTCGGTGGCTCAGTGCATGGAAGTGATCTTCTTAATGGTAGCGGCGATGGACATAGTGCCATTTGCGCGCCTACATCTCAGACCGCTGCAATTATGCATGCTCAGTCAGTGGAATGGGGATTACACAGATTTGTCCCCTCTGCTAAATCTGGATCAAGAGACCAGAGATTCTCTTCTCTGGTGGCTATCTCGGGTCCATCTGTCCAAAGGTATGTTCTTTCGCAGGCCAGATTGGACAAACAACAGATGCCAGCCTTCTAGGTTGGGGTGCAGTCTGGAATTCCCTGAAGGCTCAGGGATCGTGGACTCAGGAGGAGAAACTCCTCCCAATACATATTCTGGAGTTAAGAGCAATATTCAATGCTCTTCTAGCTTGGCCTCAGTTAGCAACCCTGAGGTTCATCAGATTTCAGTCGGACAACATCACGACTGTGGCTTACATCAACCATCAAGGGGGGACCAGGAGCTCCCTAGCGATGTTAGAAGTCTCCAAGATAATTCGCTGGGCAGAGACTCACTCTTGCCATCTATCAGCGATCCATATCCCAGGTGTAGAGAACTGGGAGGCGGATTTTCTAAGTCGTCAGACATTTTATCCGGGGGAGTGAGAACTCCATCCGGAGGTGTTTGCTCAATTGGTTCATCGTTGGGGCACACCAGAATTGGATCTCATGGCGTCTCGCCAGAACGCCAAGCTTCCTTGTTACAGATCCAGGTCCAGGGACCCAGAAGCGACGCTGATAGATGCTCTAGCAGCACTGTGGTTCTTCAACCTGGCTTATGTGTTTCCACCGTTTCCTCTGCTCCCTCGACTGATTGCCAAAATCAAACAGGAGAGAGCATCGGTGATCTTGATCACGCCTGCGTGGCCACGCAGGACCTGGTATGCAGACCTGGTGGACATGTCATCCTTTCCACCTTGGCCTCTGCCTCTGAGACAAGACCTTCTACTACAAGGTCCTTTCAATAATCCAAATCTAATTTCTCTGAGACTGACTGCCTGGAGATTGAACGCTTGATGTTATCAAGGCATGGCTTCTCCGAGTCAGTCATTGATACCTTAATACAGGCACGAAAGCCTGTAACCAGGAAAATCTACCATAAGATATGGCGCAAATATCTTCATTGGTGTGAATCCAAGAATTACTCATGGAGTAAGGTTAGGATTCCTAGGATATTTCTCCAAGAGGGTTTGGATAAAGGATTATCAGCTAGTTCTTTAAAGGGACAGATTTCTGCTCTGTCTATCCTTTTGCACAAGCCTCTGGCAAAGGTTCCAGACCTCCAGGCATTTTGTCAGGCTTTGGTTAGAATTAAGCCTGTGTTTAAACCTGTTGCTCCTCCATGGAGCTTAAACTTGGTTCTTAAGGTTCTTCAAGGAGCGGCGACTTGGTCTTCGCTTCATACCTTTTCACAATTTTACAAATTTGATACTTTTGCTTCTTCGGAGGCTATTTTTGGGAGAAAGGTTTTACAGGCAGTGGTCCCTTCCGTTTAAGTTCCTGCCTTGTCCCTCCCTTCATCTGTGTACTTTAGCTTTGGTATTGGTATCCCACAAGTAATGGATGATCCGTGGACTGGATACACCTAACAAGAGAAAACATAATTTATGCTTACCTGATAAATTTATTTCTCTTGTGGTGTATCCAGTCCACGGCCCGCCCTGTCCTTTTAAGGCAGGTCTAAATTTTAAACTACAGTCACCACTGCACCCTATGGTTTCTCCTTTCTCGGCCAGTTTCGGTCGAATGACTGGATATGGCAGTTAGGGGAGGAGCTATATAGCAGCTCTGCTGTGGGAGATCCTCTTGCAACTTCCTGTTGGGAAGGAGAATATCCCACAAGTAATGGATGATCCGTAGACTGGATACACCACAAGAGAAATAAATTTATCAGGTAAGCATAAATTATGTTTTTTGTCTGTATGCTTAGTATATAGGTATACAGGTCCCTTTAAGAAATCCTTCGTCAATATATACAAAGGTGTCTAAAAAATGGACACCCATTTTGCTCATATTCAGTGTAAATTTAAGGTAAGGTAAACTTGAGCGCACTCATTAACTAGCTGTTAAAGTACATAAAAAAATAGCCCTAGTTTCATTCATCATTTTCCATATATCTGTTTCTATTACCGCAATTCTTACTTTCAAAGTTGCATCCGATAACAATTTTTCGTCTGAATGACATTTTGCTAGGAATGATTGACACTTGACTAATACAGTGTCCTCCAATCAGCATTTTCCCCCCGGGTTGGTCAACCCAGCATATACTATGTCATATGAACGCAGAGCGCATGTGTCCGACTCTAATCTTCTGCACCATTCACCATGCTCGTTCATGAGACGCGCATGCTCCGTGTGACTTATACTGTACTTCTGAAACAAACAGCTGCACGCAGATCGATCGCGTGAGTAGAAGCAATTCAATACTCATTCTAATTTTCATTTTAATCTGTACTATTGGCAATATTTCATTTAAACACTTTATTGTTAAACAAATTCTTATTCTTTTGGGTTTTATTTTTAGAAATCAGAAGCAATTTAGCCACTGTAATAGATACCGTTGATTAGCGCAATACATGTTAGTTTATAATGTCAACTTCTATTTCTTGTCAAATAGTCTAAAAAGCATATAATATGTTTTAATACTTATTTTTAACAAAATATAATAAAGAAAATAGTATCAGGCTGTCAATCAGTACAGTACACAATGATTCTGTGTGCTCATTGAATACTATGGCCTCTAGTTATAAAGCCGTCAACCTCAAATACGCTGGAATTCCGTATTGTATTTGTGGCGAGGCTGATTCGCCTAAGTTATCAAGCCCTACACACCGGCAAAAGTAGAATTTAGTGACGTAAGCTACGATCCGCCGGACTCAGTCCAACACAGATCGATTCTTACGTCACTACAGATGTTCCGAATGCAAGTTCAGTACAATCTGACTACTTTTGCTAGTTATCAAATGACTAGCAGGTACGCTCGCCACTATTCCGGGCCAGCGTACCTGGTTTTCAATCCACCGCCCTGGAGGTGGCGGATCCCATAGGAATCAATGGGAGTCTGACCATAGCGAAAGTTCATGTTCGCTGCTGCCCGATATCCCATTGATTCCTATATAAAGTGTCTACACCTAACACCCTAACATGTACCCCGTGTCTAAACACCCCTAATCTGCCCCCCTACACCGCCGCCACCTATGTTAAACATGTTAACCCCTAAACCGCTGCTCCCAGAGCCCACCGCCACTCTAATAAACTTATTAATCACTAAACCGCTGCTCCCGGACCCCGCCGTAACTATATAAAATATATTAACCCCTAAACCGCCGCTCCCGGACCCCGCTGCAACTATAATAAATATGTTAACCCCTAACCTGCCACTCCCGAACCCCGCTGCCACCTACATAATACCTATTAACCCCTATCCGCCCCCCCCATACCGCCGCCACCTATAATAAATGTATTAACCCCTATCCTGCCGATCCCGTACCCCGCCGCAACTAAATTAATTGTTTAACCCCTAAACCGCCACTCCCGGACCCCGCCGCAACCGATATTAAACTTATTAACCCCTAATCTGCCCCCCCCTACACCATCGCCACCTATATTAAATTTATTAAACCCTATCCTGCCCCCCTATACCGCCACAACCTATATTAAACCTATTTACCCCTAAACCTAAGTTTAACACTAACCCTAACACCCCCCTAACTTAAATATTATTTTAATAAATCTAAATAAAAATTACTCTTATTAACTAAATTAATCCTATTTAAAACTAAATACTTACCTATAAAATAAACCCTAAGATAGCTACAATATAACTCATAGTTACATTGTAGCTATTTTAGGATTTATTTTTATTTTACAGGCAAATTTAAATTTATTTTAACTAGGTACAATAGCTATGAAATAGTTATTAACTATTTAATAGCTACCTAGATAAAATAAAGACAAATTTACCTGTAAACTAAAAACTAGCCTAAGTTACAATTACACCTAACACTACACTATCATTAAATAAATTATTCCTATTTAAAACTAAATACTTACCTGTAAAATAAACCCTAAGATAGCTACAATGTAATTAATAATTACATTGTAGCTATTTTAGGATTTATTTTTATTTTACAGGTAACTTTGTATTTATTTTAACTAGGTACAATAGCTATTAAATAGTTATTAACTATTTAATAACTACCTAGCTAAAAGAAAAACAAAATTACCTGTAAAATAAATCCTAACCTAAGTTACAATTAAACCTAACACTACACTATCATTAAATAAATTAAATCAATTACCTACAAGTAGCTACAATTAAATACAATTAAATAAACTAAGTAAAGTACAAAAAAACCTACTAAATTACTAAAAATAAAAAAGATTACAAGAATTTGAAGCTAATTACACCTAATCTAAGCCCCCTAATAAAATAACAAAGCCCCCCAAAATAAAAAAATGCCCTACCCTATTCTACATTTAAAAGTAATCAGCTCTTTTACCAGCGCTTAAAAGGGCCTTTTGTGGGGCATTGTCCCAAAGTAATCAGCTCTTTTACATGTAAAAAAATATACAACCCCCCCAACATTAAAACCCACCACCCACATACCCCTACTCTAACCCACCCAAACCCCCCTTAAAAAAACCTAACACTAACCCCCTGAAGATCTCCCTACCTTGAGTCGTCTTCAGCCAGCCAGGCCAAAGTCATCATCCAAGGGGCGCTGAAGAGGTCCTTCAACCGCGAGAAGTCTTCATCCAGACGGCGTCTTCAATCTTCATCCATCCGTAGCGGAGCCATCTTCAAAGGAGCCGACACAGAGCCATCCAATAGAATGCGAGCTCAGTTTGATTGGCTGATTGGATCAGCCAATCGGATTGAACTTCAATCTGATTGGCTAATTGAATCAGCCAATCAGATTTTTTCTACCTTAATTCCGATTGGCTGATAGAATCATATCAGCCAATCGGAATTCAAGGTACGCCATCTTGGATGACGTCACTTAAAGGGATATTCATTCGTCGGGTAGTCGTAGGTTGAAGAGGATGGCTCCGCATCGGCTACTTTGAAGATGGCTCCGCTCCGGAGGGATGAAGATTGAAGACGCCACCTGGATGAAGACTTCTCACGGATGAAGGACCTCTTCAGCGCCACTTGGATGAAGACTTCTATCGGATGGAAGACCTCTTCAGCGCCCCTTGGAGGATGACTTCAGCCCGGCTGGGTAAACACGACTCAAGGTAGGGAGATCTTCAGGGGGTTAGTGTTAGGTTTTTTTAAGGGGGGTTTGGGTGGGTTAGAGCATGGGTATGTGGGTGGTGTGTAGTAATGTTGGGGGGGGGTTGTATTTTTTTACGTGTAATTGTAACATAGGTTAGTTTTTATTTTACAGGTAAATTTGTCTTTATTTTATCTAGGTAGCTATTAAATAGTTGATAACTATTTCATAGCTATTGTACCTAGTTAAAATAAATTTAAATTTGCCTGTAAAATAAAAATAAATCCTAAAATAGCTACAATGTAACAATGAGTTATATTGTAGCTATCTTAGGGTTTATTTTATTGGTAAGTATTTAGTTTTAAATATGATTCATTTAGTTAATAAGAGTAATTTTTATTTAGATTTATTTAATTAATATTTAAGTTAGGGGGTGTTAGGGTTAGTGTTAGACTTAGGTTTAGGGGTTAATAATTTTATTATAGGTTGCGGCGGTATAGGGGGGCAGGATAGGGGTTAATAAATTTAATATAGGTGGCGACAGTGTAGGGGGGGCAGATTAGGGGTTAATAAGTTTAATATAGGTGGCAGCGGGGTCCGGGAGCGGCAGTTTAGGGGTTAAACAATTTATTTAGTTGCGGCGGGGTCCGGGATCTGCAGGATAGGGGTTAATAACTTTATTATAGGTGGCGGCGGTATAGGGGGGGCAGGATAGGGGTTAATAGGTATAATGTAGGTGGCGGCGGGGTCCGGGAGCGGCATTTTAGGGGTTAATACATATATTATAGTTGCGGCGGGGTCTAGGAGGGGCGGTTTAGGGGTTAATAACTTTATTTAGTTGCGGGGGGCTCCGGGGGCGGCGGTATAGGGGGTAGAACAGTGTAGTATACTGTGGGTGCTTAGGGACAGCTTGTCAATAAAGCTAGGAAAAAGCCGAAGAGCAGCGAGATCGGATGAGTGATAACTATCACAGTCCGCTGCTCATCGCCCCGTACTTGGTGCGCGGCTTTTTGATAACTTTTGCGAACGTATTCAGGTCCACGGCAGCAAGGTTAGGCGAACTTAGGTGTGCGTATTGGGGCCGGCGAAGGCAGAAAAATACGAAGCTTCATAACTAGAGGCCTATGTATCTGTTGAAAGTTGCGCATGCGCAGATGAAAATGCACTCATGCACGCACTAGCTGCCGAAGTAGAGAGTGGGTGGGTCAGGTCTCTACGATGAGACACAGAAAAGCAGAAGTACAAGCTGGGAGGAGTTTCAGAAGAAACGGTAGGGATAATAAAACTTATTTTTCATCAAAACAATAATTTGAACCATTATAAAAAGTTAGCGACTGCATTGCAATGATAAAGATCAAACAATAGGGGTTTTCATATGCAGCAAACTTTACCTTTACATTAACCCCAGATACTGCTGTATTTAAATGATCAACAAACTCCAATAGTCTTCCAATGTCCCCCAACCATATGCCAAAATTATCGCGGAGGTCAGATAAGAATAACTGAGCATAAGTCAAACATTAGGACAAATAACAAAGATGCCCCCCTTTCCTATCACTTCCTCTTCATGGACCACAATATAAGCCAGTTGCGTTTTCAAATAATAGAACATGTGGCTGGACCCCGGAGGGGAGGTGATAGGGAACTGATACTAAAGAAAAGAGAAATGTTTTGGATTAAGAAACTGGATTCCCTACAACCCAGAGGGCTTAATAAAGACGTTGACTTGTCACTGTTCCTTTAAATACACCTGTAGAGTTTAAAATTCAATGTACTGATGCATGATTCTGATTTTGTTTTCATTTTATGTATGAGGTTTGTTAAATTGTAATATTGTTTTAATTATAGATATATTTAAAAGTATGCATGTGATAATTTTACATTTGGATTTTCTAAAATACATGCAAAATTGACAGTGTTATGTTTTTTTAATTTTGCAGTGATATGGTTATACACATGCATACTGAAAATTATCCACAAGATGGCAGTGTTGTTCAGCCTGTTAATTGTTTAATAGGTATATAAGGAACACCTGCACATAGATTCTTTGAAATTACTAAGAACCAATTGCTGGTTTGAAACGTTGTTGCTGTTGCTTTATTATGACCCTGTATAAGTGAATAACGGTTTTATAACTTACTATTTGGAAATCTTTTGAATTTTGATGTTGATGTCCGCAGCCTCAGAGCAGGCGGACAAGTTATGGAGTAACGATCTTAAGTCCCCTGATTCATAACTGCAGTTTCCGGGAAGCCTAAAGGCTCACGCAGAAACAGGGGCAAGAAGCTCCTTTCGGGGCTTGATAATTCGGCCCTTCAGACTTAATATTGTTGGTGTAAATGTAATTATTATAACCTATTTCTCTTGTTAGGTGTATCCAGTCCACGGATCATCCATTACTTGTGGGATATTCTCCTTCCCAACAGGAAGTTGCAAGAGGATCACCCACAGCAGAGCTGCTATATAGCTCCTCCCCTAACTGCCATACCCAGTCATTCTCTTGCAAGCTCTCATTCTTCAATCAAAATTTTGTTGTTTTTAAATGGTACCGGAGTGTACTGTTTTATCTCAGGCAGCATTTAGAAGAAGAATCTGCCTGCGTTTTTCTATGATCTTAGCAGAAGTAACTAAGATCCACTGCCATTCTCACATATGTCTGAGGAGTGAGGAAACTTCAGAGGGAGAATGGTGTGCAGGGTATCCTGCAATGAGGTATGTGCAGTTAAGTTTTTCTAGGGATGGAATTTGCTAGAAAATGCTGCTGATACCGGATTAATGTAAGTTAAAGCCTAAATACAGTGATTTAATAGCGACTAGTATCAGGCTTGCTATCAGAGGTATATACTCTGATTAATGTGCAATATAAAATGTTTGCTGGCATGTTTAATCGTTTTTATATATGCTTTGGTGATAAAACGTATTGGGGCCTAGTTTTTTCCACATGGCTGGCTTTATTTTTGCCTAGAAACAGTTTCCTGAGGCTTTCCACTGTTATAGTATAAAAGTTACAGTTGGTGCAGTTAAAATTACAAACTGTGACATTCAGCTTCCCTCAGCAGTCCCCTGCATGCTATAGGACATCTCTGAAGGGCTCAAAAGGATTCAAAAGTAGGAACTCAGTTGTTATGACTGTTTAAAAAACATATTTTTCGTTTTGTTAATCTGTTTTTTGTATTAAGGGGTTAATCATCCATTTGAAAGTGGGTGCAATGCTTTGCTAACTTGTTACATACACTGTAAAAATTTTGTTAGTTTAACTGCCTTTTTTCACTGTTATTTCAAATTTTGGCAAAATTTGTTCCTTTTAAAGGCACAGTAACGTTTTTTTATATCGCTTGTTAACTTGATTTAAAGTGTTTTCCAAGCTTGCTAGTCTCATTGCTAGTCTGTATAAACATGTCTGACATAGAGGAAACTCCTTGTTCATTATGTTTAAAAGCCATGGTGGAACCCCATAGGAGAATGTGTTCTAAATGTATTGATTTCACTTTAAACAATAAAGATCAGCTGTTATCTTTAAAAGAATTATCACCAGAGGATTCTGACGAGGGGGAAGTTATGCCGACTAACTCTCCCCACGTGTCGGACCCTTTGACTCCCGCTCAAGGGACTCACGCTAAAATGGCGCCAAGTACATCAAAGACGCCCATAGCGATTACTTTGCAGGACATGGCGGCAATCATGGATAATACCCTGTCAGCGGTATTAGCCAGACTGCCTGAATTCAGAGGAAAGCGCGATAGCTCTGGGGTTAGACGTAATACAGAGCGCGCAGATGTTTTAAGGCCCATGTCTGATACTGCGTCACAATATGCAGAAGCTGAGGAAGAGCTTCAGTCTGTGGATGACGTCTCTGACTCGGGGAAACCTGATTCAGATATGTCTACTTTTAAAGTTAAGCTTGAGAACCTCCGGGTGTTGCTTGGAGAGGTTTTAGCTGCTCTGAATGACTGTGACACAATTGCAGTGCCAGAGAAATTGTGTAGACTGGATAAATACTACGCGGTGCCGGTGTGTACTGATGTTTTTCCAATACCTAAAAGGTTTACAGAAATTATTACTAAGGAGTGGGACAGACCCGGTGTGCCGTTTCCCCCCCCCCTCCTATTTTTAGAAAAATGTTTCCAATAGACGCCACCACACGGGACTTATGGCAGACGGTCCCTAAGGTGGAGGGAGCAGTTTCTACTTTAGCAAAGCGTACCACTATCCCTGTCGAGGACAGTTGTGCTTTTTCAGATCCAATGGATAAAAAATTAGAAGGTTACCTTAAGAAAATGTTTATTCAACAAGGTTTTATCCTGCAACCCCTTGCATGCATTGCTCCTGTCACTGCTTCTGCGGTGTTCTGGTTTGAGTCTCTGGAAGAGGCCTTTCAGACAGCTACTCCATTGACTGAAATACTTGACAAGCTTAGAACACTTAAGCTAGCTAATTCTTTTGTTTCTGATGCCATTGTTCATTTGACTAAACTAACGGCTAGGAATTCTGGATTCGCCAACCAGGCGCGTAGGGCGCTATGGCTTAAATCTTGGTCAGCTGACGTGACTTCAAAGTCTAAATTACTTAACATTCCCTTCAAGGGGCAGACCCTATTCGGGCCTGGTTTGAAGGAAATTATTGCTGACATTTCTGGAGGTAAGGGTCATACCCTTCCTCAGGACAGGGCCAAATCAAGGGCCAAACAGTCTAATTTTCGTGCCTTTCGAAACTTCAAGGCAGGTGCAGCATCAACTTCCTCTGCTACAAAACAAGAGGGAACTTTTGCGCAATCCAAGCCAGCCTGGAAATCTAACCAGGCCTGGAGCAAAGGCAAGCAGGCCAGAAAGCCTGCTGCTGCCTCTAAGACAGCATGAAGGAACGGCCCCCTATCCGGCAACGGATCTAGTAGGGGGCAGACTTTCTCTCTTCGCCCAGGCGTGGGCAAGAGATGTTCAGGATCCCTGGGCGTTGGAGATCATATCTCAGGGATATATTCTGGGCTTCAAAACTTCCCCCCCACAAGGGAGATTTCACCTTTTGAGATTATCTGTAAACCAGATAAAGAAAGAGGCATTCTTACGCTGTGTGCAAGACCTCCTAATAATGGGAGTGATCCATCCAGTTCCACAGATGGAACAAGGACAGGGATTTTATTCAAATCTGTTTGTGGTTCCCAAAAAAGAGGGAACCTTCAGACCAATTTTGGATCTAAAGATCTTAAACAAATTCCTCAGAGTTCGATCGTTCAAAACGGAAACTATTCGGACAATCCTACCTATGATCCAGGAGGGTCAGTACATGACCACAGTGGATTTGAAGGATGCTTACCTTCACATACCGATTCACAAAGATCATCATCGGTTCCTAAAGTTTGCCTTTCTAGACAGGCATTACCAGTTTGTGGCTCTTCCTTCGGGTTAGCTACAGCCCCAAGAATTTTTACGAAGGTTCTGGGGTCTCTTCTGGCGGTCCTAAGACCACGGCGGTCCTAGACGACATCCTGATACAAATCTCATACGGACATAGTGTTGGCATTTCTGAGGTCGCATGGGTGGAAAGTGAACGAGGGAAAGAGTTCTCTATCACCCCTCACAAGGGTTTCCTTCCTAGGAACTCTGATAGATTCTGTAGAAATGAAAATTTACCTGACGGAGTCCAGGTTATCAAAGCTTCTAAATTCCTGCCGTGTTCTTCACTACATTCCGCGCCCTTCGGTGGCTCAGTGCATGGAAGTGATCGGCTTAATGGTAGCGGCGATGGACATAGTGCCATTTGCGCGCCTACATCTCAGACCGCTGCAATTATGCATGCTCAGTCAGTGGAATGGGGATTACACAGATTTGTCCCCTCTGCTAAATCTGGATCAAGAGACCAGAGATTCTCTTCTCTGGTGGCTATCTCGGGTCCATCTGTCCAAAGGTATGACCTTTCGCAGGCCAGATTGGACAATTGTAACAACAAATGCCAGCCTTCTAGGTTGGGGTGCAGTCTGGAATTCCCTGAAGGCTCAGGGATCGTGGACTCAGGAGGAGAAACTCCTCCCAATAAATATTCTGGAGTTAAGAGCAATATTCAATGCTCTTCTAGCTTGGCCTCAGTTAGCAACCCTGAGGTTCATCAGATTTCAGTCGAACAACATCACGACTGTGGCTTACATCAACCATCAAGGGGGGACCAGGAGCTCCCTAGCGATGTTAGAAGTCTCCAAGATAATTCGCTGGGCAGAGACTCACTCTTGCCATCTATCAGCGATCCATATCCCAGGTGTAGAGAACTGGGAGGCGGATTTTCTAAGTCGTCAGACTTTTCATCCGGGGGAGTGGGAACTCCACCCGGAGGTGTTTGCTCAATTGTTTCATCGTTGGGGCACACCAGAATTGGATCTCATGGCGTCTTGCCAGAACGCCAAGCTTCCTTGTTATGGATCCAGGTCCAGGGACCCAGAAGCGATGCTGATAGATGCTCTAGCAGCACCGTGGTTCTTCAACCTGGCTTATGTGTTTCCACCGTTTCCTCTGCTCCCTCGACTGATTGCAAAAATCAAACAGGAGAGAGCATCGGTGATCTTGATCGCGCCTGCGTGGCCAAGCAGGACCTGGTATGCAGACCTGGTGGACATGTCATCCTTTCCACCTTGGCCTCTGCAGCTGAGACAAGACCATCTACTACAAGGTCCTTTCAATCATCCAAATCTAATTTCTCTGAGACTGACTGCCTGGAGATTGAACGCTTGATTTTATCAAGGCGTGGCTTCTCCGAGTCAGTCATTGATACCTTAATACAGGCACGAAAGCCTGTAACCAGGAAAATCTACAATAAGATATGGCACAAATATGAATCCAAGAATTACTCATGGAGTAAGGTTAGGATTCCTAGGATATTGTCCTTTCTCCAAGAGGGTTTGGATAAAGGATTATCAGCTAGTTCTTTAAAGGGACAGATTTCTGCTCTGTCTATCCTTTTGCACAAGCTTCTGGCAGAGGTTCCAGACGTCCAGGCATTTTGTCAGGCTTTGGTTAGAATTAAGCCTGTGTTTAAACCTGCTGCTCCTCCATGGAGCTTAAACTTGGTTCTTAAGGTTCTTCAAGGAGTTCCGTTTGAACCCCTTCATTCCATTGATATCAAACTTTTATCTTGGAAAGTTCTGTTTTTGATGGCTATTTCCTCGGCTCGTAGAGTCTCTGAGTTATCAGCTTTACAATGTGATTCTCCTGATTTTCCATACAGATAAAGTAGTTCTGCGTACAAAACCTGGGTTTTTACCTAAGGTAGTTTCCAACAAGAATATCAATCAAGAGATTGTTGTTCAATCATTGTGTCCTAATCCTTCTTCAAAGAAGGAACGTCTTTTACATAATTTGGACATAGTCCGTGCTTTAAAGTTTTACTTACATGCGACTAAAGATTTTCGTCAAACATCTTCCCTGTTTGTTGTTTACTCTGGACAGAGGAGAGGTCAAAAGGCTTTGGCAACCTCTCTTTCTTTTTGGCTTCGGAGCGTAATACGCTTAGCCTATGAGACTGCTGGACAGCAGCCCCCTGAAAGGATTACAGCTCATTCTACTAGAGCTGTGGCTTCCACCTGGGCCTTTAAAAATGAGGCTTCTGTTGAAAAGATTTGCAAAGCGGCGACTTGGTCTTCGCTTCATACCTTTTCAAAATTTTACAAATTTGATACTTTTGCTTCTTCGGAGGCTATTTTTGGGAGAAAGGTTCTACAGGCAGTGGTCCCTTCCGTTTAAGTACCTGCCTTGTCCCTCCCTTCATCCGTGTACTTTAGCTTTGGTATTGGTATCCCACAAGTAATGGATGATCCGTGGACTGGATACACCTAACAAGAGAAAACATAATTTATGCTTAACTGATAAATTTATTTCTCTTGTGGTGTAACCAGTCCACGGCCCGCCCTGTCCTTTTAAGGCAGGTCTAAATTTTAAACTACAGTCACCACTGCACCCTATGGTTTCTCCTTTCTCGGCTAGTTTCGGTCGAATGACTGGATATGGCAGTTAGGAGAGGAGCTATATAGCAGCTCTGCTGTGGGTGATCCTCTTGCAACTTCCTGTTGGGAAGGAGAATATCCCACAAGTAATGGATGATCCGTGGACAGGATACACCACAAGAGAAATAAATTTATCAGGTAAGCATAAATTATGTTTTTTTGCTGGGCTTAATTCAATTTTAAACAGCTATTCCATTACAATTCCTTAGTGTTTAAAGTGACAGTGCACAATTATTACTGTAACCCACACTTTTACATTTTAAAACATATACAGACAGTGTCCGATTTTTCCCTCTAAGGATTTGAGTTTTGGCCAATCATAGTGTTACCCTTAGTGGTTAACCATTTAGGTGCCTCTTATACTGTCTTCTGTTCTTCTATCCACTTGTAGATGCTTGCCTTCCCTTACTATATTCTGTATATTATGTAACAAATTGCTGCAGCTCACATCTTATGATGACCCCTTGAGAGATGATCTAATGGCAATTTAACCACTTGACAATACTATTTGCTATGTAAAGCTGTATTGGTGTGTGTGCCCACCTAGGTATGTCACTTATGTACTTTAATGCTAGACTGTGTCATCCAGCTTTGCATTTGCAGGGGAAAGCTGAATGATTTATTATCCACCAGTGTTATCCCCAGGACAGTTCTATAGACCTGTCTCCTAAACTAAAACAATATATTCACTCTGCAATTTCCCAACTGATGATTGTCATGCCTTAAACAGTTAAACACAAATCCATGCAAAGGGCAGAAGAGAACACTTTGCAGACCCTAAGCTTATCTGGGTCATCCTGAAGCAGTGACCTATCTAGGTACCCTGCACAACTGAAACAGAATCCTCCACTGCATGAGGACAATAACTCAGAAATCCAGGATCCTTCTGCTTTTGAAGTAGCAGAAGATGTGTCCTTTAATTTCAAGTTGAAGCACATAAATTCTTTCTTACATGAAGTTTTAAACACCTTGGAGATTAAGGACCCTCCATCTGCACACAAATCATCTGTGAAAAAGATTCATCTTATTTTAAAGCATCTCTAAAGAAGCCATCTGCCTTCTTGGTTCCTGATGTGGTTTTTGAGCTATTAACAAAGAATTAAACAAGCCAGGAATTCCCTTTGTTTCCTCAGCCAAATTAAAAAATATGTTCCCTTTATTTTCGAAAAAAAAGAGAGGTATGGAGACTATTGCAAAGGTACACAGTGCTATATCCACTTAAGCTAGGAAGACTTACAGTTATTTAGAGGACAGTACCACTTTATCTAGGCAGGCTTCAATTCATTTAGAGGACATTACCTCTTTAGCTAGGCAGACTTCTTTTCATTTAGAGGACAGTACCTCTTTACAGGGCCGCCACTAGAAATTTTGGGGCCCATGACTTAACCATAGCTCAGCCCCCCCCCCCCCCATTGACATGTGCAATTTTTGACCAAGTGACTAAAACATATATGCACTTTATTCTTAAGTGTAGTCAAACTTGGAAATGTTGTGAAGGTAGTAACACACAAACACAGAACTCAGTAGTAAGGTAAAAATGTCCTAAAAAGGAACAGACAATAGACACAAACCAACTCAAACACAAACTTGCACATACACCCAAGGAAACACCCACAGAGACAGCCTCAGAAAACACACAAAGACATACACACTCACAGACACCCACAGAAACACACAAAGACATACACACACACAGACACCCACAGAAAACACACAAAGACATACACACTCACAGACACCCAAAAAAAACAACAAAGAAAGACATATGCACTTAGAGACACCCACAAAAAACACACAAAGACACACACACAGAGAGAGACATTCACAGAAAACACACAGACATACATACACACACACACCCTCACAGAGACATCCACAGAAAATGCACAAAGACATACATACACACACACACACACACAAACACACCCTCACAGAGACATCCACAGAAAATGCAAAAAGACAGACGCATAAACTCTCACAGAGAGACCCACAGAAAAGAAATACATACACACTCATAAAGACACCATCAAAGAGATAAACACAGACACCCACAGAAACACTTACAGGAGGTAAAATTTCTGCACATTGCCATCCCCTAAATCAACAGTGTGTGACATGCATGATAAAAAAATAGAAGAAATTAAGAGATCACTTTTTAAAGAATTATATTTGTAAATGAGCAAACAAAAATAATTATATGAATTCAAAATTGTAAATTATTGATCTGTCAGAAGGGGTAGATGAAGAAAAGTACTTTTCAAAGGTTGACATATGTTTGGGGTTTCCCACCCCCATTTTCCCCAACCAAGAGCACCACTTCAAATCTGTCAGCTGTACTTATGGATTTCAAAATGCTGTACTCTATATGGTCTTGGTGGAACCATAAGCTGTGGTACTCATACCATTAGATCTGGTTAAATGCAGGATTTAGGCTTGTTTGTATGTATTTCAAAATTAAGTTAGCTGTAGTGTAAACTGAAAAAGTTAACTGTCTCATTTCAAACACCGAGCAATCTTAGCCTGACAGTATAACATTTGATGCAGATGTAAAAAATCTTACATAAAATGCCTCCTGGCATCTGGAAAGTCCTTGCATAAAGGAGGAATAAACTGGAATGTAATTAAAATATATATATACATTTTAAAAAAATCATATCTGCCAAAAGGGCATCTACCATTTGTGTATTGAGAAGCAAACATTTCTGCATGGTTTTAAATATAGAATTTCTACTGCATTGTCAAATAATCATAAATACACTGCTGCATATTTCTAAAAAATGTGTTTTTATAGACCCCTGGGCCCACCATACACCTACCACACTGAATTTACAATCTGAAATTGCACAAATAATAAAAAAAAAACATTTATTAAGTAAGTCCTACTTACTCTGCAAATGAGTGATCTGCCATCTGAAACTGAAGTGTCAAGTCTGTCTCACACTGTGCATAGTGGTTTATTGCACACTCAGAAATCCTCTCAAATGCTAATACTTTACTCCTTGTAATGATATTTCCCCATGCTCAATAGCACTCTGCTGTAGCGCCCTCTGGTGGCTGCCAAAATGTAAAAACAAAAAAAATATTTTTTTAAAATAATAGTGCTTGCCTCATGGGGCCCCCCTGGCCCACTGGGCCCATGACAGGAGTCACCCTATTCACCCTCTGATGGTGGCCCTGCCTCTTTAGCTTGGCAGACTTCTATTTATTTTGAGGACAGTACCACTTTAGCTAGACATACTTCTATTCATTTAGAGGACAGTACCACTTTAGCTAGGCAGACTTCCATTCATTTAGAGGACAGTACCACTTTAGCTAGGCAGACTTCTATTCATTTAGAGGACAGTACCACTTTAGCTAGACATACTTCTATTCATCTAGAGGACAGTACCACTTTAGCTAGGCAGACTTCTATTCATTTAGAGGACAGTACCACTTTAGCTAGACATACTTCTATTTATTTAGAGGACAGTACCACTTTAGCTAGGCAGACTTCTATTCATTTAGAGGACAGTACCACTTTAGCTAGGCAGACTTCTATTCATTTAGAGGACAGTACCACTTTAGCTAGGTAGACTTCTATTCATTTAGGGGACAGTACCACTTTAGCTAGGCAGACTTCTATTCATTTAGAGGACAGTACCACTTTAGCTAGGCAGACTTCTATTCATTTAGGGGACCATACCACTTTAGCTAGGCAGACTTCTATTCATTTAGGGGACAGTACCACTTTAGCTAGGCAGACTTCTATTCATTTAGGGGACTGTACCACTTTAGCTAGGCAGACTTCTATTCATTTAGGGGACTGTACCACTTTAGCTAGGCAGACTTCTATTCATTTAGGGGACAGTACCACTTTAGCTAGGCAGACTTCTATTCATTTAGGGGACAGTACCACTTTAGCTAGGCAGACTTCTATTCATTTAGAGGACCGTACCACTTTAGCTAGGCAGACATCTATTCATTTAGAGGACCGTACCACTTTAGCTAGGCAGACTTCTATTCATTTAGGGGACCGTACCACTTTAGCTAGGCAGACTTCTATTCATTTAGGGGACAGTACCACTTTAGCTAGGCAGACTTCTATTCATTTAGGGGACAGTACCACTTTAGCTAGGCAGACTTCTATTCATTTAGGGGACTGTACCACTTTAGCTAGGCAGACTTCTATTCATTTAGGGGACAGTACCACTTTAGCTAGGCAGACTTCTATTCATTTAGTGGACAGTACCACTTTAGCTAGGCAGACTTCTATTCATTTAGAGGACCGTACCACTTTAGCTAGGCAGACTTCTATTCATTTAGAGGACCGTACCACTTTAGCTAGGCAGACTTCTATTCATTTAGGGGACAGTACCACTTTAGCTAGGCAGACTTCTATTCATTTAGGGGACAGTACCACTTTAGCTAGGCAGACTTCTATTCATTTAGAGGACAGTACCACTTTAGCTAGACATACTTCTATTCATTTAGGGGACAGTACCACTTTAGCTAGGCAGACTTCTATTCATTTAGGGGACCGTACCACTTTAGCTAGGCAGACTTCTATTCATTTAGGGGACAGTACCACTTTAGCTAGGCAGACTTCTATTCATTTAGGGGACAGTACCACTTTAGCTAGACATACTTCCATTTATTTAGAGGACAGTACCACTTTAGCTAGACAGACTTCCATTCATTTAGAGGACATAACAACTTTATCTAGACATACTTCCATTTATTTAGAGGACAGTACCACTTTAGCTAGGCAGACTTCTATTCATTTAGAGGACCGTACCACTTTAGCTAGGCAGACTTCTATTCATTTAGAGGACCATACCACTTTATCTAGGCAGACTTCTATTCATTTAGAGGACAGTACCACTTTAGCTAGGCAGACTTCTATTCATTTAGAGGACAGTACCACTTTAGCTAGGCAGACTTCTATTCATTTAGAGGACAGTACCACTTTAGCTAGGCAGACTTCTATTCATTTAGAGGACAGTACCTCTTTTAACGATCCAATAGACAGAAAGTTTTCTCAAGTAACCATTTAAGTTGACAGGTCATATGTTCTATCAAGCTCTTATGTAAATCTGCAGATTCTGCAGTCTGGTGTAAAAACATACCTGACCTTATTTCTCAAGATGTTTCCCTTGATTAAATTCAGGATTGCTTGGGTTCAGTAAAGACAGTGGACAGTTTATTGTTTGCTTTTGAAATAACTCACATTAATGTGAAAAGTGCTATGGCTCAAATCATGGTCTGCTGATATATAGCTAGAGTATGAGTGGAGCGCAACTCGCTAGAAGTAACCTTTCTGCACGGGTAGTGTATATTACAAGTTGAAAGTAAAAAGTTTGTGCACGAACGCTAACACGACAAGTGTAAAAATCTGAACTGAGAATATCGTGACTGCCTTAGCCTTTTACCCCATATACTTTATTGGAGCACAAAAAGTGGAAAAAATACCCATAATTGTGCGCACATTTAACTAATATTTACATATTCCCCCATAGAAGTCAAAAGAGTAAACTCAATCACATATTCTAAAGAGTGCTAACCCAACATAAAATATGAATATTTCACAATCAAATGTTCTTCACATAGTAGAATATATTATATATATTTTATCAAACAATCTTCAGAATAAATAGATATATACCCATATACAGATATATAACGTATAATATATATATCTCTATATCTATATATATATATACAGTATATACATATATATATATTTCCACTGTGTATCTGCACTCACAATTCAAAGATAGTCAGCAACCAGGGTGCTCAGTCAAAATTTCAATAAGTATCAACAAGTAGGGACTGCACTCACTGGATTCAGTTCAAATAATACCTTATTTATTCAATGGTGACGTTTCGGGGTACGCAAACCCCTTCCTCAGACCAAACACAGTGCACAAGAGACAAAGTGACTTTAAACCCAAATAAACCCCTCCCATCTTACATTCCAGGAAATTGCGCCAAAACCGTATCCATGGAGATCAGGTAGTTACCTGGCAATCATGTTACACAAACAATTTAAGGCATTCAAATAACAGTGGTGTGATTATTACTTCCTAACTGTTAATAAGACAAAAAGAAACACCAGTGTGTAAACACTTATGTGTATAAAAACTGTGAAGACATCATGCTTAATATATACCTTTAAAATTCAGTATATCAAATCATATACAATATAGGTAAAATCATTTGAGTAAATATATAAACCCCTCTGCAACAACGTAGCTTATATGTTCAAGTTTACACTCTAATCGGTGTATTATTCGGCACCAGATAATGTTAGGCTATTTAAACACATAGTTACAGTTTGCGTGGCTAAATGCAATTATTGCAAAGATGAGCTTCATATTTAGTGCTAGAGAGAATAAATGTTATCATTTAATAAAGACATTTAACCTTTGCTCAGTGAGTTAGGGATTAGTGGAATGATCATATCGGATTAGGTATAATATTAGTTACTCACTGTATATTATGAATTGCTGCTAATCGTTCACCAGCTGCTGCGCTGTTCAAAGAGTCTATAGTGTGTCAGTTGGGCGCAAGTTACAGACTCAGCCAATCAACGGCTTGTTTAGTCAGCCGCATGGCTAATTAGCATACCGTGACGTCACCGGGCTTTGCAACTAGACTCTGTAGTAGCGTGGCTAATTTGCATATTGAGATCGTACCTGTCAGAGCGTGATTTTCAATACTGTTTACGCTCAGTGTTTATGTGCTTTGTAGTGCTAACGTGGTGTCCTAATGATGCAAGCGTAGTTCATAAGTTATATGTTGGAGCCCAACATTTACCTTGTATGCCGTATGTGTGATTATAGCGGGACCGATTAGGGACACAAAAATGTCAAACAGCCCCTATTAGATCAATGCCTATCTTAGTTGGTTAGTCACCTGTGTGTGTGTAATAATGCTAATATAGGACTCCTGTGTGTTTAGGTTTGATATCATGTGGGACTGCAGGGAATGTTCCATCACTAACACTGTGTTCCATGTTTGATGTATATAGGCAATATTATTATAAAAAGGTCTATCAGTGCTATCAGATGATACATGTTATAAGGGGTATATACTATCACTGATCCCTGTTTAGTGTCTATTCATCATGATATTCTGGATCAATAAGTTAAGTGCCTAACCAAGATATGCCATCGTAGTTATAATTGCACCTCATATATTAGTCATCATATGTTAATATAACCCATACTGTGTTCTGAGTTAGAGGTAAAGTAAGTTATATGCCATGTGCCTCCCCAAACTAGGGGTATATTTAGTTATAGACCTCATAGATAATCATTGGTCTGTCCCATCACAAGTGGCAATCATGGTAAACATAGTACTTTTTACAACTATATGCAGTCCATCATTAGTATGACCTTATAAAATAGCATAAACGACTGTTAGTCAATATAAATAGCCAGAATTACGTATGAACATCAATATCAGGTATATTGTTCCTGGAAGTTGAATTAGTGTTGAACCAGTATTTATACCAGGCGGCACACATCAATAGTATGGATAAAAGTATAAAAGTATAGTCCAATATGAGATGGTTTGCGTACCCCGAAACGTCACCATTGAATAAATAAGGTATTATTTGAACTGAATCCAGTGAGTGCAGTCCCTACTTGTTGATACTTATTGAAATTTTGACTGAGCACCCTGGTTGCTGACTATCTTTGAATTGTGAGTGCAGATACACAGTGGAAATATGAAGATTGGAAAATATCTGGCACCCAACACCTATTAACCACACCAACCCTCTAAACCATCTGTGGACTTGGATACAGTCTGAGTCTTTTCTTGGATAACAGGGACCTATTCTCTATGGGCCCCTGCTCTTTGCTACTAAGGCACACTGGGTGATTTCCTGAACACAGACATTGCTTATAATACTACAACTACATCTAGAAAGAATTAAGAGTGATACTAGAAATCAAACAGAAGCAATACCCCAATATGCAGGATCCTTCAACAAACGATACCCTGACAGAAGAGGGACTACTGGATGAAGCAACCACCACCAGGACTTTTGCATATACATCTGCTGATGCACTTAGGATCTTGGTTGATTCTGATACAACTACTGTAGAGGCTATTGAAACACCACAGACAGTTTATAATACTTTGTTAAAACTTAGAAAACGTGAAACTGACTTAGAGCTACATACTGTATACTTATCCAAATATTACAAAATGAATAAAATACATGTATTCTCTCTAACACTAAATATGAAGCTCCTCTTTGCAATAATTGCATTTAGCCACGCAAACTGTAACTATGTGTCTAAATAGCCTAACATTATCTGGTGCCGAATAATACACCGATTAGAGCGTAAACTTGAACATATAAGCTACGTTGTTGCAGAGGGGTTTATATATTTACTCAAATGATTTTACCTATATTGTATATGATTTGATATACTGAATTTTAAAGGTATATATTAAGCATGATGTCTTCACAGTTTTTATACACATAAGTGTTTACACACTGGTGTTAATTTTTGTCTTATTAACAGTTAGGAAGTAATAATCACACCACTGTTATTTGAATGCCTTAAATTGTATGTGTAACATGGTTAATGTAATGGAATGGGGAAAAAAGGGGGGATAGGGAATATTCAAGATGGCGCAACACTCAAAAAGTAAGACCCTAGATATGGGTGTCTGATTATAAGTTAGTTTAAAAAACCCAGTTTGCTGGAATAAAACAACTGGTTAATGTATATGTCTGGGTCTCCAAATGATAAAAATGCTGTAGATAAGAAAAAGGGATAACGGTTAATATTTGGTAACACTATTATAAGCTATTATATAGTTGGATATCATATGGTATCTAAAAATGAATGTATACAATATACACAATTAACTATGTTGGAATGTAGTTAACAATATAATTGTTCTAGCCACGTAGCTGGTGTAATTCCCACTGGATAGTGTATGACAAATTAGGTACACAAAGATATATATCAAAATGCAGCCATCTGCTTCAGGAGTAACCTAAATATTAGCAGATGTAACTACGCTTGGTACTTTAAATATTATATTAGCCTAAGCGTACCATATGTAGTGATAAAAATAATAATAATGATAAAGCAGTTTCAATATCGAATTTAGATCACAAAAAATAGCCAAATAAAGTTCAAAATATAAGTCCAATATTGGTGGAAAACTTCAATAGCTGTAGGTAGATGCGAGTAATGCAAATGTTTAGGCAAATATAACAATGTATCCACGTTCCACAACGAGCCCGTTGGGAGTATACTTACACTCCGTTACCTCAATTCTAATGAGGTAAGTGCCGCGCAGTGTATCGGTAGTTCTCCCTCCCGGTATCTGTGGTATAGTGGAGCGGTGTCCTCTTATGATCCAGAGATCTCTTTAGTACTCCCTCTCGAATTTGGCTCAATCATGTAAGAGAAAGGACATACAATAGTGCAACATTGTATGGAAATATCACACTTTTTATTTGTTTAACAATTGTGCGCTTACATCAAATGACCTCAATAATATGAGGTAATTAAAAGCATTGGTAAAAAAGTTTTTTCTTTGTTCTTTGACTCCTGAACAAATACTCATAAAATCTGGTAAACTCTGTGTACAATACAGATAAAACATACGGTAAAAAACAAGGAACCTGACGCGTTTCGAAGGGATATAAAACCGATTAATACATTTGCTGCACTTAAATACACTGAAAAGCCGGGGCGGCGGCACGCCCCGTGATACTAGTAAGTGTAACCATTGGTCTCTAAAGATCACATGCCGGTTTAGTTTATTCTATTGGTTTAGAGTCCGGTTGTGAGTATGTCATGTGGCACTTCATTAATGCCATTGGATCTCAATAGTGTGTACATTGTTTCTATAGAAACATCGTGAACTACGGATAATATCCGATCGAGTAAAAAGCTTAAAATAGTTTTGTTAAAATATGTTTGGTGTAGTCATTTAAGTAGTTGTGGCTTGTTTTAAGTAAACGTATATGGTATGTTAAATGTATATCAGACATAATACACAAATAATAATAATATATTACCGATGACAATTTTTTTGGTTTAGTTGTGTCTAAAATGAGAGATACTTTGCTATAGTGATAAGAATGTAAAAAGTTAGGTGATTAATTTGCCCTTTTTGTAGTATAAATATCTAAAAATCTCAAGAGTGGGAAATCGCCCTGTTATTTAATAAAATCCTAAACTATATGGATTAAATATTTAAAATATTTTTTTTTTTTTTTTTTTTTTAAATAAAAAAAAATTAAAAAAAAAATTTTTTTACTGGATAGTAAGGTAAATTAATATAGCAAGTGTATATGATAGAAAATAAATTGTATGCGCTTGAATGAAATAGGATAAATATATGAATAAATGGATTCTAATAAACTATTGGAAATTCTTGAATCATTGAGAACTATATATGTCCTCTGTTTTTAGGACTAGATAAATTTATATGAATAAATGGATTCTAATAAACTATTGGAAATTCTTGAATCATTGAGAACTATACATGTCCTCTATTTTTAGGACTAGATAAATGGTGATCTCTTATAACAGATACTGTAGATGTAATGTTATATAAAAAATAATGTTTAAAGTTTATTTAAAAAAAAAAAAAGGGGGGTAAAGCTATGAGATGTTGGTATAAAAAATCCTAAATAGATGTTTATTAAATATAGTTAATAGTGACATAATTATTATTGTTGCTATTGATGGTTGAAATATAAATTTAATATCATATAAACTGGAATTAATAACACTAAATAGATGTTATGTAAAAAGATAATACTTTATGTTGTACTAAAATTAGATTGTATAAGGAGCTAAATGGGGCTTGTACTTATAGAGGGACAATACATGGGTCCGTTTATGGATCACTAGATAGTATAATATAATTATTAAATTTCAGTGGTCCATATTGGTGAATTTAACAGATACCAACAGAGATTGAGTAATACTTCATTATCTGGGTATTCAACTAAGATATAAGTAGATTCAATGGATTAAATTAGATTGGAAAGAGTTGTGGTAGAACCTTTCTATTTGATGGAGGAACAATCGTTGGAAATAAATTGTATCCTATATACATAGATGGATGGAATTGAGATAGGCAGCAAGGTCAATGTCTTTATTCAATCCCTTGGGAACTAGTGTTTGAAAGGTATAGATCCAGAATGTATATATATATATATATATATTCTAAAAGTTGTGGATGGAAAAAAACTACTATTATTTATATACACCTAGATTACAAGTTTTGCGTTAGAGGCTGTGCGGTGCTAACGAGCAGTTTATGCTCAGCGCTCATTTACAGACAGAGCTGGCATTACGGGTTTTTACAAACCAGACAAGAAGTGAGCGTTGAGCAAAATTTTGCTCATTACCGCACTCCAATACCAGTGCTGCTTAAGTCAGCGGTGAGCTGGTCGTACGTGCTCGCACACGATGTCCTCATAGGAATCAACGGGGAGAGCTGGCTGAAAAAAAGTCTAACACGTGCCAAAAAGTCTAACACCTGCAAAAAAGCAGCGTAAAACTCCTTAACGCAGCCCCTAAGGGGAAATACATTTTATGTCTACACCTAACACCCTAACATGAACCCAGAGTCTAAACACCCCTAATCTGCCACCCCCGACATCGCCGACACCTACATTATATTATTAACCCCTAATCTGCCGCTCCGGACACCGCCGCCACCTACATTATACTTATGAACTCCTAATCTGCTGCCCCCAACATCGCCTACACCTACATTATATTTATTAACCCCTAATCTGCCACCCCCAATGTCGCCGCAACCTACCTACACTTTTTAACCCTCAATCTGCCGCCCCCTATGTCACTGCCACTATAATAAACATATTAACCCCTAAATCGCCGCACTCCCGCCTCGCAAACATTAGTTAAATATTATTAACCTCTAATCTGCCAGCCCTAACATTGCCAACACCTACCTACATTTATTAACCCCTAATCTGCCGCCCCCAACGTCGCCGCCACTATATTAAAGTTATTGTCATGAGATGCAGGACATATACAGGACACAGCAATGATGGTACAACTCTATTTTATTACAGAGCATAGAAACATACATCTAGTCAGGTTGATTGTACTAACCAACTGCGACACAGACTCCCAGACCTAAGCCCCACCCCCAAACTAGTGACATCACTTCCTGCTCTCATCACATCTTCCCCCTTTTCAAAGGGCGAAGCATACATTTAAATATAACAAATAACAGAGTATACAAAGATCATACAACAACATTTTTGAACAGTGTATAGTAAATTGGTTACAGAAAAATAAACAACATTAATTACATCCTGACTTGGACATAGGGGTAGACTACCCTAGTCCACAGCGACCATGGGATTATTCTGTCCATACTTCCGGTCACTGTTCTAGCTAAAGTCAGTCCCTATATCAGGCCGAAAGTTTCACCACTCTTCCGCTTGATGTAACTGTGCATGAACTGTCCTCTGATACAGAAGATGGTGAATAAGAGTCCGCTGGAGGCAAGGATATATCCCCGCTGTGATCTTGCTGAGAGGAAGGCACCTCTCTTAGAACAGGGGATCCCACCGGCGGTGGTACTGAGGCATCCAGTTCCAGACTCTCAGGTACAGGCTGAAGATGTCTTCGGTTACGGCGTGTAACCGTCACTCCATCAGTAAGGACTGCATAAGACCTTTGTTCTGGAGAGCGTCCAATTACCGTAGCAGGCGTCTTCCATTTCTTCTCATCATCCAGTTTAATTCTGACACTTTGCCCCGCATTTAGTTCCTGTAAGGGCCTGACAGAATGTCTCCTGTCTTAGAAGAAATGATAGCCCTTTTTGGCCTCTTCATCACTCCTAAGGACTTCGTCCCGAGGAACAGAGCCAGTCGGCTTGAAGACACCCACTGAGTGTAAAGTGGTGCGAATCTGGCGTCCTAGCATCAGCTGTGCCGGGCTAAACCCGGTGGCTTGAATGGGCGTCACCCTGTATGACAAGAGGGCTAGATACGGCTCAGATTGCTTTAGAATGAATTTTGTTGTTTGAACTGCCCTTTCAGCGATTCCGTTGGCCTGCGGGTAATGTGGACTTGACGTGGAATGTACAAAGTCATATTCCCTGCTGAAAGCACTGAACTCTGTAGAAGCGAACTGCATACCATTATCACTCACCAGCTCCATTGGAATGCCCCACCGGGCGAACAAGCTCTTCAGACAAATGATAACGGCTTGACTTGTGATATCATTCAGAGGTGCAATTTCCAAATACCTGGAATAGTAGTCGATCACAACAAGGAACTTTTTCCTGTGCAGTTCACACAAATCAGCAGCTATTTTCTGCCACAGCCCCACAGGCAGCGGAGTAGAAATCAAGGGCTCCCTTCTCTGAGTAGGCCGGCGTTCCCGGCAAAAGGCACATTTAGACACGTGATTTGCAATGTCGGAGCTGATCCCAGGCCACCACACAGCTGTAGCTGCCCATTCTCTGCACTTTGTAATGCCTAAGTGGCCATCGTGAATCCTGTTTAACATCTCCTTCCTCATGCTGACAGGAATTACGATGCGGTCTTGGAACAGCACCAACCCCTCCAGCTCCGTGAGCTGCGATCTCTCTGTCTGGTAAGAACTTAAAGACATCCAGGCTGCCCGGCTCTCGGGCCAGCCTTCTTTTATGTACTTTATAACCTCTTGCAGATCTGTGTCCAAATATGTCTCTTTCTTTATTTCACCCAGTTTCCTTGAAGAAATGGACTTAGAGGCCAGAACTGAATGAACATACACTTTCACATCAGATTCGGTGGAGGATTCCTCAGCAGCAGCCAGTGGGAGCCTGGATAGTGTATCTGCCACAACCAGTTGTTTCCCCGGCACATGCACTGCCTGAACATTGAACCCGAGTAGTCTCATTAAAAGTCTCTGGCATCTTAAGGGTGTTTTGTCGATATTGTAAGAGTTGATTAGAGGGACTAGCGGTTTATGGTCAGTCTCCAGACTAAATTTCTCCAAACCCACTAGATAACGCTGAAAGCGCTCACAGGCCCAAACTGCAGCCAGGCACTCTTTCTCAATTTGAGCGTATTTTGACTCAGCAGCCGTCAGTGTGCGTGAACAGTAGGCAATGGGCTGTAGTTTATTTCCATTTAACTGCAGGAGAGCAGCCCCCAACCCATAACTGCTTGCATCAGCACTAACCACAGTCTTTTTGGAAGGGTCATAGAACCCCAGCACCGGGGCAGACCCCAACATGGACTTTGCCTGCATAAAAGATTTTTCTTGTGAAGGTCCCCAGACCCAGGCAATGTCTTTCTTTAGCAACTCTGTGATAGTGTGTAGAACTGTTGATAAATCTGGAAGAAATTTGCCCACATAATTTACAAGGCCCAATATCTGTCTCAGCTCATGTACATCCGAAGGACTTTTCATCTGTTCAATAGCACGAATTGTCTCGGGGTCTGGTTTGATGCCATCCCCATTGATAATATGCCCAAAGTAACATAATTCAGTTTTCCTAAAATGACATTTTTCTTTATTTAACTTCAGCCCAGACTCTTTGATAGCCTGCAGCACACAACTTAAACGCTGATCATGCTCCTCCACTGTAGACCCTTACACTAGAATGTCGTCCATGACAACTGCCGTGCCCACGTGGTCACTCAGGAAAGAACTCATTTCCCTTTGAAAGATTTCAGGAGCAGAGGATATCCCAAAGGGGAGTCTGCAGAAGCAAAACCGACCTACCGGTGTGATAAAGGTAGTCAGTTTGCGGCACTTTGGATCCAGGGGGATCTGCCAAAAGATGCTAGAAGCGTCCAATGTAGAAAAGAACTTCGCCCCAGCCAACTTTGGTGCTATATCTTCTAATGTCAGCAGCACAAATCTCTCTCTCTTCACTGCCTCATTCAACCTTTTCAGGTCCACACAGATGCGCACCTTTCCGTTTTTCTTTGCAACAGGAACAATGGGGGCACACCAATCAGTTGCTTCAACAACCTCTCCAATAACCCCCATAGACTTCATGCGCATAAGCTCCTTCTCCACTTGAGGCATGAGCGGGAACGGAATTCTATGGGGAGTAGAAATACTGTATGGGACTGCGTCACTTTTAAAGGATTACTTTCTGTTATAATTTTTAAGCTAAACAACTAAGATATTAAAGTTAATAAACATTAATTAAAACCTACTGACCTATATTTTCTCCAAAATGAAGTTTCATAACGTTCTAAAAGTTATATCTTTTATTCGCCGATGATGTCAGCACTGAGTGTTCAAAATACTTAAACCAATAACTTTGTGTTTAAAGCGCCATTTTGAAACCTAGGTATTGTAAACGGATTGGTACAGAGCAAAGGATACCCACGGAGTGGGTTTGGAAAACAATTAAATTTGCAGACAAGATTTCTGATATACGGTAGAGATATGTTAATGAAATGCTATTGATTAAAAGCGTATTTGGGGTAGTTAGTTAGTAACAGGCATAGAAAATATTTACTTACAGTGGCCCTTTAAGTGCTATACGGACTGGTTTGCAATTCAGTAGGCCCAATTCGCCAAACATATCTTCAGAGATCTCATTCACTCTGACCACGAGGCCCAAGTCACAGGCTGCTTTTCTGCTCAATAAATTGCTAACACACTGACCTCAAATCACATGCACCCACATAGTGAACTTTCTTTGCTTGTACTCACAGCTGGCAAGAAATTTCCCAGCACAATCAATGCGGCCACCAGGACTATGGACATTTGTAGTAACCTTCACCAGCTGGGGCTGTCGAGGCAGTTTCATACATGCAGCAAAAGACATTACAGTGATATCTGCTCCTGTGTCAATCTTAAAATCAACTTTGGCTCCCATTATAGTAAAAGTAACCTTCCAATCTTCCTCTGAGCTTGGCTGTTCCACAACAGACCCCACAAATGACACTTCCTGACCCTCCTGGTCATTGTCCACCTGCATCTCCCTAATGTATTCAGTTTTACACACCACTGCAAAATGGCCCATTCTGTTACATTTTCTGCATCTTTTATCTCTGGCCGGCATATAACACTCTGATCATGGGCACGGTAGCACCGTGTGCATCGGGCATGCTGCACCCATCCACTTCTAGGCCTTTCCAGTACTTTATATCTACCGCCCACACTGTGCCTTTCACTAGCAGTTTTCCTGAACTGTTGCACTTCATCCACAATACTCTCAGACCTCAGATCAGCACTCTGCTTTTTCACCAGTTCACTCTGGCGGGCCATCCTAATAGCCCCTTCTAACGTTAAATCAGGCTCTAACTGCAGCTTCAGTCAGACTTCAGTATCTGCAATTCCAATAACTATTCTGTCTCTGATTTGCTCTTCTTTAGCAACACCAAACTGACAGAATTCAGCTAATTCATACAGGCTGCGCACAAATGACTCCACAGATTCTCCCACACGCTGATTACGTTTGTGAAAACAAGCTCTCTCATGAATCACATTTCTTTTGGGCACACAGTGGGCACTGAGTTTATCCATAACTATATCAAAGTTAAATTCTTCCCCTTCTTGGAAAATAAAAGCATTGAACACTGGCTCCACATCCTTCCCCATAGAGTATAAAAGAGAATTAACTTGTACTTCACCACTCTCCTTGTTCAGTTTGGAAGAAATCCTGAAGCACTGAAACCGCTGATGCCATGTGGGCCAAGTTGCAGGCTGAGAGAAGTCAAAAGGCTCAGGTGGTGTAAACTTTGACATCGTCATCGATCAGGAACAGAAGCGCAGTCCAGAACTTCTGACACCATGTCATGAGATGCAGGACATATGCAGGACACAGCAATGATGGTACAACTTATTTTATTACAGAGCACAGAAACATACATCTAGTCAGGTTGATTGTACTAACCAACTGCGACACAGACTCCCGGACCTAAGCCCCGCCCCCAAACTAGTGACATCACTTCCTGCTCTCATCACAGTTATTAACCCCTAAACCTAAGTCTAACCCTAAACCTAGCACCCCCTAACTTAAATATAATTAAAAGAAATCAAAATAAATATTCCTATCATTAACTAAATTATTCCTATTTAAAACTAAATACTTACCTATAAATTAAACCCTAAGTTAGCTACAATATAACTAATAGTTACATTGTAGCTAGTTTAGGGTTTATTTTTATTTTACAGGCAAGTTTGTATTTATTTTAACTAGGTGCAATAGTTATTAAATAGTTATTAACTATTTAATAACTACCTAGATAAAATAAATACAAAAGTACCTGTAAAATAAAACCTAACCTAAGTTACAATTACACATAACACTACATTATAATTAAATTATTTCCATAAATTAAATACAATTAAATTAAATTATTATTATTTAAGTACAAAAACCCCCCCCACTAAATTACAGAAAATAATAAACAAATTACAAGATTTTTAAACTAACTACACCTAAACTAATCCCCCTAAGAAAATAAAAAAGCCCCCCCCCCAAAAAAAAAGCCTTACCCTACACTAAATTACAAATAGCCCTTAAAAGGGCCTTTTGCGGGCATTGCCCCAAAGTAATCAGCTCTTTTACCTGTAAAAAAAATTACAAATCCCCGCAACATTAAAACCCACCACCCACACAACCAACCCTACTCTAAAACCCACCCAATACCCCCTTAAAAAAACCTAACACTAACCCCTTGAAGATCACCTTTCCGGGAGAAGTCTTCATCCAACCGGGCCGAAGTCCTCAACGAAGCCGGAGAAGTCTTCATCCAAGTCGGGCAAAGTGGTCCTCCACATGGGCAGAAGTCTTCATCCAGATGGCATCTTCTATCTTCATCCATCCGGTGTGGAGCGGGTTCATCTTCAAGACATTCGACGCGGAGCATCCTCTTCATCCGACGGCTCTTCAGAAATGAAGGTTGCTTTAAATGACGATGACGATGAATTCTATCAGCCAATCAGAATTAAGGTAGAAAAAATCCTATTGGCTAATGCAATCAGCCAATAGGATTGAGCTGGCATTCTATTGGCTGTTCCAATCAGCCAATAGAATGTGAGCACAATCCTATTGGCTGATTAGGGGTTAATAATATTTAACTAATGTTTGCGAGGTGGGAGTGCGGCGGGTTTTGGGGTTAATATATTTATTATAGTGGCGGCGATGTCCGGTTCGGCAGATAAGGGGTTAAAAAATGTTTTAGTGTTTGCGATGCGGGAGGGCCTCGGTTTAGGGGTTAATATGTAGTTTATGGGTGTTAGTGTACTTTTTAGCACTTTAGTTAAGAGTTTTATGCTACAGCGTTGTAGTGTAAAACTCTTAACTACTGACTTTAAAATGCGGTACCAGTCTTGACAGGAGAGGGTGCTATGCAAGTCCCATTAAAAAAAGAGGATACGCAATTTACGTAAGTGAATTTGTGATATTTCCAAGTCTGGCCAAAAAAGTGAGTGGAACACCTGTACCTGCAAGACTCGTAATACCAGCGGGCATTAAAAAGTAGCGTTAGGACCTCTTAACGCTGCTTTTTTAACCTAACGCACAACTTGTAATCTAGCCGATAGTGTTGCAGGTGTATAATTAGCTTCCTAAGTACACACACACGAAATTACCAACTCGTATATGGAACATGAGGTCGTCAAAAAATCAATTATTGTGGTGCAGACCCATTATATAATTATCAATCAGAAGTCAAGAAGAAAACGTGGTTTATAATAAAATCACACCAAAAGACTGGGAATTCAGCGTGCTTTTAAATAGAAACAAAAAGGCAACACATGCTAAATTTGAAACAAAGTCATGTTTATTCTCACACTGTGTCGAGCGCAGGCCGTGAAAATGACAACATCCAATCACATGGATAAAGTGAATATCGTGGTTAAAAGCATGGAATATAAAAAATACAGATAATACAAAACACATTTATGTGTGTTTACAAATCCTAGGACCGGTCCATGTGAAATGACATGCAGTTAGTAAAAGCTTTCTAGAATATACAGAAAACAGTAATACAAAGATTCAATTCTGCAACTGAGTAGGCTCAGAGTGTAAGTCTCAATAATATATTTACAGACCTATATAGGTTTTAGTAAAACTGGAGACTGTGCATAATCATAAAAATAATAATAATAGCAGCAAATTAGAGATACCAAGCGACAAATAGATCACATTGCCTCATTATTTGCATTATTGAGAATGCATTTTTGAATAGCCCCTAGCTTTGAATCTATTCGTCATTAGGGCTGCATGTTTGTCATACTTAGATTTAGATGAACAATTTCTACGGAGATGTAAGAACTGCCCCTTGGGGATACCTTTTATGAGGTGGTTAGGATGATGACTTTTTGCTGACAGAATACTGTTTGTTGCAGCCTCTTTACGAAAATTCTCCGTCACTAGAGTGTCATTTTCAACCTTTATGTCAATATCCAAAAATGAAAGATTGACCTTGCTGGAGTTGAAAGTCAGAACGATGTTTCTATCGTTTGAATTCAGATCCTCAACAAAACTAATTAGTTCTGTTTGAGTGCCCTCCCACATAGCAGAGCCATAAGTGGACATTTTCATTAAATGATTTCTTTTAGTATACTTCTTCCATTTCCCAGGCCCCAAGATGGAGGCAGGCATATGTAGGGGCACAAGTAGCCCCCATGGCAGTGCCTCTAACTTGCCTGTAGATCTTATTATCAAGCAAAAAACATTGTTCTCAAGAACAACACGCAGCAAGTCAATAATAAAGTAAAAAAAAGAAGCAAGGGCTCTCATTGCGATAAAAAAATCAGGAATTTATTGAAAAGTGGATAAAAATCCCAAACACCAGGACTACAAAGGAAAACCAGCTGGTCCTACTAGTTTCGGCTAAATGTCGTAATCTAAGACCTGCTGTATGCCACACAAGTGGAGGTTTAAAAACATTTCTCTGCACAGTAATTGGCTGCATATTAAAGCAAAATACACTCCCACTTAACCCTTACAACAGTGAAGGCAGTGATTAGTTGAAGTATACTTATTCAGCCTGGAGCAGGAGAAAATGAACCTAATTAACATATCAAAAAATAATAATAATAATAAAGAGTGAATGCATATATTTACAAAATATAATACAAATAATGTACATTGAACGAGATGATTGTACAAAATATACACAGGACACATACCATAGATAACCAAAAAATGCTCCACAATATTGGATTAACCAGTGGCGGCTGGTGACTTTTGAAGATGGGGGAGCACTAGCCCCGCCCCTCAGATGGCTCCGCCCATTTTATTGTGTATGTGTGTGTATATATTTAACAACATATCTAAGAAATGCCCAAGTTAGGTATAGCGCTGGCACACTTACAAATCAGTTTAGACATACATACTGACAGGAGACTGGTCTACACACAGACCAACATTAGCAAGGAGACTACTATGGGCAGAAGTAGTATCACAACACAATCAACCAGCCCTTATACACACACACATACACAATACTAGATTCACATAAATTGTTATGCATAGCATACAGCATGAAAAGTTTTATATTAGGAAAATTGAGGAAAACTAAAATATATAAAACAGAAATTCAGTCCTGTATAATCATAGAAAGCTATAATATGATTATTATGGGTATGCTGTAAAATTGCATCTGAAAGAATGAAACCATAGCATACATATATGTCCATTTTGTAAATAAGTAAATTTTACAATGAGTAGGAGATAGTTGCACTTGAATTACAATTCTGTAAGGATTTTAACTTTGCAATTAATCACTGTAGCACTGTGCCAGTGAAAGTGTGCTTTTCCAGCATGGATTATACATAATAATCATTAAAAAATAAAATGCAAACACGTAAGTATAATTAGGGGCACTTAAAAAGTAATGAATCCAATATACTAGCCCATAAAAAGTCATATAGTTTTATCTATAATACACACTGCACAGACAATAGTATAGTCTTAAAAAAAATGGGCGTTTTATATTTTTTTAGACTTGTTTAAACTATGGAGGCAAAAAAATGACTAAACATTCCTTACAAAAGCCTTTTTAAATATGGCCTCCCTCACGTCAGCTACACTGACACCTGCAAACTTGGTCTTTGATATATATATAAAGTGTGTGTATGTGTATATATATATATGTGTGTGTGTTTGTGTGTACCTAGACTAAACAACACATCAATGAGTATGATTAGGAAGCACATTTTACACACAAGAGTCAAGACACAAATAATAGGGAACAAATGGGTTAACTAAACTTTACAACTCTGCAGAGAGGGAGGCTGACCGCAAGAAGAGATAACCTCCGACTCCTCTTACCTCTCTTTCAGTTCATTCAGCATGGCTCTCTCAGTCAGAAAGAAGGAGGGGGGAAGAGGATTGCAGTGCTGTGCTCTCTGACAACGGAATGTTTTTAACCTGAGCTGGCTATGCGGGAGCTGACAGTTTAGTCAGAGTATGCACAGGAGGCTATCACAGCACGGACAAAAAGCAATTAAATTCCCTGCTACAGTCAACGGGGGTCAGACAAGGAGGAACAAACTGGCTGCCTGGCTGGCTGCTGCTTATGGAGAAACAAAACAACATGGCTAATTGTAATATTACAAAAGTTTAACGATCGCATAGTGTATATTTCTATCTGCAAATTTGTAAATAGTAGTTTGCTCAAATTTGCAGATAGAAACATAGACAATGTGAATCTGCGATCTTTTTGTAATATTACATATACAGCTGCCTCTGTCAGCCAGGCTGGACTTACCTCCTGCGCTTCCACTGTCACAGCGCACCGCTCACACGGACCCCCACACACAAACTTGAGTGCCTAAACTTGAGTAATAAATACTATTATTAATAAAAAATAAGTTACCTTAATCTATCTGCAGTGGCAGCGGGCCCTCTAATATGCCGAATTGCCCGACTTGTCAGTCTTCCCAGAGGCGGAGCATAATTCACTGTGACTCAATCCCACACTGACTCTACTGCCTCTGAGCGTCGCAGCTAACACAGGCAGCAAAAAAAAAAAGGAAGCATTAAAAAAAGTGCTCCCCCTGCTGCCCGCCCATAGCAATGAGCCAAATCGCACACTGAAGATTGTGCGATTAGGAAAGGTATAGGCTCAGTTATGGGCGGAGCAGCAGGAACATAGACACAATCTGCTAAGGGCTAAGGCAGGCTATACCTCTCTTACCGCACGTGCGGTAGAGAGGTATAGAGATATATAAAACGGATTTTGTTTTCATTTTATTAAACTGTGCAGTAGACAGGAACATTTTTTGGCTAAAGAAATATAATTTTTTTCCAATAGGGGGGCTATTGGAAAAATTATATTTATTCAGCCAAAACATTTAATTTTCTTTCTTTTTTCTTTTTTCTCCAGGGGGGCACGTTTTCTCCAGGGGGGCACGTGTGGTTGTGCACATATGGAGGAGCCTCCACTGGGATTAACAATGATGGATTATATGCATATATAGATAAAACCATAGAAATTATATGGATAAAGGGTTATAAGTTAAAGTAATGAAAAACGTACTAGAACATAAGGATTACCCTGCTGTAATATTTATATTTAACATATAACAAAAATGCCTAGTAATGGTTCACTATAGTCACATGATATAGACTTTTATAAAAAAAACAGCAGATTGTTGAACCTAGTGGATATAACTATTTATTTTTATTAGGGTTCTTCACCAAGACACTTATAATCCCAAAGGAAAAGTCATATAACTGCACATAAAGGAAAAACCCATCATTTAATAGGGGGGCAAAAAGGCTATATAAGATTTGGGAAGTGTTGATATTAACATTAATTTCATTTAGCACCAGTGATTAATCAGATCAAACTCCGAATTGAAGCTATTAGGAGTTTGGGTACAAAGCTTGAAAATCCAAAAAGCCTCTTGGTGTGCTAGAATAGCATTCTTATCCCCTCCCCTTAGGGGTCTCCTAATGGCCTTAATCACTCGCCACTTAAATGAAATTCCTGGATAATTCAGAGCAAGGTTTCTCATTTTTGATGTAACCAAGATGTTCACGTACTAGTGTACGTACATCTTTGGCTGTCATACCAACGTACTGACGGCAATGTTCCATGCATTCAATAAGATAAACGATATAGTGGGAGGAACACTTAATGCAACCCTTTGTCTCGTAAGTCTGGTTAGTTACATATGAGTGGAAGTTTTTTCCTTCTGTGATGTAGTCACAGGCCTTACACCTTGAAATGCCACATTTGTAGGTACCATTAACAGTCAGCCAAGTGCAGACTACCTGCTTATGTGGTAATTGGCTAGGGGAAAGAATGTTTCCCAGAGTAAGATTCCTAGAGTAAACACACCTGAAACCCTGTTCAACAGTAGGCTTAAGTTGTTTATCCCCATACAAAATGGGAAAATACTTTTTCAAATTACAAATCTTATAATATTCAGATGAGTACTGATAAAATGTGATGAAATGTGTACGTCTGTCAGTGGTCTTGGTGGGTTTACTCTGGAGTGCATCCCTTCTACTAGTTTGTGCTACTTCTTTCGTAACATTTTTAATTAATGAGTGGTCATATCCTCTCTCAAGTAACCTACGTAGGATCTCACTATATTCCTCCCTAAAGTCTGGATCTCTATTACAGAGTCGTCTAGCCCTAAGCATTTGCCCTTTGGCAATACCTTTAAAAACATGTTTAGGGTGTGCACTTTTACTATGAAGGAGGGTGTTACCTGTTATTGGTTTACAATATAGTTTGGAAATGACAGCACCTGTATCAACAACTCCCTTACATCCAAAAACTTAAACTAAAACTTTGATGGTGGTCTGAATTTGGGGAGCTTATCATGTGTTGGTGTATCAGCAGCACCTGATTCAGCTTGCAAATTCTCTGTGATGTCACGTATCTCTTGGAAATTACACATACTATGAATAGAAGGTTCAGTCATACTGACTGATACTATATTATCAGTCTGTGTCTGTATATGATCATCATCTTGAAAATGTTTTTGGAGTGTGAGCTTCCTGTTAAACCTGTTCACATCTACTATTGTGTTAAATAGGTTAAAGCCATTATTGGGGCAAAAACCCAGGCCGTAATTTAACACTTTGATTTCTGTAGAGTTAAGTACATGTGAAGACAGGTTTATCACGCTACCAAGACCGGACGCTTGATCTCTCTGAGGGAATATCTGTGTTTGCTCACTTGTTCCGTTCCTCCCCCTGTGGGTTGTTTTAGGGCCGCCCGAAAAACCTGGGTCTTATTAGTGTTGGGGTTAATGGGTAAACCGCTGGGCCCATCATCATCAGTGCTGGACCCAGTAGTAGCCAATGTCCCACCAACTTGACCCTTATGCACTTTTGGTCTAGCTCCCTGATCACCTCCAGTATTAGTATTGGCTATAGCTCTTGGTGTAACTGGCTGGCTAGCTGACACCTGAGGAATGATCTCAGTATCAGATTCTGAATAATCCTCACCTGACGTAGTGGCTATTGTAGATGACTGTTCATCATCAGTGTATTCTGTTCCTGCAAAAGACACCTTTTTCTTATGTTTATTTTTGTTTTTATTGTTATTTTTCTTGTGTCTAAATGTATTGCCACTAGTTTCGTCACTTCCTGAGGCATCACTCCCTTCTGAAATATTTGCTGTACCTTTAGTTTTATTCCTATTTTTGTTGGAATTTCTATTTCTGAATCTGGCCTGTTTCTGCCAAATAAAAACCTTGCTCTCATGGTACTCCCTTTGATCACGTAGGAACGTGGTATGCTTGGTAGAGATTAGAGTCTTCCTAGTATTCTCTACCACCTCAGCCAAGAATTTATCAAAACTGCTATATTCTGGTATTTCTCTATATTTAGAAAGATCATTTTGTAAATTAAAAATGTAATTTCTAACCATTTGAAGCTGTTTAGATTTGTATTTGACTAGCAAAACCATTAACCTAAGAGAACAGTCAGAAAGAACATCGTTCCATTCATTAATAAATTCACTGTCAGTAATAACAAAATTTGGAAATTTCTTAACTCTAAGACCCCTAGGAATCATTTTGACGTCAAGATATTTGTTAATAATCCATGTGTCCAACTTAAGATGTATTTCTTTCAATCTTAGAATTTCTAGACTGTAAAACATATCACCCAATTTGATATCTCCAGATTCATTTATAAAAAAGTCCTACAATTCCAGTCCTTCAAAATCAAAGTCACTAGGGGGTAGTAGTGCATAAAACTGTGTAGTTGTAAGTGCTTCCATTTTGAAAAAAGGTGTTTAAATAAATAAATTCTGATATTAGCCTCCAAAGCAACAATAATAAAGTCAGTATGATTACAGAAAGCTAGCCCTCTAGAGTCTAAGTAATGCTTTAGTGCATTGATTCCAATATTATGCGGGATAGATGAATATAGGCCTTCTACATCCAATGATACTAATAGAGCATCATGAGGTATGGAGACAGTCAATTTTACTCAAAAAATCTGCAGTGTCTATGACATATGAAGGCATAGTGCCAAGAAAGGGTTTTTTAGAAAGTAGTCAATATCGTTTCCAAGGTTCTCTGTTACACTACCAATCCCTGAAATTATTGGGTGGTCGGGAGGATTTTTTAGGTTCTTATGGACTTTAGGAATACAGTAGAATACTGGTATTATTGGAAAGTCATTAAATAAGTATTTAAATTTAACAAGATTAATAATACCACAACTTTTTGCATCATTTTCTTTTTTTTAAATTAAAGACTGAATGTCAGGTATTGGATTTGACATAAGACGTAAGTTTTGATTTTTCTTTAAAGGTTGTCTTTTCACTTCTAGGACATAGCTAGTTTGGTCCCAGAGGACCACATTGCCCCCTTGTCCGCTGATTTAATCACTACATTATCTGCTTTTGTTAATTTGTTTAATGCTTTTCTTTCGGACCTCGTTAAGTTATCATCAATTATATTTGTTAAAGTCATTTTACATATGTCTTTTTCTACCTGTCTTACAAATATGTTTACCACTGGGACTGTGGAGTTTGGGCATGAATGTGGATTTTGGTCTAAAATCTGAACTTACTTTAGTTTGGGAGGGTAATGGGCTGGTAGGGGCTTGAGTAGAGTCAGCAGTATTAGATAGTAAGAGTTCTTCCAAGTCTCGCAAAGCCATTCTGTCATCCTTATCAAGACCAAGGTCATCAATAAGGTTCTTACTCTTACCTTTGAACATTTGCGATAGAACAATACGTCTAGCAAAACCATGAAGGTCTTTTATAAATTCAAATTTATCAAACCCATTTGTAGGTCAGAAGGAAAGACCCTTCTTCAGAAAACGTATATGAGCCTGGTTTAGATTAAATGAGGACAGATTGATTATTTGCAAGTCATCATCGGGGGTATTTAAAAGCCCCTTTGTCCTCTGTATCTCCTGGGACTTCCCCTTTATCCTCTCTCCTGACTGTAGTCCCTCTAATGGTTTTGTCTGAAGGGATATCTCCTCCCTCCGGAGTTTATATTCCCTCCTCCTTTGTCTTTTCCTGCCCCCTCTACTCCTGTTGTTCCATTTGTATTCTCTTCCTGCCCGTTTTTTTGATATGTGGTTATCTAGTTCAACATCAGAACCATCTTTTCCTGAATCATATGACCCTTTTACAGTTGGATAGTTATAGACACGCTTCTTTATATAATCATCATTATCTCTGGATAGCTTTCTACTTGTACGCAGTTTAATATCTGTTTGAAGTCTAGCTAGTTGTTCTTGGATTTCACTATTTAATTTACCAAAATTAGGATTTTGCTCAAAGGTATTTACTACTTTAAGAGCTTCTTCAACTAGTTGTTTTTTTTTTTTTTTTCTAGTCTCTCTTTATTTCTAGCTACCATTTTTTTCATTAGGATGATGGAACATTCTGAGAGACTTAAGTTCCAATCTTCCATAAAACTTTCACCTCCCTCATCTTCCCTTTGTACCCGGGTCTAGTCTTAATCTCAAAACTCTAGGTATAATGTCATTCTTTACATAATTTTCCAAGCTAGCAGTTTCAGCCATAGCTTAACTTGCAAAAAATGCAGAAAATATATTTAGGTGATTCACCTCATTACTATTGCTTTCTACGGTATTGGGCATAGACAGAGAGGCTAAAAGGTCAGCTTCCCAATGTTCATCAAACAATACAAAGGCCATATTTGGAGACTGCCAGAATCACAGAGCCGGCAAAAATCAACACGGTGTGAAACAAACCAACCTCTACATCAAAAGTTTGATCTAAATTGAAAAGCAACTTCATCCACTAACAGAACCAAAGTTAAGGACATAAGTCCAAGTCTTAAGGCTATTATTTATATAGTGTTGCAGGTATATAATTAGCTTCCTAAGTATGCACACATGAAATTACCAAATCGTATATGGAAAATGAGAAGGTCAAAAAATCAATTATTGTGGTGCAGACCCATTATATAATTATCAATCAGAAGTCAAGAAGAAAACGTGGTTTATAATAAAATCACACCAAAAGACTGGGAATTCAGCGTGCTTTTAAATAGAAACAAAAAGGCAACACATGCTAAATTTGAAACAAAGTCATGTTTATTGTCACACTGTGTCGAGCGCAGGCCGTGAAAATGACAACATCCAATCAAATGGATAAAGTGAATATCATGGTTAAAAACATTGAATATAAAAAATATAGATAATACAAAAAACATTTATGTGTGTTTACAAATGCTAGGACCGGTCCATGTGAAATGACATGCAGTTAGTAAAAGCTTCCTAGAATATACCGAAAACAGTAATACAAAGATTCAACTCTGCAACTGAGTAGGCTCAGAGTGTAAGTCTCAATAATATATTTACAGACCTATATAGGTTTTAGTAAAACTGGAGACTGTGAATAATCAAAATAATAATAATAGCAGCAAATTAGAGACACCAAGCGACAAATGTATTACTTAGGATATATATAAATACGTATTTTTAAAATACATAGAACATATTCCCTTATATAAAGAACATTGGAATTTGAAATATTATAGAATCTAGGGAGCGCCTCAAAGTGGGCTGGGATATATGCACATAAAACGTTGATAGGATTTATGAAAAAATTCACAGGTTTATTCATACAAACACGATAAAAACAGTAAAAAATGTAAAAAATATATGAAATTGCGATCGAAATGAGTTGAAATTACTCAACTTATTAGATATATATCCTCTTATACATTAACTTATATGGTATCAGACAGGGTGGTGATACACAAGTGTAAAAGAGTAAAAAGTATAGAAAATATAAAAAAAGTCCTTCATGGATCCATGAGTACAGTAAAAAATATGAATAAAACCATATAGCAGGTATAGAAATACAATTTTCAAAAATTAAGATACTAAAAACATACAATACAATATAGTTAACGATTCCTAAATATAATAATTATGTAAACAGTGTGTAGTGTCTCCTATGTGTATTAGACAATCCCTGATATTAGGGTAGATAGTTCCAAGTTCCTTGGGGGCAATTCTGCCCTATGGTGAGTCGATCCTAGGAGGTATAGCTGTGAAGGTGTCCAAGAAGTCTGACTTAGTGAAGGGTGATGTAAAATATAAAAATGTGGAAAAAACAAATAGAAAAATAATGTCCTAGTGCTGTGATCAATAGCAATTAGACTCAAATCCAAAATTTTTTTTTTTTTTATGTATTATGTATACATGTGTATTTATGTGTTTATATGTGTATATATGTCTGTAAGTTACATACACCTAGATTACAAGTTTTGCTTTCGTGTTTTAACGCTGTAAAAATTGTCATTTCAGCGTTAAAACAGCACCGCAGCCATTACGAGTCTTGTCAGTATAGCTGTACTGCAAGCCTATTAGCCTGTAACGCAACGTCAGTCCTGCACTCGTAAAAATGATGCGCAGCCATTACGAGTTTTGCCGTGAGGCTAAAAAGCTTGCATTCCAGCCTATACCGACAAGATCCGTTTCACAATCTAAAAGCAGTAGTTATGAGTTTTACGCAACAAAACTGTTACATAAATCTCACAACTAAAGTGTTACAAGGTACACTAACACCCATAAACTACCTATTAACCCCTAAACCAAAGCCCCCTCACATCGCAAACACTAAATTAAATGTATTAACCCCTAATCTGCTGCTCCCGACATCGCCACCACTAATAAAAATTATTAACCCCTTTTCCGCCGCTCCATGACATCGCCGCCAATATACTAAAGTTATTAACCCCTAAACCGCCACCCTCCCACATCGCAAACACTATTTAAATATTATTAACCCCTAATCTGCCGTCCACCCACATCACCCCCACTATACTAAAGTTATTAACCCCTAATTCGGCTGCCACTATAATAAACCTATTAACCCCGAAACCGAAAGCCCCCCACAACAAAATATACTAATTTAAACTAGTACCCCTAAACCTAACGCCTACCTAATTTTAACTATAATAACTATTTAACTAATATTAAACTAACTACCAATTAAATAAACTAAATGCTAACACTTCTATAACAATGACAAACTAAGTACAAAAAATAACAAACAAAATTATCAAAACTCAAAAAGAATTACACCCAGGGGCCCATTTATCAAGTTCCGTATGGATTTTGTGGGCCCGTGTATCTGGTGAGTCTTCAGACTCGCCAGAAACATTAGTTATAAAGCAGCGGTCTAAAGACCACTGCTCCATAACCCTGTCCGCCTGCTCTGATGAGGCGGAGAGGAATCGCCGGAATTCAACACGATCGAGTACGAGACCTCCCTGCTGTCAGTAGGGGGCGGCGTGCACCAGCAGCTCTTGTTAGCTGCTGGTGCAATGTTAAATGCGGAGAGCGTATTGCTAGCCTACAATAAACTACCAATATCCCTTAAAAGGGCCTTCTGTAGGGCATTGCCCAAAGTTAAACAGCTCTTTTACCTGAAAAACAAAATACTAAGTCCCACTAACATTACAATCCCCCCAAATGCACAAAATAAAAAAATCTATCTAAAAAAAACCTTATCTACCCATTGCCCTTAAAAAAGGCATTTGTATGAGCATTGCCCTTAAAAGGGCGTTTAGCTTTTTTGCTTTGCCCTGAAAAGGGCATTTAGCTCTTTTATAAAAAGCCCAAACCCGCTACCTGGATGAAGATAATTCAAGCGGGACTTCAAAAACTGTAAGTGGATCATCGGGGTTAGTGTTAGGTTTTTTTAAGGGGTTCTTTGGGTGTTTTTTTTTTTCTTAGTTTAGGGTTTGGGCTTTTCATTAAAGAGCTAAATGCCCTTTTCAGGGCAATGCAAAAAAGCGAAATGCCCTTTTAAGGGCAGGAAAAAGAGCTAAATGCCCATACAAATGCCCTTTTAGGGCAATGGGTAGATTAGGTTTTACTTTATTTTTATTTTGTGGGTTTGAAGGGTGGGGTTTGTATACTGTTAGGGGGTATATATGTTTTGTTTTGTAGCAAAAGAGCTGTGTATTTTAGGGCAATGCCCTACAAAAGGCCCCTTTAAGGGCCCTTGTTAGTTTATTCTAGATTAGGCTTTTTTATTTTGGGGTGTTTTTTTTTTTTTAAGGGTATTAGAATAGGAATTTTTATTGTTTTAGATAATTTTGTTTGTTATTTTTTATAATAGTAGTTTTTTTGTTTTTAGTAATTTTAGTCAGCTAGATTACGAGTTTAGAGTTATGAGGGGTGCAGTGGTAACTTGCACGTTATTGTCACCGCTCACTTCCCTACAGCGCTGGTATTACAGGTTTATAAAATCCTGGTGTTATCAGGCAAGAAGTGAGTGTAGAGAAAAATTGAGCTCCATACCGCACTTCAATACCAGCGCTGCTGAAAGCTGTGGTGAGCTGGTTTTACGCACGCACGATTTCCCCATAGACATAAATGGGGAGAGCTGGCTGAAAAAAAGTTTAACACCTGCAAAAAAACTGCGTAAAGCTCCATAACACAGCCCCATTGATTCCTAAGGGGAAAATAAATTTATGTTTACACCTAACACCCTAACATAAACCCTGATTCTAAACACCCCTAATCTTACACTTATTAACCCCTAATCTGCCGCTCCCGACATCGCTGCCACTATAATAAACATGTAGCAAAAAAAAAAAAGCTGGAGTCGCAATGAAAGTCAATTAGCAGCTTTATTTCTCAATAAAACAGGTTAACAATGCTAAGCCCTTCAGTGTGTAGTTAAGCTTACGCGTTTCGGCAATTAAGTCGTAATCATAGCTCACTGTATCCCTCAAACATGCTGGGCTTTAAAAAGGGTGTAAAAACAATTGATTGGCTCAAGGGCTGTGATCAATTTAACTCTATGTTGACTATTTGACCATTCATATGTATGTCATATACTTTTCTTTGCAATTTACCTGATTTAATTTAGTGAATTAATTTAGTTTAAGGACTTAATTTAGTATGATAAAACAAACCTCTGGAATTAGGGAACAGGCTACAATTAAATACTTGGATAAATACATCAATAAACCAGCATTGTTAATGATCAGACCTTAGGTTAAAGGGCAAAATACATAGTCAATACACTCTAAACTATCATAATAACTTGGTGCCTATATAATTTTATAATATGAAAGTAGAAAGGGAAAACACAATTTATAACTCTCTCTCTCTTTTTCAACCATGGCCTTGTAATTTTAATAAGTTCCTTTAAGTACTACACTAGGTGAAATCTCCCTTGTGTTGTGTCCCTGAAAAGCTAGGTACTCCTAACCTCTCCTCTGTATAATTGTAGGCATATACACTGATTTAAGTAATTCTAACTTGTACTTTGGATACTATGTACTAAAAGTAAATACATTCAAACAATGCTATGAATTAATCCTTTTGTTGGCCTAATACCAGTGGTTGATGAGGTCATAGGCTGAATTTAACCCTGTTGGATATCTAGTTCACAAATGAAAAATCCAAAAAACCTCTTTCTTGGCAAGCACAGCCTCTCTGTTCCCCCCTCTTCGTCCAGCATCCACTGTTTCTATTATAGTCCATTTAAAGTATGCACTCTCCCTATTACGGACCAATTTGAAGTGCTGGATGAGAGGGGTGGTCAGAGTGCCTGCTTTGATGTCCAAGAGGTGTTCTCTAATACGTTATCGTGTCTCCCTTGTTGTCATCCCTACATACTGTAGGTTACAGGCTACACATTCTGCTAGGTATATTGTGAACCTACTTTGGCAATTCATACATTTCTTATGTCTGTAGTTTTTGTTGGTGACACAACTTTTGAAACCTTCACCTACTACCAGATGTTCACACGCCTTGCATGTGAAATTACTGCACTTGTATACTCCCTTAAATCTAAGCCAAGAACTAGGTTCTTCCCTTCTTGTACTTTTGAGTTGGGTAGGGGCCAAGAGGTTGCAAATTGAAACACCCTTTCTAAAGGAGTATTTGCATCCTTTCTCTACCGTATCAACCAATGCATTGCCTGCTGCTAGTAGTTTGAAATGTTTCCTTATTATCTGGCATATTTTATGATACAGTCACAAAGAAGGCAGTATCCAACTTGTGTAGAATAAAATCCAAAATTTATTAGGCATAGTTAAAACGCCTCGTAGGCTAGACAGTACAACGTGGAACAAAGTAGGTATGTGAGAGTGACACCAACGGCTTACATGTTTCGGCACTCAGCCGTAATCATAGCCATAGGTGTCATGAAGGTGAATACATGCTTAAAAAGACAATGAAACAATATAATTGGATAAAAGATATATACAAAACACGACCACACCCCACAGGTTAGAACGAGATTAACCCTTAATGGCCTGGACCTAGAATACGGTGATATACAAGAATAATTAGTATATTTACATTGGCATAAAGAAAATATAATCACTTAAAAAAATAGATGCTTGTAGCGATAAGTTGGTATACCGCCATAGTTTTTAGGTGATAGAAAATTCTCTGTATATAAAGGTTGCACTAGTGGTAATGGCATTATTATACAAATACTCTATATGCATATGAAAAATGTAGGGTCCCTGCTAAATTTTTTTTTTTTTTTAGTATTTATGAATGTAAAATTACCATGTACCTTATTACTATGAGCAGGTATGAAAGACCCTATATAATCATGTAAACTAAGCTGTAACATCTATGCACATGTTAGAGTGTAAATGTATATGTGCCATTTCAAATCCACAGGCGCTGATGTGATATGTTTATAAATATGTGAGGATAGTTAGAGGGATGAAGGGACAAACTTTATATGACAGAATAGAAGTTTATGTACATATAGTTACGCTATACTATGTTGTTAAATTTTCTCCAACATTGGTGTGTCCGGTCCACGGCGTCATCCTTACTTGTGGGATATTCTCTTCCCCAACAGGAAATGGCAAAGAGTCCCAGCAAAGCTGGTCACATGATCCCTCCTAGGCTCCGCCCACCCCAGTCATTCTCTTTGCCGTTGCACAGGCAACATCTCCACGGAGATGGTTAAGAGTTTTTTGGTGTTTAAATGTAGTTTTATTCTTCTATCAAGTGTTTGTTATTTTAAAATAGTGCTGGTATGTACTATTTACTCTGAAACAGAAAAGGATGAAGATTTCTGTTTGTAAGAGGAAGATGATTTTAGCAGACAGTAACTAAAATCGATTGCTGTTTCCACACAGGACTGTTGAGATGAAGTAACTTCAGTTGGGGGAAACAGTTAGCAGTCTTTTCTGCTTAAGGTATGACTAGCCATATTTCTAACAAGACCATGTAATGCTGGAAGGCTGTCATTTCCCCTCATGGGGACCGGTAAGCCATTTTCTTAGTTAAACATAAAAGAATAAAGGGCTTCAAAAAGGGCTTAAAAACTGGTAGACATTTTTCTGGGCTAAAACAATTGCTTTACTAGGCATATTATGCAGATTCTAACTAATTATTGGTATTATAATCTTGGGGAACGTTTAGAAAAACGGCAGGCACTGTGTTGGACACCTTTTTCAGATGGGGGCCTTTCTAGTTATAGACAGAGCTTCATTCTGGGACTGTATAGGGGTTAAATGTAAAAACGGCTCCGGTTCCGTTAATTTAAGGGTTAAAGCTCTGAAATTTGGTGTGCAATACTTTTAATGCTTTAAGACACTGTGGTGAAATTTTGGTGAATTTTGAACAATTCCTTCATACTTTTTCACATATTCAGTAATAAAGTGTTTTCAGTTTGAAATTTAAAGTGACAGTAACGGTTTTATTTTAAAACGTTTTTTTGTGCTTTGTTGACAAGTTTAAGCCTGTTTAACATGTCTGTACCATCAGATAAGCTATGTTCTATATGTATGAAAGCCAATGTGTCTCCCCATTTAAATTTATGTGATAATTGTGCCATAGTGTCCAAACAAAGTAAGGACAGTAATGCAACAGTTAATGATATTGCCCAAGATGATTCCTCAAATGAGGGGAGTAAACATGATACTACATCTCCTACTGTGTCTACACCAGTTATGCCCACACAGGAGGCCCCTAGTACATCTAGTGCGCCAATACTTATTACCATGCAACAATTAACGGCTGTAATGGATAACTCCATAGCAAATCTTTTATCCAAAATGCCTACTTATCAGAGAAAGCGCGATTGCTCTGTTTTAAACACTGAAGAGCAAGAGGACGCTGATGATAACTGTTCTGACATACCCTCACACCAATCTCAAGGGGCCATGAGGGAGGTTTTGTCTGATGGAGAAATGTCAGATTCAGGAAAAATTTCTCATCAAGCTGAACCTGATGTTGTGACATTTAAATTTAAATTAGAACATCTCCACGCACTGCTTAAGGAGGTGTTATCTACTCTGGATGATTGTGACAATTTGGTCATTCCAGAGAAATTATGTAAGATGGACAAGTTCCTAGAGGTTCCGGTGCCCCCCGACGCTTTTCCTATACCCAAGCGGGTGGCGGACATAGTAAATAAAGAGTGGGAAAGGCCCGGCATACCTTTTGTTCCCCCCCCTATATTTAAGAAATTATTTCCTATAGTCGACCCCAGAAAGGACTTATGGCAGACAGTCCCCAAGGTCGAGGGGGCGGTTTCTACTCTAAACAAACGCACTACTATTCCTATCGAAGATAGTTGTGCTTTCAAAGATCCTATGGATAAGAAATTAGAGGGTTTGCTTAAAAAGATTTTTGTACAGCAAGGTTACCTTCTACAACCAATTTCATGCATTGTTCCTGTCACTACGGCAGCGTGTTTCTGGTTCGAGGAACTAGAAAAATCGCTCAGTAAAGAATCTTCGTATGAGGAGGTTATGGACAGAGTTCAAGCACTTAAATTGGCTAACTCTTTTGTTTTAGATGCCACTTTGCAATTAGCTAGATTAGCGGCGAAAAATTCAGGGTTTGCTGTCGTGGCGCGCAGAGTGCTTTGGCTAAAGTCTTGGTCAGCGGATGTGTCTTCCAAGACAAAATTGCTTAACATTCCTTTCAAAGGTAAAACATTATTTGGACCTGATTTGAAAGAGATTATTTCAGACATCACTGGGGGAAAGGGCCACGCCCTCCCACAGGATAGGTCTTTTAAGGCTAATAATAAGCCTAATTTTCGTCCCTTTCGCAGAAACGGACCAGTCTCTAATTCTGTATCCTCTAAGCAAGAGGGTAATACTTCACAACCCAAACCAGCCTGGAAACCAATGCAAGGCTGGAACAAGGGTAAGCAGGCCAAGAAGCCTACCACTGCTACCAAAACAGCATGAAGGGATAGCCCCCGATCCGGGACCGGATCTAGTGGGGGGCAGACTTTCTCTCTTTGCTCAGGCTTGGGCAAGAGATGTTCAGGATCCTTGGGCGCTAGAAATAGTTTCTCAAGGTTATCTCCTGGAATTCAAGGAACTACCCCCAAGGGGAAGGTTCCACAGGTCTCAATTATCTTCAAACCAAATAAAGAGACAGGCATTCTTACATTGTGTAGAAGACCTGTTAAAGATGGGAGTGATACATCCAGTTCCAATAAGAGAACAAGGAATGGGATTTTATTCCAATCTGTTCATAGTTCCCAAAAAAGAGGGAACATTCAGACCAATTTTGGATCTAAAGATCCTAAACAAATTTCTCAGGGTACCATCGTTCAAAATGGAAACTATTCGAACGATCCTACCTACTATCCAGGAAAATCAATTTATGACTACCGTGGATTTAAAGGATGCGTACCTACATATTCCTATCCACAAGGAACATCATCAGTTCCTAAGGTTCGCTTTTCTGGACAAGCATTACCAGTTTGTGGCACTTCCATTTGGATTAGCCACTGCTCCAAGGATTTTCACAAAGGTACTAGGGTCCCTTCTAGCGGTTCTAAGACCAAGGGGCATTGCAGTAGTACCTTACTTGGACGACATCCTGATTCAAGCATCGTCCCTGTCAAAAGCAAAGGCTCATACGGACATCGTCCTAGCCTTTCTCAGATCTCACGGATGGAAGGTGAACAAAGAAAAAAGTTCTCTGTCCCCGTCAACAAGAGTTCCCTTCTTGGGAACAATAATAGATTCCTTAGAAATGAGGATTTTTCTGACAGAGGTCAGAAAATCAAAACTTCTAAGCTCTTGTCAAGTACTTCATTCTGTTCCTCATCCTTCCATAGCGCAGTGCATGGAAGTAATAGGATTGATGGTTGCAACAATGGACATTGTTCCTTTTGCACGAATTCATCTAAGACCATTACAACTGTGCATGCTCAGACAGTGGAATGGGGATTATACAGACTTGTCTCCGACGATTCAAGTAGATCAAAAGACCAGAGATTCACTCCGTTGGTGGCTGACCCTGGACAATCTGTCACAGGGAATGAGCTTCCGCAGACCAGAGTGGGTCATTGTCATGACCGACGCCAGCCTAGTGGGCTGGGGTGCGGTCTGGGAATCCCTGAAAGCTCAGGGTCTATGGTCTCGGGAAGAGTCTCTTCTCCCGATAAACATTCTGGAACTGAGAGCGATATTCAATGCTCTCAGAGCTTGGCCTCAACTAGCAAAGGCCAAATTCATAAGGTTTCAGTCAGACAACATGACGACCGTTGCATATATCAATCATCAGGGGGGAACAAGGACTTCCCTGGCGATGAAAGAAGTGACCAAGATAATTCAATGGGCGGAGGATCACTCCTGCCACTTGTCTGCGATCCACATCCCAGGAGTGGAAAATTGGGAAGCGGATTTTCTGAGTCGTCAGACATTCCATCCGGGGGAGTGGGAACTCCATCCGGAAATCTTTGCCCAAATAACTCAATTATGGGGCATTCCAGACATGGATCTGATGGCGTCTCGTCAGAACTTCAAGGTTCCTTGCTACGGGTCCAGATCCAGGGATCCCAAGGCGACCCTAGTAGATGCACTAGTAGCACCTTGGACCTTCAACCTAGCTTATGTATTCCCACCGTTTCCTCTCATCCCCAGGCTGGTAGCCAGGATCAATCAGGAGAGGGCCTCTGTGATCTTGATAGCTCCTGCGTGGCCACGCAGGACTTGGTATGCAGGCCTGGTGAATATGTCATCGGCTCCACCATGGAAGCTACCTTTGAGACAGGACCTTCTTGTTCAGGGTCCATTCGAACATCCGAATCTGGTTTCCCTCCAACTGACGGCTTGGAGATTGAACGCTTGATTTTATCAAAGCGTGGGTTTTCAGATTCTGTAATAGATACTCTGATTCAGGCTAGAAAGCCTGTAACTAGAAAAATTTACCATAAAATATGGAAAAAATATATCTGTTGGTGTGAATCTAAAGGATTCCCATGGAACAAGATAAAAATTCCTAAGATTCTATCCTTTCTACAAGAAGGTTTGGAGAAAGGATTATCTGCAAGTTCTCTGAAGGGACAGATCTCTGCTTTATCTGTTTTACTTCACAAAAGACTGGCAGCTGTGCCAGATGTTCAAGCATTTGTTCAGGCTCTGGTTAGGATCAAGCCTGTTTACAGACCTTTCACACCTCCCTGGAGTCTAAATCTAGTTCTTTCAGTTCTTCAAGGGGTTCCGTTTGAACCCTTACATTCCGTAGATATTAAGTTATTATCTTGGAAAGTTTTGTTTTTGGTTGCAATTTCTTCTGCTAGAAGAGTTTCAGAGTTATCTGCTCTGCAGTGTTCTCCGCCCTATCTGGTGTTCCATGCAGATAAGGTGGTTTTGCGTACTAAGCCTGGTTTTCTTCCGAAAGTTGTTTCCAACAAAAATATTAACCAGGAGATAGTTGTACCTTCTTTGTGTCCGAATCCAGTTTCAAAGAAGGAACGTTTGTTACACAATTTGGACGTAGTCCGTGCTCTAAAATTCTATTTAGAGGCTACTAAAGATTTCAGACAAACATCTTCCTTGTTTGTTGTTTATTCTGGTAAAAGGAGAGGTCAAAAAGCGACTTCTACCTCTCTTTCCTTTTGGCTTAAAGCATTATCCGATTGGCTTATGAGACTGCCGGACGGCAGCCTCCTGAAAGAATCACAGCTCACTCCACTAGGGCTGTGGCTTCCACATGGGCCTTCAAGAACGAGGCTTCTGTTGACCAGATATGTAAGGCAGCGACTTGGTCTTCACTGCACACTTTTGCCAAATTTTACAAATTTGATACTTTTGCTTCTTCGGAGGCTATTTTTGGGAGAAAGGTTTTGCAAGCCGTGGTGCCTTCCATTTAGGTGACCTGATTTGCTCCCTCCCTTCATCCGTGTCCTAAAGCTTTGGTATTGGTTCCCACAAGTAAGGATGACGCTGTGGACCGGACACACCAATGTTGGAGAAAACAGAATTTATGCTTACCTGATAAATTACTTTCTCCAACGGTGTGTCCGGTCCACGGCCCGCCCTGGTTTTTTAATCAGGTCTGATGAATTATTTTCTCTAACTACAGTCACCACGGTATCATATGGTTTCTCCTATATATATTTCCTCCTGTCCGTCGGTCGAATGACTGGTGTGGGCGGAGCCTAGGAGGGATCATGTGACCAGCTTTGCTGGGACTCTTTGCCATTTCCTGTTGGGGAAGAGAATATCCCACAAGTAAGGATGACGCCGTGGACCGGACACACCGTTGGAGAAAGTAATTTATCAGGTAAGCATAAATTCTGTTTTAATTATATATTTATAACATTAATGTCTTTGAACAAAGTTAAGACATAAGAATGTCTATAAGTGTATATATATCTACACATGAAAGTGCTAAGATATAGTGATGTGGTGAATGGACACATAGGTGTTAAAGCTAGACATTTTGGAGATTCTGTGATATCCTAAATTAGATGGAGATGTGATTAAATATAAATGAATTTAATCAGAAACTGGAATTTAAACTTATTCCCAAAAATTGATTAAATCATATCTGGAGTTTAATCCTAAGGGTAGCCTTGTCTTTAATGTGAAGATCCAATATACTTCCCTTTTGGCAAGTATATTCTCGAGGTTGCCCCCTCTCTTAGGCACCTTGGCTTGTTCAATTGCTGCCCATCTGAATGTATTAAGGCTACAATTATGTTTGGTTGCAAAATGCTGTACAAGGGGCGTGCTGGATGTACCCTTAGTAATGGTAGAAAAATGTTCCCTAATGCGGGAGTTTATATCTCTTGAGGTTAAACCTACATATTGGATGTTACACAAAGTGCAGGCAATAATGTATATGACATCAGTACTTTGGCAATTAAGGCAAGTTTTGATAAGGTATGTCTGTCCATTTACTGTTGAGGTAAATTCCTTAGTGACCCAGACATAGTCACAGGGTTTGCACTTTCTGTGTCCACAATTAAACATGCCTAAATGTTGTAACCAAGAACTGGTATGACGAGCTGTCTGTTTAGGTTCTGTTGGAGACAAGATAGATGCCAGTGTACGGCTTTTTTTGTATGAGCACCTAACACCTTGTTTTACGGTTTCTATCAACTTATCATCAGCCGCCAGTAGGGGAAAATGTTTCCTAACGGTATTGCAGATTTGCGAATACTGTGTGCTGAAAGTTGTCACAAAGTGTACGCCTTGAAAATCACTAAATATTTTTTTGGGCTTGTCTACCAATAGTTGTTCCCTGTCCAAATTGTCAATGGCTAACCTTGCTTGTCTGATATGACTGCGTGCATACTTTCTCTCTCTAAGTCTATTCTCTAGACAACCTGCCTCCTGCACGTAATCCATAGTATTGCTACAGTTTCTCTTAAGTCTGGTAAACTGAACTTTTGCAACAGCATATGATGTATTCTTCGGGTGGCAACTGGAAGTGTGCAGAAGGGTGTTGCCAGAGATAAGCTTGCGATATACCTTTGACACAATTTTACCACTACTGTCTCCTATAAGACATAAGTCTAAATAGTTGACAGAAAACGGATCTGTGATATGTGTAAAACTTAGATTCCAATTATTATTATTGATCATCTCCATAAAAGATGTGATGTCAGCAGGAGGACCTGACCAAATGAAGAGGAGGTCATCGATATAACGTTTAAAGAAACAAATGTGTGATCTGTATGGGTTACTATGGTCAAAGATGTTATCTAGCTCCCATTTACCAAGAAATAAGTTTGCATAAGATGGGGCATATTTTGCCCCCATGGCCATTCCACATCTTTGTACATAGTATTGCCCTTCAAAGGTGAAAAAATTATGAGTTAGTAAAAACTCTAGAATCCGCAAGATATATTTTTTGAAAATCTGGTGTGTATTCAGTAGTAGTGGTCAAAAAGTACCTAATTGCCTCAATACCTCTGTTATGTGGAATTGTGGAATATAAAGAAACCACGTCAACTGAAAGCCAGTGATAGTTGGATTGCCATCTCACATCAGCTAGGAGATTCAATATGTGTTTCAAATCTTTAGTGTACGAGGGTAGTGAATTGACCAATGGTTGTAAGATGGCATCCAACCACTGGGATAATCTTTCAAATATAGAGTCAACACCACTAACTATTGGGCGGCCCTTTACGTTAGTGAGAGATTTGTGCACCTTGGGGAACATGTGGAACACTGGAATCCTAGGATACTTAACATTTAGATAATCAGCTGTATTTTCATCTAGGAAACCATGTTCCACACCATCATCCAAGATGTCAAGTAATAATTTCCTATAATCATTGGTGGGATTCCTTAGTAAAAGAGAGTAGTCTGAGGGGTTATTAAGCTGTCTGAGAGCCTCTGATACATAGTCTGTCCTGTCTAAAACCACAATGGTACCCCCCTTATCTGATGGACAAATCACCAGATCAGGTTGTTGTTGTAATGACCTTAGTGCTTGTGATTGTATTTTTGTCAAACTTTGTGATATCCCTTTAAATCTGAACCTGCATAAGCACTTCCTTCCTATTTAAGGAAGTGCTTACCCCTCAATCAGGGCCTGAAAATTGAAGCTGTTTTTCACTTCTCCTTGCTCCTCTGTGGAGCTACTACCACATTGTGCTATTGTTACTTTAACCTTCAGGTCTTTTACTTCGCCTTCGATACCCGCTGGGTATCTACAGTTACCTCTTTTCAGACCGGGATCATCTTCCGGATTCATCCGCCATTCGGAACTTCTTTCACCACGCCGAAGTCGCGCTCACACCAAACAGACGCTGAACCTAAGAGCTGCAACTTACCTCTCAGCCTTTATTTCTAAAAGGCATTACCGCTCTCCACGCTTCTTTCCACCGCTACTGTTAAGATAAGTACCGCTCTCCACGCTACAATTTATTCATTCATAAAGGTTAAACCTTAAACACCATTGTTTGTTATTGGAGTTATCTATAACCTTTATTGTGATTTTCATCTGACTCAGTATATTGCGGTTTGGGATTCAAGCTAGTATGTCTGGACTGTGTATATATTTTATTGCGTGAAAGTGTGAGTGCGTGAAGAAATTACCTTTACTTTATCAAGCAGTCTAAACCTTTGCTTTGCTTAATCTGCTTTAATCTGCATTAACTGTTGCATTATTTTGTAACACATATGTCATACTCTGAACTTAAATCTCAGTTACTCATAATCTTTCCTGAATATTTATATATTCGTATCTTAGTGAAGTTTCATATTATTCTATCAATTACAAAATGAATGACTCACCTTAAATAAGTAAGTTTAATAAATCATTTTCTCTTGCTTATTTTAAGAAAAGAGCAACAAAACCTTTATTTTTCATATTCTAATTATCACACTATTAGATAACTTTTGGTTATCACAGAATTTTCAGGCCCATAAGGTTATAACCTGTAGAATATAGGATGGATCCTAGTGAAATAAAAAATGAATTCACCAACATTCATCAAAAATTAGAATATCTAGCCAGGGCCTTAACTGAGGTACAATCAGAAAATAAAGCACTTAAAACTCTAATAAAAGAATGTTTACCAGCCAAGAGCTCAGAAGTCCCTGAACCTCACATTAACTATCCTCAACCCTTTTCTGGTAAACGAAGTGAATATAGAGACTTTAAAAATGCTTGCAAATTACTTTTTTCATTAAGGCCTAAAACTTATCACTCTGAGAGAATCAAGGTTTGTACTACCATCTCCTTCCTCCAGGGGGAGCCTCGCTCATGGGCTAATAGATATTTTGAGAATAACCATCCAATCTTAGATTCCCTGGAAGAATTTTTTTTAGCCATGACATCCTTATATGAGGACTCTCATTCCCAGATGACGGCAGAAACGAAATTGAGATCCCTAAAACAGGGTAAGAGGAATATAGAAGACTATATTACCGAATTCCAAATGTGGATAGATGATTCCAAATGGAATGAAATTAGTTTGAAGAACCAGTTCAGACTGGGCCTTTCAGAATTGTTAAAAGATGAGTTGTCCCGTTTGGAGATGCCCGAAACCCTGAATGGACTGATGAAATTAAGTACTACCCTGGATCGGCGATTACGTGAAAGGAAGGCTGAGAGAGCTACCTATGACGTACCACCTAGATGTCCTTATCTTTACACACCCAACCAGGAAAAGGGTACTTCAAATCAAACCCCAATGGAGATTGGTGCCATAAAAGGACCTTTAACACCTGAAGAAAAGGCCAGACGCAGATCTGAGAATCTTTGCTTATATTGTGGGCAAAAAGAACACTCAGTTAATAATTGCCCAATTCTTCAAAAGCAGAAGAAGGGTAAGATTCATTCAAAACATAATATTTTATACTTCACTCAAAACCCTCAACTGACTCTTAACCTTTCTTTACAGTGGGATCAGAAAAACGTGCAGTCTAATGCATTGATCGATTCTGGGGCAGCCGGAAATTATATCGATATTTCTTTTGTTGATTTAAATAAAATTCCTATTGTTTGTAAGGCACAACCAGTCTCTGTTAAAATCATTGATGGTTCCCTCATACAACATGGTCCCATTACCCATCAAACGATACCTTTACTAGTGACAACTGACAATGGACATACTGAATATCTTACTTTTGACTTAATTTCCATCCACATGCATACACTTATTTTTGGCTTTACATGGTTAAAAAAACATAACCCCAGCATTGACTGGTCCACTCCACAGGTATCATTAGCATCACCATTCTGTTTAAAAACATGTTATCCATATCAGTTAATCTCTGCTATTGAACCCGAATTACCAGAAATTTATCAGGATCTGGCAGAGGTGTTTGATCTAAAAGAGGCAGAAAACCTCCCCCCTCATAGGGAGTTTGATTGTCCAATTGATCTGATACCGGGCTCTCAAATTCCTCACGGAAAAATATACCCACTTTCACAAGAGGAACTTACTTACTTACGTTCCTATTTAGACGACAATCTCCGAAAAGGTTTTATATCCCACTCAACATCTCCAGCTGCTGCTGGAATGTTCTTAGTACGTAATAAGGACGGTACAATAAGACCCATTATTGATTATAGAGCTTTAAATGAAATTACTGTTAAAAACAGGTATCCTCTACCCCTCATACCCGAATTATTGGAACGTTTAAACGAAGCTACAATTTATTCAAAACTTGATCTTAAGGGGGCTTACAATCTTATCCGTATGAAAGAAGGTCATGAGTGGAAAACCGCCTTTAGAACCCGTTATGGGCTTTTTCAATATAATGTAATGCCCTTCGGCTTAAGCAATGCTCCTGCAACATTCCAGCATTTTATTAATGAAATATTCCACGACCTTATGGACATCTGTGTTATAATTTACTTAGATGATATTCTAATATACTCCAAAACACCCTCTGATCACGAAAAGCATGTAAGATGGGTACTCACCCGTCTCAAAGAGCACAAATTATATGCTAAATTAGAAAAATGTGTATTCCATGTCTCTAAGATAAAATTTTTAGGTTATATAATAACTCCTAACCATGTACAAATGGATCCTGACAAAGTGTCCGCCATTAAAGATTGGCCAGCTCCCACTACTGTAAAAGCGTTACAACGCTTTATCGGTTTCGCTAATTTTTATCGAAAGTTTATTAAAAACTTTTCTTCAATAGTAAGACCACTGACACAACTGACTAGTGTTAATCAAAAATTTAAATGGTCTCAAAAAGCTCAAGAAACCTTCGAAAAACTTAAAGAGTTATTTTCTACAGCCCCAATCTTATCACTACCCAACTTTGATCTACAATTCCAACTTGAAGTAGATGCCTCTAATACTGGCATAGGAGCAGTACTCTCCCAACAACAAGTTGAGAATGGGGAAATTCACCCCATTGCGTTTTATTCCAGAACCTTAACTAGTGCAGAAAGTAATTATAGTGTGGGGGACAAAGAATTGTTAGCAATAAAGAGTGCCCTTGAACAATGGAGACACCTCCTAGAAGGATCTAAACTTCCATTCATTATTTTTACTGACCATAAGAATCTTGAATATTTAAAAAAGAACAAGACTTTGACAGCCAGACAAGCGAGATGGTCTCTATTTTTAGACCGTTTTAACTTTCTAATTACCTACAAACCAGGCAGTCAAAATACTAAGGCTGATGCTTTATCACGTATAAACGAAAGCTTAACTCATGAACCACCTAATTTTACTATCCCTCCTGAAAAAATCATAGGCGTCCTGACACCTATAGAACAAGAGGTTCATAAGGCTTTAAAACAAGATTCAATACCCCACCAAACTTGTGTTAAAGACTCTCAATCTGGATTGTACTATCATAACAGTCAATTGTATATACCCAAGAGCATGAGATCTTCAATACTCACACACACCCATGATGATACAATGTCTGGTCATCCTGGAATTAAAAAGACCATTGAACTAACCCGACGTAATTTCTGGTGGCCTGGCATGAACAAATATATTTATGACTATGTATCAGGATGTGAAAATTGTGCCCGAAATAAATTAGTTCATAAGAGACCAATTGGTCTACTTACACCTCTGCCTATCCCAGATAAACCATGGAGTACCATAGCCATGGATTTTATTGTTGAACTCCCACTCACTCAACAATATAATACTATCATGGTAATAATTGACCATTTAACCAGACTAGCTCATTTTATCCCACTTAAGGGATTACCCTCAGCTATGACTATGGCTAAGGTATTTATCGACCACATAGTCAGACTACATGGTTTACCTACCAACATAATTACAGATAGGGGAACGCAATTTACCTCATCCTTCTGGAGATCTCTGTGTAAATTGCTAAAGATTGACCACCTTTATACCACTGCTTTCCATCCCCAGACTAATGGACTCACAGAGAGACTTAATCAGACCATAGAACAATTCTTACGATGTTACATATCACATCTCCAAGATGATTGGACAGTTTTTCTTCCCATGGCCGAATTCACATATAACAATTCCATAAATACTTCTATCAAAACTTCCCCCTTTTTTGCAACATATGGTTACCACCCAAACACTATATCTCTTTCTAACAAATCTGTAAACTCTCCCACAGCAACTGAATTTACATCTAACCTCCACGAAAGGTTAATTGTCCTGAAAAGACATCTACATGAAGCCAAACAATATCAAAAATCATATTATGACTTAAAACATCGTAAGGGTCCTGATTATAAGGTTGGGGACTTAGTACTTCTCTCAACAAAAAATCTTAAACTCAAAGTTCCTAGCAAGAAACTTGCAAATCAATTCTTGGGTCCATTTCCAATAGAACATGTGATAAATTCCAATGTGGTTAGACTTAAACTGCCAAAAGACTACAAAATACATCCTTCTTTCCATATCTCATTGTTGAAACCATTCCCAACCAAAAACCATCCTTCTTCTATTCCGCCACCACCTGTTATGGTTGATCATCAAGAAGAATTCGAGGTTGAATCCATACTGGATTCTAGGATACACAGAAATAAACTGGAATATCTCATTAAATGGAAGGGTTACGGCCCTGAAGAAAACTCCTGGCTCATTCATTCCGAAGTCCATTCGCCCCGATTGATCAGGTTCTTCCATAAGAAATATCCACTTAAACCTCACGCAGAATCCCCAGGGGTGATTCCCTGAGGAGGGGGGCATGTGATATCCCTTTAAATCTGAACCTGCATAAGCACTTCCTTCCTATTTAAGGAAGTGCTTACCCCTCAATCAGGGCCTGAAAATTGAAGCTGTTTTTCACTTCTCCTTGCTCCTCTGTGGAGCTACTACCACATTGTGCTATTGTTACTTTAACCTTCAGGTCTTTTACTTCGCCTTCGATACCCGCTGGGTATCTACAGTTACCTCTTTTCAGACCGGGATCATCTTCCGGATTCATCCGCCATTCGGAACTTCTTTCACCACGCCGAAGTCGCGCTCACACCAAACAGACGCTGAACCTAAGAGCTGCAACTTACCTCTCAGCCTTTATTTCTAAAAGGCATTACCGCTCTCCACGCTTCTTTCCACCGCTACTGTTAAGATAAGTACCGCTCTCCACGCTACAATTTATTCATTCATAAAGGTTAAACCTTAAACACCATTGTTTGTTATTGGAGTTATCTATAACCTTTATTGTGATTTTCATCTGACTCAGTATATTGCGGTTTGGGATTCAAGCTAGTATGTCTGGACTGTGTATATATTTTATTGCGTGAAAGTGTGAGTGCGTGAAGAAATTACCTTTACTTTATCAAGCAGTCTAAACCTTTGCTTTGCTTTATCTGCTTTAATCAGCATTATCTGTTGCATTATTTTGTAACACATATGACATACTCTGAACTTAAATCTCAGTTACTCATAATCTTTCCTGAATATTTATATATTCGTATCTTAGTGAAGTTTCATATTATTCTATCAATTACAAAATTAATGACTCACCTTAAATAAGTAAGTTTAATAAATCATTTTCTCTTGCTTATTTTAAGAAAAGAGCAACAAAACCTTTATTTTTCATATTCTAATTATCACACTATTAGATAACTTTTGGTTATCACAAACTTTGTGTTGTTTTGTCTGTAGTTTCTTTCAATTTTTGTAAGTCTGCTTCTACTCGGGCATGAAATGTCTCTATTACTGACCCTCTATTTTGTATCGGATAAAAGGTAGATTTATCCTTGAATGAGAGTGCTCTATTTAATGTTCCTGATACACTATTGCTCTCTATAGCTAAATTTTGAAGTGAGATGAGATTGCATGTTTCTGAGAAAGTATTTATGCCTATAGTGGATGTAGTGGGGGCATTGTCTGTCGCAGGGCTCATGGCCTCATATGGGATGTCTGCAAAGTATTTCTTGAGCGTGATATTCCTAATGAATTTGTTAATATCAATCAGTGTCTGAAAAATATCAAATCTAGTAGTGGGTGCAAAACCCAGACCTAGGGCTAATACATCAATTTGATCATTAGTGAGTGTGACTGAAGATAGATTTACCAAACTATTCATTTGTATTTGGTTTGTGTGCGATTGCCCCATAGTGGGTATCTCTCCTGGCCGTTGTGTGGTGTCCCCCCTATCCCCTTTGATGGTAGGTCCTGGGGAAAAACCTGGTCCAATAGTGATAGTTCTTGGGCCCCAGGGTTCCCACCATGGTCTGGCTGCTTGTGGTGCCAAGCTTGTAGATGCTCATTAGGGATAGTAGGAGCCTTTAGAATTCTTAGTTGTGTATTAGAGATAGTATTTGTCTGAGTTACTATATCTGTTTCATTTTCACCACCTGAGGTGTATTCATCAGATGATTTATCAGTATCGCTATCAGAGAAAGTAACCTGTTTAGAGTGACCCCTTCTATGTCTGCGATTACCTCTGCGGTTTTTGTTCTGTGGTAAGCTTCGTCTATAATTGGAACGTTGTTTCTTGTTCCAAATATAGACAGAGTTTTTCTGATAGTCTGTCTTATCACGAACAAACTTTATATGTTTGTTTTCAATTATTACTTGCTTACCACGGGCCAAAGACTCTTGCAAAATCTTATCAAATTTAGCAAAATCTGGATCAGCACTTCTACTGCTTAACTCTATCTGCAGAATATCTATCTCCATTTTAACATCATTCAAATGCTGTGTCCTATATTGTATCAATAACAAAATTAATTGTAATGAACATTCTGATAAAGCTGCATTCCATTTATCAACAAATTCTGTATCAGTGGCATCTACATCGAATGTAGGAAATTTAAAAATTCTCAAGCCTCTGGGAATCATTTGAGATTTAATATATGACTGAAATGTCCAAATGTCCCACTGTGTTTTGGTTTCTTTGAATAACAGAGTCTCCATTGATTCAAATAAAGTGCTAAGTGAAAGTGTCCCTTTATCCTCAGAAAATATTTTTTCACATTCTATGGAAAAGTTAGTGCGTGCTGTAGCAGGTCTCAGGGAGAAATATTGTTGTACTGTATCTTCACTCATGATAGAGGGATTGGTTAAGCAAATGCAATGTTCACTGCCCAGATGGGTCATGAATATATATATATCACAAAAAAGCCCCTGTATTAGTAGTTGTAAAGTGCAGGGAGGAGTTCCCCGGGTATCACCAGTAATACCCCAGTATAGCGGCAATATGTAGAAAGAAAGGGAATACTCCTCTAATATGCAGATAAATGAAAAGTGTGTCATGAACAAACAAAGTTGTTCCCGGGACTTACCCCAATTGAGCCGTTTCCACCCCTTGGAATCCTGTAGTATGCTATGCGGTGCTCCTGAAGAGAAACTCCAGACTGGCCGGGGACCTATATGGTCAAAACCGAAGTCTTATCGGTGAGCTAGTAGCTCCAAAGCATCCGGCATCGGCTGTAAAGCTCCAACAGCGCTCCTCGATTCCTGAGCTTGCACCCTGACGTCAGACGTGACGTATCCTGGATCTCCGTTCGGGGGGCGGCGCTCACTCTTCACCCGGGTTTACAACTGGTATACAGGGACTGAAGCGGATCCAAAGCTGGTGTGAGAATAAAGTCACAAAGAAGGCAGGATCCAGCTTGTGTAGAATAAAATCCAAAATTTATTAGGCATAGTTAAAACGCCTCGTAGGCTAGACAGTACAACGTGGAACAAAGTAGGTGTGTGAGCGTGACACCAATGGCTTACATGTTTCGGCACTCAGCCGTAATCATAGCCATGGGTGTCATGAAGGTGAATACATGCTTAAAAAGACAATGAAACAATATAATTGGATAAAAGATATATACAAAACACGCCCACACCACAGGTTAGAAAGAGATTAACCCTTAATGGCCTGGACCTAGAAAACAGTGATATTCAAGAATAATTAGTATATTTACATTGGCATAAAGAAAATATAATCACTTAAAAAAATAGATGCTTGTAGAGATAAGTTGGTATACCACCATAGTTCTTCTATATGCATATGAAAAATGTAGGGTCCCTGCTAAAAAAAATTTGATAAGATTTTGCCAGAGTCTTTGGCCCGTGGTAAGCAAGTAATAATTTAAAACAAACATATACAGTTTGTTCGTGATAAGACAGACTATCAGAAAAACTCTGTCTATATTTGGAACAAGAAACAACGTTCCAATTATAGACGAAGCTTACCACAGAACAAAAACCGCAGAGGTAATCGCAGACATAGAAGGGGTCACTCTAAACAGGTTACTTTCTCTGATAGCGATACTGATAAATCATCTGATGAATACACCTCAGGTGGTGAAAATGAAACAGATATAGTAACTCAGACAAATACTATCTCTAATACACAACTAAGTATTCTAAAGGCTCCTACTATCCCTAATGTAGCATCTACAAGCTTGGCACCACAAGCAGCCAGACCTAAAGCTAAAGACACTATTCCTAATTCTACCTCCAAATATATCTCCATTAACAGATTAAATGAACAAACTAATGTACATGGTGGGAACCCTGGGGCCCAAGAACTATCACTATTGGACCAGGTTTTTCCCCAGGACCTACCATCACAGGGGATAGGGGGGACACCACACAACGGCCAGGAGAGATACCCACTACGGGGCAATCGCACACAAACCAATACAAATGAATAGTGTGGTAAATCTATCTTCAGTCACACTCACTAATGATCAAATTGATGTATTAGCCCTAGGTCTGGGTTTTGCACCCACTACTAGCTTTGATATTTTAAAGACACTGATTGATATTAACAAATTCATTAGGAAGATCACGCTCAAGAAATATTTTGCAGACATCCCATATGAGGCCATGAGCCCTGCGACAGACAATGCCCACACTACATCCACTATAGGCATAAATACTTTCTCAGAAACTTGCGATCTCATCTCACTTCAAAATTTAGCTATAGAGAGCAATAGTGTATCAGGAACATTAAATAGAGCACTCTCATTCAAGGATAAATCTACCTTTTATCCGATACAAAATAGAGGGTCAGTAATAGAGACATTTCATGCCCGAGTAGAAGCAGACTTACAAAAATTGAAAGAAACTACAGACAAAACAACACAAAGTTTGACAAAAATACAATCACAAGCACTAAGGTCATTACAACAACAACCTGATCTGGTGATTTGTCCATCAGATAAGGTGGGTACCATTGTGGTTTTAGACAGGACAGACTATGTATCAGAGGCTCTCAGACAGCTTAATAACCCCTCAGACTACTCTCTTTTACAAAGGAATCCCACCAATGATTATAGGAATTTATTACTTGACATCTTGGATGATGGTGTGGAACATGGTTTCCTAGATGAAAATACAGCTGATTATCTAAATGTTAAGTATCCTAGGATTCCAGTGTTCCACATGTTCCCCAAGGTGCACAAATCTCTCACTAACGTAAAGGGCCGCCCAATAGTTAGTGGTGTTGACTCTATATTTGAAAGATTATCCCAGTGGTTGGATGCCATCTTACAACCATTGGTCAATTCACTACCCTCGTACACTAAAGATTTGAAACACATATTGAATCTCCTAGCTGATGTGAGATGGCAATCCAACTATCACTGGCTTTCAGTTGATGTGGTTTCTTTATATTCCACAATTCCACATAACAGAGGTATTGAGGCAATTAGGTACTTTTGACCACTACTACTGAATACACAACAGTTTTTCAAAAATATATCTTGCGGATTCTAGAGTTTTTACTAACTCATAATTTTTTCACCTTTGAAGGGCAATACTATGTACAAAGATGTGGAACGACCATGGGGGCAAAATATGCCCCATCTTATGCAAAACTTATTTCTTGGTAAATGGGAGCTAGATAACATCTTTCACCATAGTAACCCATACAGATCACACATTTGTTTCTTTAAACGTTATATCGAAGACCTCCTCTTCATTTGGTCAGGTCCTCCTGCTGACATCACATCTTTTATGGAGATGATCAATAATAATAATTTGAATCTAAGTTTTACACATATCACAGATCCGTTTTCTGTCAACTATTTAGACTTATGTCTTATAGGAGACAGTAGTGGTAAAATTGTGTCAAAGGTATATCGCAAGCCTATCTCTGGCAACACCCTTCTGCACGCTTCCAGTTGCCACCCGAAGAATACATCATATGCTGTTGCAAAAGTTCAGTTTAACAGACTTAAGAGAAACTGTAGCAATACTATGGATTACGTGCAGGAGGCAGGTTGTCTAGAGAATAGACTTAGAGAGAGAAAGTATGCACGCAGTCATATCAGACAAGCACGGTTAGCCATTGACAATTTGGACAGGGAACAACTATTGGTAGACAAGCCCAAAAAAATATGTAGTGATTTTCAAGGCGTACACTTTGTGACAACTTTCAGCACACAGTATTCGCAAATCTGCAATATCGTTAGGAAACATTTTCCCCTACTGGCGGCTGATGATAAGTTGATAGAAACCGTAAAACAAGGTGTTAGGTGCTCGTACAAAAAAAGCCGTACACTGGCATCTATCTTGTCTCCAACAGAACCTAAACAGACAGCTCGTCATACCAGTTCTTGGTTACAACATTTAGGCATGTTTAATTGTGGACACAGAAAGTGCAAACCCTGTGACTATGTCTGGGTCACTAAGGAATTTACCTCAACAGTAACTGGACAGACATACCTTATCAAAACTTGCCTTAATTGCCAGTACTGATGTCATATATATTATTGCCTGCACTTTGTGTAACATCCAATATGTAGGTTTAACCTCAAGAGATATAAACTCCCGCATTAGGGAACATGTTTCTACCATTACTAAGGGTACATCCAGCACGCCCCTTGTACAGCATTTTGCAACCAAACATAATTGTAGCCTTAATACATTCAGATGGGCAGCAATTGAACAAGCCAAGGTGCCTAAGAGAGGGGGCAACCTCGAGAATATACTTGCCAAAAGGGAAGTTTATTGGATCTTCACATTAAAGACAAGGCTACCCTTAGGATTAAACTCCAGATATGATTTAATCAATTTTTGGGAATAAGTTTAAATTCCAGTTTCTGATTCAATTCATTTATATTTAATCACATCTCCATCTAATTTAGGATATCACAGAATCTCCAAAATTTCTAGCTTTAACACCTATGTGTCCATTCACCACATCACTATATCTTAGCACTTTCATGTGTAGATATATATACACTTATAGACATTCTTATGTCTTAACTTTGTTCAAAGAAATTAATGTTATAAATATATAATTAAAATTTAACAACATAGTATAGCGTAACTATATGTACATAAACTTCTATTCTGTCATATAAAGTTTGTCCCTTCATCCCTCTAACTATCCTCACATATTTATAAACATATCACATCAGGGCCTGTGGATTTGAAATGGCACATATACATTTACACTCGAACATGTGCATAGATGTTACAGCTTAGTTTACATGATTATATAGGGTCTTTCATACCTGCTCATAGTAATAAGGTACATGGTAATTTTCCATTCATAAATACTAAAAAAAAAAAAAAAAATTTAGCAGGGACCCTACATTTTTCATATGCATATAGAGTATTTGTATAATAATGCCATTACCACTAGTGCAACCTTTATATACAGAGAATTTTCTATCACCTAAGAACTATGGCGGTATACCAACTTATCGCTACAAGCATCTATTTTTTTAAGTGATTATATTTTCTTTATGCCAATGTAAATATACTAATTATTCTTGTATATCACCGTATTCTAGGTCCAGGCCAATAAGGGTTAATCTCTTTCTAACCTGTGGGGTGTGGGCGTGTTTTGTATATATCTTTTATCCAATTATATTGTTTCATTGTCTTTTTAAGCATGAATTCACCTTCATGACACCTATGGCTATGATTACGACTGAGTGCCGAAACATGTAAGCCATTGGTGTCACGCTCACACACCTACTTTGTTCCACGTTGTACTGTCTAGCCTATGAGGTGTTTTAACTATGCCTAATAAATTTTGGATTTTATTCTACACAAGCTGGATCCTGCCTTCTTTGTGACTTTATTCTCACACCAGCTTTGGATCCGCTTCAGTCCCTGTATACCAGTTGTAAACCCGGGTGAAGAGTGAGCGCCGCCCCCCGAACGGAGATCCAGGATACGTCATGTCTGACGTCAGGGTGCACGCTCAGGAATCGAGGAGCGCTGTTGGAGCTTTACAGCCGATGCCGGATGCTTTGGAGCTACTAGCTCACCGATAAGACTTCGGTTTTGACCATATAGGTCCCCGGCCAGTCTGGAGTTTCTCTTCAGGAGCACCGCATAGCATACTACAGGATTCCAAGGGGGCGGAAACGGCTCAATTGGGGTAAGTCCCGGGAACAACTTTGTTTGTTCACGACACACTTTTCATTTATCTGCATATTAGAGGAGTATTCCCTTTCTTTCTACAGATTTTATGATACTGCACACTATAATCTGTTACAAAGTATACACTTCCATTACTTTCCGTCATTGGTTTTACCTTGACAAGTAATTCCTTCCTGTTTAAACAACTGACTCCTTCTCTTGCTTTATTGATGTCATGAGACTTGTAACATCTCTCCTTAAGGCGTTTTGACAATTGGTCAGCATGTACCTCAAACCGCTTACTGTTACTGCAATTGCACTTAAGTGTGGTGAATTGGCCCCTTGCGACTGACCTAAACACCTGTCTTGGGTGACTGCTCCTGGCGTGGAGTAGTGTATTACCAGTGATTGGCTTCCTGTAGACCTCGGTTTCAATCCCGACTTTAGGAATACCTCTCAAAGTGAGATCCAAAAAATTAATCTGATTCTTATTGAGTTCAAAAGTAAACTCCAAACCAAAGTCGTTATTGTTTAACCATTCAACAAAGGTCCTTGCTTCTTCCACTGTGCCCCTCCACACCAGGAGCAGGTCATCAATATATCGTCTGTAAAATTGAATATTTCTCCTGAAGGGGTTCTCATCTCCATAGATGCGGGACAGCTCCCACCACCCCATATAGAGGTTGGCGAAAGAGGGTGCAAACTTAGCGCCCATAGCTGTCCCGCATCTCTGGAGATAAAAAACCCCCTCAAAGGTGAAATAATTATGTGTCAAAAGGTAACGTACTACTCTGAGCACAAAAACAACTAGTTGTCAGAAAAGCCAGTATTCCGTCTTAGGAAAAATTCAATGGCCTCCAGACCCTTCTCATGCGGTATGGAGGTATAAAGCGCCCTGACATCAATGGTTAACCACATATCCTTCTCATCCCACATTACTTTTTCCATTAATTTTAAGACATGTGTAGTGTCCTGCAAGAAACTAGTAAGTTCCCCCACCATGGGCTGTAGTATACCATCCACCCATTGCGAGATTCTCTCCAGGAGTGATCCAATACCGCTCACAATGGGTCTACCCATGACCTCCTCCATGGATTTATGTACCTTTGGTAGGTGATTAAAGATGGGGGTTGCTGGATTATCCACCAGGAGGAAGTCACAGGTAGACTCATCCAGAATGCCTAGCTCCCTACCGTCATCAAGGATCTGTACCAATTCCCTTTTGTACCTGTCTGTGGGGTCTCCTCCCAAAATCTGGTAATTTCTGTTGTCATGTAACTGTCTCTCGGCCTCCGCGACAAATTGGGTTCTAGACATTACCACCACCGAGCCACCTTTGTCAGCATTCCTAATGACCAAACTTTCATTAGTTTAGAGTCTTTTCAAAGCATTTCTTTCTTTAGGATTTAAGTTATGTTGATTAGCAGGGGTGGCCCGGTGTAGCAATGTAAGGTCCCTTTCAACCCTTTCCTGGAAAATTTCTAATGTGTTCCCTCTGTAATGTATAGGATGAAACCTTGAGGTTTCCTTAAATTTAGGGGTATAACTCATTGAAGTGGGATCTTCCCTAATTCCTTCATGTAGTAGTGTTTCCAAATTCACGGCTAGATTTAGAGTTGGGCGGTAGCCGTGAAAACCAGCGTTAGAGGCTCCTAACGCTGGTTTTTACCGCCCTCTGGTATTTGGAGTCAGTCAGGAAAGGGTCTAACGCTCACTTTGCAGCCGCGACTTTTCCATACCGCAGATCCCCCTATGCCATTTGCGTATCCTATCTTTTCAATGGGATCTTTCTAACGCCGGTATTTAGAGTCGTGGCTGAAGTGAGCGTTAGAAATCTAACGACAAAACTCCAGCCGCAGAAAAAAGTCAGTAGTTAAGAGCTTTCTGGGCTAACGCCGGTTTATAAAGCTCTTAACTACTGTGCTCTAAAGTACACTAACACCCATAAACTACCTATGTACCCCTAAACCGAGGTCCCCCCACATCGCCGCCACTCTATTAAAATTTTTTAACCCCTAATCTGCCGACCGCACACCGCTGCCACCTACGTTATCCCTATGAACCCCTAATCTGCTGCCCCTAACACTGCCGACCCCTATATTATATTTATTAACCCCTAATATGCAGCCCCCAACGTCGCCGCTACCTACCTACACTTATTAACCCCTAATCTGCTGCCCCTAACACCGCCGACCCCTATATTATATTTATTAACCCCTAATATGCCGCCCCGAAGGTCGCCGCTACCTACCTACACTTATTAACCCCTAATCTGCCGACCGGACCGCGACGCTATTATAATAAGGTTATTAACCCCTAATCCGCCTCACTCCCGCCTCAATAACCCTATAATAAATAGTATTAACCCCTAATCTGCCCTCCCTAACATCGCTGACACCTAACTTCAAGTATTAACCCCTTATCTGCCGATCGGAGCTCACCGCTACTCTAATACATTTTTTAACCCCTAAAGCTAATTCTAACCCTAACCCTAACACCCCCCTAAATTAAATATAATTTTATTCTAACTAAATAAATTAACTCTTATTAAATAAATTATTCCTATTTAAATCTAAATACTTACCTGTAAAATAAACCCTAATATAGCTACAATATAAATTATAATTATATTGTAGCTATTTTAGGATTAATATTTATTTTACAGGCAACTTTGTATTTATTACTTTATTATAGTAGCGGTGCGGTCCGCTCAGCAGATTAGGGGTTAATAAGTGTAGGCTGGTGGAGGTGACGTTGAGGGGGGCAGATTAGGGGTTAATAAATATAATATAGGGGTCGGCTGTGTTAGGGGCAGCAGATTATGGGTACATAGCTATAATGTAGCTTGCGGTGGTGTACGGAGCGGCAGATTAGGGGTTAATAATAATATGCAGGGGTCAGCAATAGTGGGGGCGGCAGATTAGGGGTTAATAAGTGTAAGGTTAGGGGTGTTTAGACTCGGGGTTCATGTTAGGGTGTTAGGTGCAGACTTAGGAAGTGTTTCCGCATAGCAAACAATGGGGCTGCGTTAGGAGCTGAACGCTGCTTTTTTGCAGGTGTTAGGTTTTTTTCAGCTAAAACAGCCCCATTGTTTTCTATGGGGAATCGTGCACGAGCACGTTTTTGAAGCTGGCCCCGTCGATAAGCACCGCTGGTATCGAGAGTTGCAGTGGCGTTAAATTATGCTCTACGCTTCTTTTTTGGAGCCTAACGCAGCCATTCTGTGAACTCTAAATACCAGCGGTATTTAAAAGGTGCGGGGGGAAAAAAGCATGCGCAGCTAACGCACCCCTTTGGCCGCAGAACTCTAAATCTAGCCGTTAGGGCGTCACAACCTTCATTGAAGGAAAGTTCATATGTGACTAATTCATTATGTGAGATAATCTCATGTCTATCTTCAATGTTCTTATTGTAAAAAAAATTCGTACTGTTAACCCTCTGATTCAAATTGAATTTTTGTGTTGGAACAAAACCCAGTCCCAAGCTTAACACTCTAATTTCCATATCGGACAGAACATAATCAGATAAATTAATGACATTTATATCATCATTTATTGGTATTTGCTCCCGCGTCTGCCCCGTCTGGTTGATTGTCGATTTTGTCTTACTTGACCTGTCTGGTTGCCTCTTCCTCTCCCCCCTCCCTCTGATTCCTTGGGGGTAAGGGAAAAAACCTGCTCTAGGTCCTGTCGATCCCTTGAGTCAGCTTCAGCCCCTCTATCAATGTTAGAATGTCCTACAAAGGCTACTTCATCTGGGGTATACTTAGATCCCCCTTAATGTTGTTTTTTTAAAATAGAGGGTATAACCTTATTGGAAGTATTTGGTCTTACAACCAACTGTTCTGATACCGCTGTGGCTATGAGGTTAGTTGGCTCATTTTCCTCCCCACCTGATATGGAGCTATCATCATAAGAGTCTGCCTCACTCTCTGAGAATTGGACCTTCTTAGAAATCCCCACTTCACTTATTTTAGGACCTTATTGTCAACATCCCTATTATTTATGTTATTGGAGAGACCTCTGCCCCTTCCTCTGCCTCGTGATCTGTTGTAAGCTCTGCGGCCTTCTAGCCTATCCTTCCTGTTCCAAAAGTATACCCTATCAGTATCATAGTCGGATTGATCTCTTAGATATTAGTTGTGCTTTGCTGTAATTAGCAATAACTTAGATTCTGCTAGTCTCTTCACTGCAAAATTCCGTCATACTTTGGGTACTCTAATGCTTCTCTCCTCTGATTTAATTCAACCTGTATTGTTTCAATCTGTAAACTTATTGCATTGAGGGATTTAGTTTTGTAATCAACCAGAAGTAACATTAAGCGGAATGAACAGTCAGATAGTATGATATTCCACTCATTAACACATTCATGGTCATCTGTTTGAAAAGTTGGAAATTTATTAACCCTGAGTCCTCTGGGCATGATTTTCAGCTCCTCATATTTATTTAGGGTCATTATGTCCCATCTTAGTTTACTCTCCTTCAGGAGTAAAAATTCAATTTCTTCAAACAGTTTTCATAACGTGAATTTGGTTCTGTCTGTACAAAAAACCTCCTCTAAGTCCAGAAAACAATCATCCCTTTCCTGAAAGGTTTTCAAGGAAAAGAATGCACCACCTTCTTTGTAACAGCTACCTCCATAATTATCCCCTGGTCTTTAAATAGCTCAAAATCAGTTTGTCCACTTTGGTTAATATTAAATTTAAATTTAAATGTATTTTGTATGTCAAGCACTCCCTGTGAGTCTGTGACTGGCCTCAGTGCTTGCAAAAAACAAAGTAAAAAACCTTTAATTTGTCTATCCACAATAAATGCGATGATGTTTTCCTTAATGAGGTAGTATAATGAGGCAAAAGGCAAAAATCTCCAACCTTCAAGTAAATGTAGTTGCTATTAATATCTATAGTGCCACCCCAAAAAAATGTATAGATCACATTATACAGGAAAGATGCCTAATAATAGATCACATAATACAAAGAGGAAGGACAAATATACAATTGTGTATCACAAACCACCAGTCTATATATAATACATATTGCTGCAAAATGGTGTTTTCTTTGACACCGAGTTAGTCTATCAAGAATGACATTGATCCAGATTGAGAATGTCTCTGTCTATGTCACTTGTTGTAACATGTGTATATAAATTTTGCTTCTCAGGACTGTACCGCACAAAGAAAAAACGCTGTACTGATTCCGTCCACTGCAGACAATGTGTATAATATTAACCAGTTCATATTACTTGATGCGAATTGTAGTTGCTCCTTGAAAGGATATCACATAACAATAAGGCAATAAGCCCCACTACTGGTAATGAATGCCAGAATGATTATCTAGTTTCAACGTATGATACAGCCCTTTGACGTTTATAATACAAAATACAGTCCGTACTTGAAATAAAGCTTGAACTTGATTATGTGCTTGTATTCCTATGTACTATGTTGAGCACTATCCCAATCATACTTCCGTGTTCCGTTATTCAAAAATGTCCACTTTCGGGGTACAGTGTAGCCGCACACTTAAATGAATATCAACAACAATATCCCCCACACGTAGGAATAACAACCCTTACAGTGGAACATCAATTTGGGACTAACGATGGTTATTTTACAATAAGAACATTGAAGATAGACATGAGATTATCTCACATAATAAAACAAGGCAATTAGTCACAGATGAACTTTCCTTCAATGAAGGTTGTGACGCCCTAAATTTGGAAACACTACTACACGAAGGAATTAGGGAAGATCCCACTTCAACGAGTTATACCCCTAAATTTAAGGAAACCTCAAGGTTTTATCCTATACATTACAGAGGGAACACATTAGAAATTTTCCAGGAAAGGGTTGAAAGGGACCTTACATTGCTACACCGGGCCACCCCTGCTAATCAACATAACTTAAATCCTAAAGAAAGAAATGCTTTGAAAAGACTCCAAACTAATGAAAGTTTGGTCATTAGGAATGCTGACAAAGGTGGCTCGGTGGTGGTAATGTCTAGAACCCAATTTGTCGCGGAGGCCGAGAGACAGTTACATGACAACAGAAATTACCAGATTTTGGGAGGAGACCCCACAGACAGGTACAAAAGGGAATTGGTACAGATCCTTGATGACGGTAGGGAGCTAGGCGTTCTGGATGAGTCTACCTGTGACTTCCTCCTGGTGGATAATCCAGTAACCCCCATCTTTAATCACCTACCAAAGGTACATACATCCCTGGAGGAGGTCATTGGTAGACCCATCGTTATCGGTATTGGATCACTCCTGGAGAGAATCTCGCAATGGGTGGATGGTATACTACAGCCCATGGTGGGGGAACTTACTAGTTTCTTGCAGGACACTACACATGTCTTAAAATTAATGGAAAAAGTAATGTGGGATGAGAAGGATATGTGGTTAACCATTGATGTCAGGGCGCTTTATACCTTCATAACGCATGAGAAGGGTCTGCAGGCCATTGAATTTTTCCTAAGACAGAATACTGGCTTTTCTGACAAACTAGTTGTTTTGTGCTCAGAGTAGTACGTTACCTTTTGACACATAATTATTTCACCTTTGAGGGTTTTTTTTTTATCTCCAGAGATGCGGGGACAGCTATGGGTGCTAAGTTTGCGCCCTCTTTCGCCAACCTCTATATGGAGTGGTGGGAGCTGTCCCGCATCTATGGGGATGAGAACCCCTTCAGGAGAAATATTCAATTTTACAGACGATATATTGATGACCTGCTCTTGGTGTGGAGGGGCACAGTGGAAGAAGCAAGGACCTTTGTTGAATGGTTAAACAATAACGACTTTGGTTTGGAGTTTACTTTTGAACTCAATAAGAATCAGATTTTTTGGATCTCACTTTGAGAGGTATTCCCAAAGTCGGGATTGAAACCGAGGTCTACAGGAAGCCAATCACTGGTAATACACTACTCCACGCCAGGAGCAGTCACCCAAGACAGGTGTTTAGGTCAGTCGCAAGGGGCCAATTCACCAGACTTAAGCGCAATTGCAGTAACAGTAAGCGGTTTGAGGTACATGCTGACCAATTGTCAGAACACCTTAAGGAGAGAGGTTACAAGTCTCATGACATCAATAAAGCAAGAGAAGGAGTCAGTTGTTTAAACAGGAAGGAATTACTTGACAAGGTAAAACCAATGACGGAAAGTAGTGGAAGTGTACACTTTGTAACAGATTATAGTGTGCAGTATCATAAAATCTGCCAGATAATAAGGAAACATTTCAAACTACTAGCAGCAAATTTAAAACAATGGTGTGGGTGAAGCGCTGAATCTTAATCTCCAAAGCCTCACTATAAAACTATCCCCTTCCTGGATAGTAACAATTAGAATAATAGATTTTAAAAAAATAGATTTTAAAAAAGTGGGCGCTTAAAGCAGGAGATTCAGTAGATATGCACAAATTACAATTTCCTCTGTAGGGAATGGATCAGACTATGGGGGATGATGTCCAAACTACTGCCGTTCAGAAATCTTAATAAACAAATCTGATATATTTAAATATTTTTATTTAATATGTTTAAATGTTTCAAGAACAATTCAAAAATTCAAAAACAATAATTAATATTCAAGATTAAAACAATAATTCATATTCAAAATCTAAAACAATACCCATTCACTTCCAACTATAGTTGCTCTTTCAGCCGTACACACACTCCCTCAAACACTCCCTAAAACAATATAGTAAAGATGGTTATAAAAACAATATAAATGCAATAACAACAGTATAAATGCAAGCTTGAATAAGTGTCAAAAACCAGAAGTAGCAATATATTCCCAAAAGGGATCAACAGGTAATATTGTCTATTCCTGATAACAAAGTTGTGCACAGTATTTTTACACAAGTCCGCTACAGCAAGGTAAGGTGCCAGGTCTTAGTATCTTTAAAATTGATTAACCCCAAATGAGAACAGCCGTCAGTCTTTTTTCACCGGCGCTGTATTCAGTTTGCAAAAAAGGGGGGTAGTCCGTAAGACTTCAGTACTTTACGAAGAGCTCCGTTACGGTCCTGTATATTTAGAGGCTATCCGCCTTCTTACCGTTACTCCACTGTATTTCAGCCGTTCTTGATAAAGACCCACACGGGTTGAAACGCGTAGAAGAATTACCCTGTCACTACACAAACAAACTGTCTTTTTCTGCTACAAGTCTATTTGATAGACAAAGACTGGAGGATCTTTCAACCGCGTACTGTGTAAGTACTAAAGAGCGGTCACAGAATCAGGACTAGAGGTCTTCCTACACCTCGTAATAGACTTGCGCAAGTCTGATTCACCTGGAGGTTCCGGATACCAGGTGACGTAGGAGTCTTGGAAGCCGCCGGTGTGCGGTCAATTGTTTGCAGCAGAACGGCTGAAATACAGTGGAGTAACGGTAAGAAGGCGGATAGCCTCTAAATATACAGGACCGTAACGGAGATCTTCGTAAAGTACTGAAGTCTTACGGACTACCCCCCTTTTTTGCAAACTGAATACAGCGCCGGTGAAAAAAGACCGACGGCTGTTCTCATTTGGGGTTAATCAATTTTAAAGATACTAAGACCTGGCACCTTACCTTGCTGTAGAGGACTTGTGTAAAAATACTGTGCACAACTTTGTTATCAGGAATAGACAATATTACCTGTTGATCCCTTTTGGGAATATATTGCTACTTCTGGTTTTTGACACTTTTTCAAGCTTGCATTTATACTGTTGTTATTGCATTTATATTGTTTTTATAACCATCTTTACTATATTGTTTTAGGGAGTGTTTGAGGGAGTGTGTTCGGCTGAAAGAGCAACTATAGTTGGAAGTGAATGGGTATTGTTTTAGATTTTGAATATGAATTATTGTTTTAATCTTGAATATTAATTATTGTTTTTGAATTTTTGAATTGTTCTTGAAACATTTAAATATATTAAATAAAAATATTTAAATATATCAGATTTGTTTATTAAGATTTCTGAACGGCAGTAGTTTGGACATCATCCCCCATAGTCTGATCCATTCCCTACAGAGGAAATTGTAATTTGTGCATATCTACTGAATCTCCTGCTTTAAGCGCCCACTTTTTTAAAATCTATTAAACTACTAGCAGCAGACAATGCATTGGTTGATACGGTAGAGAAAGGATGCAAATACTCCTTTAGAAAGGGTGTTTCAATGGGCAACCTCTTGGCCCCTACCCAACTCAAAAGTACAAGAAGGGAAGAACCTAGTTCTTGGCTTAGATTTAAGGGAGTATACAAGTGCAGTAATTTCACATGCAAGGCGTGTGAACATCTGGTAGTAGGTGAAGGTTTCAAAAGTTGTGTCACCAACAAAAACTACAGACATAAGAAATGTATGAATTGCCGAAGTAGGTTCACAATATACCTAGCAGAATGTGTAGCCTGTAACCTACAGTATGTAGGGATGACAACAAGGGAGACACGGTAACTTAGTAGAGAACACCTCTTGGACATCAATGCAGGCACTCTGACCACTCCTCTCGTCCAGCACTTCAAATTGGTCCATAATAGGAAGAGTGCATACTTTAAATGGACTATAATAGAAACAGTGGATGCTGGACGAAGAGGGGGGAACAGAGAGGCTGTGCTTGCCAAGAAAGAGGTTTTTTGGATTTTTCATTTGGGGACTAGATATCCAACAGGGTTAAATTCAGCCTATGACCTCATCAACCACTGGTATTAGGTCAACGAAATGCTTAATTCATAGCATTGTTCGAATGTATTTACTTTTAGTACATAGTACCCAAAGTACAAGTTAGAATTACTTAAATCAGTGTATATGCCTACCATTATACAGAGGAGAGGTTAGGAGTACCTAGCTTTTCAGGGACACAACACAAGGGAGATTTCACCTAGTGTAGTACTTAAAGGAACTTATTAAAATTACAAGGCCTAGATTGAAAAAGAGAGAGAGAGTAATAAATTGTGTTTTCCCTTTCTACTTTCATATTATAAACTTATATAGGCACCAAGTTATTATGATAGTTTATAGTGTATTGACTATGTATTTTGCCCTTTAAGCTAAGGTCTGATCATTAACAATGCTGGTTTATTGATGTATTTATCCAAGTATTTAATTGTAGCCTGTTCCCTAATTCCAGAGGTTTGTTTTATCATACTAAATTAAGTCCTTAAACTAAATTAATTCACTAAGTTAAATCAGGTAAATTGCAAAGAAAAGTATATGACATACATATGAATGGTCAAATAGTCAACATAGAGTTAAATTGATCACAGCCCTTCAGCCAATCAATTGTTTTTACACCCTTTTTAAAGCCCAGCATGTTTGAGGGATACAGTGAGCTATGATTACGGCTTAATTTCCGAAACGCGTAAGCTTAACTACACACTGAAGGGCTTATCATTGTGTTTACCTGTTTTATTGAGAAATAAAGCTGCTAATTGACTTTCATTGCGACTCCAGCTTTTGTTTTTTGCTACATGATTTGAGCCGTCTGTAGGAGTCAGCAGTGGTCATCCCAATACCCATGATGGTTTCCTGTTTGGATATCGATGTGGTGGACAAGTGAGGACCTGAGATTGAATTCAAGAATCGGAGACTCCTTACCCCCCAGAAGTCGGCGCTAAACGGTGATGTCATACCTGTTAGCCGGGGTCAGCTGGTGCAGGCGGCGTCCAACGAGGAAGCTTGTTTGCAGCGTGGAGGCTCCAAGTGCAGTGTACGGACCGACTACCGCCAGAGGAGAGAAACCGCTGATACGGCAACTACATTCCAGGTATCCACACCGACCTTATTAGCCGTGAAAAAGGGGGTAAGTGTATGATTCCACCATCGTTAGTCCCAAATTGATGTTCCACTGTAAGGTTTGTTATCCCTATGTGTGGGGGATACTTGTTGTTACTATAATAAACATATTAACCCCTAAACCACTGTACTCTAACATCGCAAACACTAGTTAAATATTATTAACCCCTAAACTGCTGTCCCTAATATCGCCGCCACCTACCTACATTTATTAACCCCTAATCTGCCGTCCTATAATCGTCACCACTATACTAAATTTATTAACCCCTAAACCTAACCCTAAATCTAACCCTAACACCCACAAACTTTAATGTAATTAAAATAAATCTAAATAAAACCTACTATTAATAACTAAATAATTCCTATTTAAAACTAAATACTTACCTATAAAATAAAACCTAAGCTAGCTACAATATAACTAATAGTTACATTTTATCTAGCTTAGGTTTTATTTTTATTTTACAGACAAGTTTGTATTTATTTTAACTAGGTAGAATAGTTAGTAAATAGTTATTAACTATTTACTAGCTACCTAGCTAAAATAAATACAAATTTACCTGTAAAATAAAACCTATCCTGAGTTCCTGTTCCAATCAGCCAATAGAATGCGAGCTCAATAATACTGGCTGATTGGATCAGCCAATAGGATTGAAGCTCAATCCTGTTGGCTGATTGCATCAGCCAATATGATTTTTTTCTACCTTAATTCCGATTGGCTGAAATAATTCTATCAGCCAATCGGAATTGAAGGGACGCCATCTTGGATGACGTCATTTAAAGGAACCTTCATTCAGTCGTCGGATCAAGAAGGAAGAGGATGCTCCTCGTCGGATGTCTTGAAGATGGACCTGCTCCACGCCGGATGGATGAAGATAGAAGATGACGTCTGGATGAAGACTTCTGCCCGTCTGGAGGACCTCTTCTTTCCAGCTTGGATGAAGACTTCTGCCCGTCTGGAGGACCACTTCGCCCGGCTTCGTTGAGGACTTCGGTCCGGTTGGGTGAAGACTTCTCAAGGTAGGGTGATCTTCAAGGGGTTAGAGTAGAGTGGGTGGGTTTTAGAGTAGGGTTGGGTGTGTGGGTGGTGGGTTTTCATGTTGGGGGGGTATTGTACTTTTTTTTACAGGTAAAAGAGCTGATTACTTTGGGACAATGACCCACAAAAGGCCCTTTTAAGGGCTATTTGTAATTTAGTATAGGGTAGGGGTTTTATTATTTTGGGGGGCTTTTTTATTTTATTATGGGGTTTTGATTAGGTGTAATTAGTTTTAAAAAATTGTAATTATTTTATTATTTTCTGTAATTTAGTGTGTTTTTTTCGTACTTTAGATAATTCTATTTAATTGTAGTTAATTTAGGGAATTAATTTAATTATAGTCTAGTGTTAGGTGTAATTGTTACTTAGTTTAGGATTTATTTTACAGGTATATTTGTCTTTATATTAGCTATGTAGTTATTAAATAGTTAATAACTATTTAATAACTTGTACCTAGTTAAAATAAATACAAAGTTGCCTGTAAAGTAAAAATAAACCCTGAGATAGCTACAATGTAACTATTAGTTATATTGTAGCTAGCTTAGGGTTTATTTTATAGGTAAGTATTTAGTTTTAAATAGGAATAATTTAGTTAATTGTAGTAATTTTATTTAGATTTATTTAAATTATATTTAAGTTAGGGTTAGACTTAGATTTAGGGGTTAATAACTTTAATATAGTGGCGGCGACGTTGGGGGCGGCAGATTAGGGGTTAATAAATGTAGGTAGGTGTCGTTGATGTTTGGGGACGGCAGATTAGGGGTTAATAAAATGTGACTAGTGTTTGCGATGTGGGAGTGAGGCGGTTTAGGGCTTAATATATTTATTATAGTGGCGGCGATGTCCGGTTAGTCAGATTAGGGGTTAAAAATGTTATTTTAGTGTTTGCGATGTGGGGGGGCTTCGGTTTAGGGGTTAATAGGTAGTTTATGGGTGTTAGTGTACTTTTTAGCACTTTAGTTAAGAGTTTTATACTACGGCGTTAGCCCATAAAACTCTTAACTACTGACTTTTAAATGCGGTACCAGGCTTGACAGGAGAGGGTCTACCGCTCACTTTTTGGAAGACTCGTAATACCGGCGTTAGGAAAATCCCATTGACAAAATAGGATACGCAATTGACGTAAGTGGATTTGCGGTATTTTCGAGTCTGGCCAAAAAAGTGAGCGGTGAGCCTGTCAGTTCAAGACTCGTAAATACCAGCCGGCGTTAAAAAGCAGTGTTTGTACCTCTCAACGCTGCATTTTAAGGCTAACCCAAGACTCGTAATATAGGCGTTTATTAGGTAAGCATAATTATTTAGGGTTCTCTTAATAAAAATAAGGGCCTTTTTGTATTGTCATGTAATTTTTTTATCAACAGATAAGGGAACCCATGAAACTCAAAAAAATGCACTTTGTTCACACCAGGTTATTACTATAACCCCAATAATCACCTAGCTATTTACTTTACATTAGAGAGGGGATTCTGGGGTATAAAACAAATGGTGTTGGGGTCTCTGGGCTTCAAATCTTGTTCTTAGCCTTTAATTATGCACACATAAAGGGTTAATCCCAACAGTTCCTCATTTAATCTTACTACTGCAGATTAATTCTAACCAGTGCTCACTAAATTATATGGCCACTTCTAAATGTACCCGTGACATTCCCACCACAAATAAACCTATTTTCTCTGTCCCAATCCCCCATACATGCATTTAACACTTTTTATTCCCCACCCACTAATAATACTGAAACTAGAGCTAATCCCCAACTTTTCTGTCCTAACAATTACCCCCTTTCATAGCGTGATCTATCCACTACTAAAGTTAACCCCCCTACTAAACTCTTACATCCCAAATATACCCCAATACTTAACCTCTTCAATTAATAACTGCGTAATAAATAATTAAATAAAAAGCCTGACAATGAATAAAAAGCAAACTATGTGCACATCTATTATATGATTAGTCAGGTTCTCATATTACTGCTCCCCAATCCCCAAAATGTACTTATATATAATTTCATGTACACAGTGTTTGAGTTCTTATACATATTGTATTGATTTGATATATTGTATTATTATTTGTGTTCTGGTACAATGGAGTTGATACTTTAATTCTTTATTGTGTTTGTGTATTAAGAAAATTAATTGGAATTTGACTAAAAGTTATATTTTTATCTTTAGGGAAGTCTTAACCAGTTCCCTCGCTCCGTGTGCACTGAGAGTTGTATGCCCGGATATAGAAAAGCTGTTGAGAAGGGGCAACCCATTTGCTGCTATATTTGTGTAAAGTGCCCAGAAGGCGAGATCTCTAGCTCAACAGGTTAGTTTGTAAACTACCAGACCTTTACCTGAATTTTGAGACCCCCTTTCTGTGAGTTGATGGGGTCATATTAGACATTTATATGGCGAGGGAGGTGATAAGCTGATATTTAGATGCATTGTACACCAAAAATAATGTAACTAAATTATACTATAAACTAATAAACTAATATATAAGAATAAAATAGATCGACCAAGATGTATAGTATTTATAAATAATTATAAATGTTTACTAGGAGTATCAGGCTGATATCAAGCTTTAATATATGTTCAACTTAATAAGCAAACTGAATGAGATTTACAACAGTTATTTATTAAACCAGTAGTGAGCACACAATTTACTGATAGTCATATAGAACGAGTTAGCTGATAGTCATATAGAACGAGTTAGCTGATAGTCATATAGAATGAGTTAGCTGATAGTTATATAGAATGAGTTAGCTGATAGTCATATAGAATGAGTTAGCTGATAGTCATATAGAACGAGTTAGCTGATAGTCATATAGAACGAGTTAGCTGATAGTCATATAGAACGAGTTAGCTGATAGTCACATAGAATGAGTTAGCTGATAGTCACATAGAACGAGTTAGCTGATAGTCACATAGAACGAGTTAGCTGATAGTCACATAGAATGAGTTAGCTGATAGTCATACAGAACGAGTTAGCTGATAGTCATACAGAACGAGTTAGCTGATAGTCATATAGAACGAGTTAGCTGATAGTCATACAGAACGAGTTAGCTGATAGTCATACAGAACGAGTTAGCTGATAGTCATATAGAATGAGTTAGCTGATAGTCATATAGAATGAGTTAGCTGATAGTCATACAGAACGAGTTAGCTGATAGTCATATAGAATGAGTTAGCTGATAGTCATATAGAATGAGTTAGCTGATAGTCATACAGAACGAGTTAGCTGATAGTCATACAGAACGAGTTAGCTGATAGTCATATAGAATGAGTTAGCTGATAGTCATATAGAATGAGTTAGCTGATAGTCATATAGAACGAGTTAGCTGATAGTCATATAGAACGAGTTAGCTGATAGTCATATAGAATGAGTTAGCTGATAGTCACATAGAACGAGTTAGCTGATAGTCATATAGAATGAGTTAGCTGATAGTCATATAGAACGAGTTAGCTGATAGTCACATAGAATGAGTTAGCTGATAGTCACATAGAACGAGTTAGCTGATAGTCATATAGAACGAGTTAGCTGATAGTCATATAGAACGAGTTAGCTGATAGTCATATAGAATGAGTTAGCTGATAGTCACATAGAACGAGTTAGCTGATAGTCATATAGAATGAGTTAGCTGATAGTCATATAGAACGAGTTAGCTGATAGTCATATAGAATGAGTTAGCTGATAGTCACATAGAACGAGTTAGCTGATAGTCATATAGAATGAGTTAGCTGATAGTCACATAGAATGAGTTAGCTGATAGTCATATAGAATGAGTTAGCTGATAGTCATATAGAATGAGTTAGCTGATAGTCATACAGAATGAGTTAGCTGATAGTCATATAGAATGAGTTAGCTGATAGTCATATAGAATGAGTTAGCTGATAGTCACATAGAACGAGTTAGCTGATAGTCACATAGAACGAGTTAGCTGATAGTCATAGAGAACGAGTTAGCTGATAGTCACATAGAATGAGTTAGCTGATAGTCATATAGAATGAGTTAGCTTATAGTCATATAGAATGAGTTAGCTGATAGTCATATAGAATGAGTTAGCTGATAGTCACATAGAAAGAGTTAGCTGATAGTCATATAGAACGAGTTAGCTGATAGTCATATAGAACGAGTTAGCTGATAGTCATATAGAATGAGTTAGCTGATAGTCACATAGAACGAGTTAGCTGATAGTCACATAGAATGAGTTAGCTGATAGTCACATAGAATGAGTTAGCTGATAGTCATATAGAAAGAGTTAGCTGATAGTCATATAGAATGAGTTAGCTGATAGTCATATAGAATGAGTTAGCTGATAGTCATATAGAACGAGTTAGCTGATAGTCATATAGAACGAGTTAGCTGATAGTCATATAGAATGAGTTAGCTGATAATCATATAGAACGAGTTAGCTGATAGTCATACAGAACGAGTTAGCTGATAGTCATATAGAATGAGTTAGCTGATAGTCACATAGAACGAGTTAGCTGATAGTCACATAGAATGAGTTAGCTGATAGTCATATAGAAAGAGTTAGCTGATAGTCATATAGAACGAGTTAGCTGATAGTCATATAGAACGAGTTAGCTGATAGTCATATAGAACGAGTTAGCTGATAGTCATATAGAATGAGTTAGCTGATAGTCATATAGAACGAGTTAGCTGATAGTCATACAGAACGAGTTAGCTGATAGTCATATAGAATGAGTTAGCTGATAGTCATACAGAATGAGTTAGCTGATAGTCATATAGAACGAGTTAGCTGATAGTCATATAGAATGAGTTAGCTGATAGTCATATAGAATGAGTTAGCTGATAGTCACATAGAATGAGTTAGCTGATAGTCACATAGAATGAGTTAGCTGATAGTCACATAGAATGAGTTAGCTGATAGTCATATAGAATGAGTTAGCTGATAGTCATATAGAATGAGTTAGCTGATCGTCACATAGAACGAGTTAGCTGATAGTCATATAGAATGAGTTAGCTGATAGTCATATAGAATGAGTTAGCTGATAGTCACATAGAATGAGTTAGCTGATAGTCATATAGAATGAGTTAGCTGATAGTCACATAGAATGAGTTAGCTGATAGTCACATAGAATGAGTTAGCTGATAGTCATATAGAACGAGTTAGCTGATAGTCATATAGAATGAGTTAGCTGATAGTCATATAGAACGAGTTAGCTGATAGTCATATAGAACGAGTTAGCTGATAGTCATATAGAATGAGTTAGCTGATAGTCACATAGAATGAGTTAGCTGATAGTCATATAGAATGAGTTAGCTGATAGTCATATAGAATGAGTTAGCTGATAGTCACATAGAACGAGTTAGCTGATAGTCATATAGAATGAGTTAGCTGATAGTCATATAGAATGAGTTAGCTGATAGTCATATAGAATGAGTTAGCTGATAGTCATATAGAACGAGTTAGCTGATAGTCATATAGAACGAGTTAGCTGATAGTCATATAGAATGAGTTAGCTGATAGTCATATAGAATGAGTTAGCTGATAGTCATATAGAATGAGTTAGCTGATAGTCATACAGAACGAGTTAGCTGATAGTCTTGTAGAATGAGTTAGCTGATAGTCATATAGAATGAGTTAGCTGATAGTCATATAGAATGAGTTAGCTGATAGTCATATAGAATGAGTTAGCTGATAGTCATATAGAATGAGTTAGCTGATAGTCATATAGAATGAGTTAGCTGATAGTCATAAAATGTACTACAAAATGTATTTGCTAAATAATATTCCGCTGAAAAAAAGTATCAAATTAAAATTGATTAATCAATTGTTGATACATAAAACATTTCTTAAAAACTTTTCAAATAAAATGCATCAAGTTAAATACATAAATAAAATTCATCGCTGGCCAGAGTAAAAAGTTGAATGTAAATTCCAGTAAACTTTCTTCAGGTTCATAACTGACACTTTGACACATGGGGCCTATCTATCAAGCTCCAAATAGAGCTTGATTCCCCGTGTTTCTGGCGAGCATTTAGACTCGCCGGAAACAGCAGTTATGAAGCAGCGGTCACAAAGACCGCTGCTCCATAACCCTGTCAGCCTGCTCTGAGCAGACGGACAGGAATCGCCACAATTCAACCCGATCGAGTGCGATCGGATTGATTGACACCCCCTGCTGTGAGCTGCTGGTGCAATTTTAAATGCGGAGAGTGTATTGCTCTCCGCATCTAGCTAGGTCTTGCGGACCTGATCCGCACTGTCGGATCAGGTCCACAAGACCTTTGATAAATAGGGGCCTTAGTATTAATATATTATTTTTGAGAGTACCTTTAAAAGCCGTTTCATGTCTCCTTTCAAAATCTTTCTGTCTCAGCTCCCACCGCTATTTACTGTTGGGCTATCTCGACCCTGACAGTGCTTATTTGCACCTCGCTGTAGATTGTGGTTTTAGCCTACGTTGTTCTTGGCTTTGCTTACCCAGTCCGGACCTTTTCTAGCTCCAAACTTTTACTTTGCGGTTGAACATATAGCTCCAAGCTGTTTGATTTTGTTGGTATTCCGTTATGGTAAAGTAGTTTTTCACACCGCTACGCGTTTAAACTGATTTCTTCAGCCTTTCTCAAGCAGAAGAGTCTAGTGTCGGATTTTTGGTATTTCTGTAGTATTTATCACAGATACGGAACAGTGTATTAGAATAGATTATCGTTAGAATACAAACTGCCTCAATATTTTTACGGTAATTCGTTGCTAACGATATATTTTCAAACAGGGATCTTTATACTTATATCAATTATTTGCATTAATTGCGATACTTTGAATATAGATCACAACATCAGATCATGGCCCCTATTTAAGAAAGTCTGGCGGACCTGATCCGACAGTGCGGATCAGGTCCGCCAGACCTCGCTGAATACGGAGAGCAATACGCTTGCCGTATTCAGCATTGCACCAGCAGCTCACAAGAGCTGCTGGTGCAACGCCGCCCCCTGCAGACTCGCAGCCAATAGGCCGATAGCAGGGGGGGTGTCAATCAACCCCATCGTACTTGATCGGGTTGATTTCCGGTGATGTCTGTCCGCCTGCAGGCTCACCAGAAACACGGGGCATCAAGCTCCATTCGGAGCTTGATAGATAAGCCCTTATGTATAGCCTAATCTGATTAACATGGCATACCTAAAGATTAGTATAATAGTAAATATATGTCATCAGATTATAATAGTATGACTTAAGGTTATCGTTTATAGACAGGTTATTCTATTTGATTTTAACAATTCATAAACATTCATAAAAAATCTGCCATTACATCTAATACTAGCGACTAAAGACTATATAAATCCATATAGGTTATATGATAGAGGGTATCTTGTTAAAAAAAAAAGGGGAGGGATATTAAAAAGAGAGTATGTTATTCCAGGACGATATAGATAAAAATACAGAAAAAAAGAATATATAGATATAATTTAGAACAAATAATTTACATAATGGGAGTATCCTTTCAAAACCTAAAAGACTAATCCATATGTTAATGATATCTACAATAGCGAAATTAATTTAATTCACATCTCATGATATTCATATGTGAATTACATTAGAGGGAATTTTATATCTTTTTTTATTGGATTTCATTATAGTCATGTTATTTATATCTATTGAATGATGTTTTATTAGATATATACAGGGGCAAATTTACCATCATAAGATATAAAAATTTAAAATTTAAATTTAAAAATGTTATTAATAAGTGAAAGAATGGAATGATGCTAAATTCTATATTGAGACCTTTTGGATACTTTGTTTCCAATTCGTAGATCCATTTATACTCTAATTTTAAGAGTTCTCTTTGTATATCTCCTCCTCTCCAATTTGGGGTGAGTTTTGCAATTGCAGTGTAATTAAAATTCTTTAAATTGCAATTGTTACATTTAGTAAAAGGTTTTGGGACTGGGAGGTCTTTATAACTGTCCTCGAGCATTTTCAAGTAGATCAAATATGTTCTCTTACTCGCTCACGGACAGGTCTAGTGGATTCCCCTATATATTGTTTACCACAACTACATTCCAATAAATAGATTATGTTCTTATCTGTACATCTTATAAGGTCCTGTATTTCGTATTCTTTACCCGTTATTGTTGATTTAATTTTTTGCTTTTTCTTTGAATGTCTAGTGGATTCCCCTATATGCATAACATGGGAAAAAAACTTTTTTTTTCTCATTCCCATGTAAATCTTTATCTGAATTCTGTTTTTTCTTTTTTAGATCTGTAGGAGCTAATCTTTGTTTTAGATTTCTCACTTTTTATATACTATCTGTGGTTGTTCACCTACTATGTCTTTCAGTTTTTCATCTGATCTTAAAGCATTCCAATGTTTTTTCATTATATTTTCTACTTTTTTCTAACTACTGCTATATTGTGTTATAACTTATAAACTGAATTATAGGTTTTTTGTTATTGATATTTGTTTGGTTCTTATTTTTGTTCCCGTATAGGATCTCTTTTCTATCTATTTATTAATAAAATTGGGGAATGACATTAATAAACTAGAAGAAAAATTAAAGAAATACAAAAAGGATAAAGAATATATGGAGAAGTAAATAAAAATGCAAGAACAAATGAAAAATACTAAAAAAGAGCCAATAAGTATAAAAAAGAACAAATTAGAAAGAGACAAAAAAGACTTTGAACAATTTAAGGTAAAAGAGGGAGCTTTGAGCTTTAGCACCCATAACTGGAGAACAACGATTAATGTCAAAGAAAATATAGATACAAAAGAGGGAGAGAGACATGGAGAGACTAATATTTCGAAACCAAATCAGGAGAATGGGAGAGATTTGAGGAATAAGGGAGGAAATTACAGGAATGGTATAAACCGAAATAGATCAGATAATGTAAGTTGGCACAAACAGAATCAACAAAAGAGATGGGAAGAAAATCCTTGTACTAATACTCAGAACTACTAATTACAACGAACAGGAATGATTACAATAGACACAATTACAATAGAGGTTGGTCCGATTATAGGCCAAACTATGATAATAGATCACATTATGAAAATAGTTCACAATATAATAACCAACAACAGTATTGTTACGGTTACCCTTAGTCTCGCTGAGAGATGGACCGCTTAGTAGCCTGGATCCCTATTGCTAAAGAGGGGAGAAGCTGCTTTCCATAGTATTCTATATGAGTCTCGCAAATATAGAATAATCTCCCTTAGCTGCAGTACAGCTAGGATACCCTTCTGCCCACAAAAACGAGTCAACGCTGCGATTGAGGGTCAAACAAGAACTCAGGACTGGGATGCCCAGCCTGCTTTTTATTAAGGTTACATGCACACAGGGCACTCCCAGGGGGAGAGGGGGGGGAAGCACAAAATCCCCCATCACACATTTAGATAGAGAGCACTGTCCTTTGACAGGCCACAATAGGATTACAGTACTTAAGATAACAAGTTTACAAGTTCATCTTATCAATTAGCAGTCTGGCTCCAGAGGTGATTAGACAATAGTTTCTAAAAGCTGAAAAAAAAGAGTTAACTCTTTATGAAATGATACTTGTTACGGTTTTCTTGGAGCCCTTCTTAGGCGCTGGCTTGCTGGTTCAGGCATTGCTGCTGGGAAATAAGCTATTCAGAACAAAATAACTAATGCTTCTGTAACAGTGCTCCCTTTCTGTGGAACACTCTGGCAGACACGGTCTGACCCCTTTTCGGGGCAGACTAAGGCTGTCCAGACCGCTGGTTATGCGGGGCTGAGGTCGGTTTGTCTGGACAACCCGTCGGCGTTGCCATTCTGTTTCCCAGGTCTGTAAGTAATGGTGAAATTGAAGGGTTGCAACGATAAGCTCCAACGTAATAGCCTGCCGTTATCTCCAGAGACCCGGTTCAGCCACACCAACGGGTTATGGTCGGTGACCAGAGTGAACTCCTGCCCATATAAATAGGGAGTCAATTTCTTTAATGCCCACACCAAAGCCAAACACTCCTTTTCGACCGCTGCATAGCTGACTTCGCGGGGCAGGAGCTTCCGGCTGATGTAGGCAACTGGATGCTCCCCTCCATCTTCGCCTACTTGGCTGAGGACGGCTCCCAGCCCGAACATGGAAGCATCTGTATGGACGATAAAACGTTTGTTAAGGGCTGGGGCCGCCAAGACAGGAGCGTTAATTAGAGCATTTTTGAGAGCCTGGAAAGCCGTTTCACAGTGGGGAGACCACAGGACCTGTCGAGGTAAGTTCTTCTTGGTCAAGTCAGTCAGGGGTTTGGCAAGTGTGCTGTAGTATGGTACGAACCGTCTATAGTACCCTGCCGTGCCCAGGAAGGCTAGGACCTGAGTCTTAGTGATGGGGGTGGGCCAATTGGCGACAGCTTCTATTTTGGCCGGCTCTGGTCGCTGCTTTCCACACCCCACCCGGTGACCCAGGTACTGTACCTCGGCCATCCCAAAGTGGCATTTTTCTGGCTTCAGAGTCAGGCCAGCAGCCCGGATCTGATCCAGAACCATTCCCACATGAGCTAAGTGGTCCTCCCAGGACTCACTGTGGATCGCTATGTCGTCCAGGTAGGCGCAAGCAAAACTCTGGAAGCCATCCAGGAGCCTATCCACCAAGCGCTGGAATGTAGCTGGGGCATTCTTCATCCCAAACGGCATTACCCTAAACTGATATAAGCCGAATGGAGTGACGAATGCCGACTTGGGGATAGCCTCCGGGGCCAGGGGAATCTGCCAGTAACCTTTGCAGAGGTCAATAGTGGTCAGGTAATTTCCCCTGGCTATACGATCAAGTAGCTCGTCTACCCTGGGCATAGGGTAAGCGTCCGTCACGGTCTTTTCATTGAGCCTCCGATAGTCTATGCAGAACCGGGTGGTCCCATCTTTCTTGGGCACCAAGACAACTGGGGAGGCCCAGGGACTATCGGAGGGCTCAATTACCCTGAGCTGGAGCATCTCATCGATCTCCTTCTTCATTCCTGTCCTAACTGCTTCGGGGATTCGGTACGGAGCCTGGCGCAAGGGAGCTTGTCCCGGAGTATCTACCTGGTGGGTGGTTAAAGTAGTGTACCCTGGCTTCGGGGAGAAGGTGAGGTGTTTGGACTGGAGGAGTTGGTTGAGCTGCTCCCTTTCAGTGGGGCTAAGTCGGTCCCCTATCTGAACCTGCGCCACTATACCTGTGGGGAGGCTCTTTTCTAATAGGTCTGGAATGGGTAAACTGTCGGGGTCTTCCTGAGGGGAACAACATACGGCCGTCACGTTCTCTGGTCGCTCAAAATATTCCTTGAGCATGTTTACATGGAATGTCTTTCTAAGATTGTTGTCGTGGCAGCTAGCTATCACATAAGTGGTGTCTCCCCTTTTCTCTACGATCTGGTAGGGACCCTGCCAGGACGCCTGCAATTTGTCTGTCTTCACCGGCTTAAGTACTAACACCTTTTGTCCTATGGTGAAGATTCTCTTTCGGGCCCCCCGATCGTACCATACTTTCTGTCTTCTCTGGGCCAACTGGAGATTAGCCCGCACGGATTTGGCTAATTGCTCCATTCGGTCCCTGAGTTCCAGCACGTATGGCACAATTGGGACACCGTCAGCCTCCATCTCTCCCTCCCAGTGCTCCCGGATCAGGTTTAGGGGTCCCCGTACCTTTCTTCCGTAGAGCAACTCGAAGGGAGAGAACCCTGTCATTTCCTGGGGCACCTCCCGATAAGCAAATAGGAGGTGCGGCAGGAAGCGTTCCCAGTCTCGGTATTCCTGAGTGAACGTCTTGAGCATTTGCTTGAGGGTCCCATTGAACCTCTCACACAGCCCGTTCGTCTGGGGGTGGTATGGGGAGCTCAGGAGGGACTTAATTTTGCAAACCTGCCAGAGTTGTTGGGTCAATTCAGCCGTAAATTGGGTGCCTCGGTCGGATAGGATTTCTTTTGGAAATCCTACCCGGGAGAACACCTGTACTAGTGCATTCGCTACCGTATCCGCTTGTATGTTGGATAGGGCGACAGCCTCTGGGTACCTGGTAGCGTAGTCCACTACGGTAAGAATGTATCGCTTACCGGAGGGACTAGGGGTAGCCAGTGGTCCCACTAGGTCAATAGCAACCCGGCTGAAGGGTTCCTCTACAATGGGCATATTTACTAGCTGGGCTTTAGGGTGATCGCCTCGCCTTCCTACTCGTTGACACACATCGCAGGTGTTACAGTAAGTTCTAACGTCAGCGTGCACCCCTGGCCAAAAGAACGTGTGAGTAATGCGGTGTAGGGTACGGGTAACGGCTAGGTGGCCTGCTAAGGGGATGTCGTGGCCTATTTTGAGGATTTCTTGACGGTATTTGTGGGGCACTACCAGCTGTCGCCTACGCTGTCCCCTTTTCTCTGTCCAGCGGTATAGTTTCCCTTTTTCCCATAAGAATGTTTCGTTATCTGCCCCGCCCCCTCCGGTCTCTGCTCGTTCCCGGTACTTTTGTAAGGTCGGGTCAGTCTTAGACTCTGCCTCGAAAGAATCTGGGGTGTCCCAGGGTATGGGGCCTAACCTGTCAGGCAAGGTCGGGGTAGGTCTTACCTGTGTCTCCCGCACTGGTGAGAGCTCTCGCTCCGTCCGGGCTTGGGCCCGTGTAGTCACTGGGTCCGCCTCGTTGTTGCATACTGGAGCATAGGCAGAAGTCATGGGGCCCAAATCGTTGCCCAGTAGTACTTCGGCAGGTAAATTATCCATTAGGCCCACGTTCACAGCCCCCTTTCCCGCTCCCCAATCAAGATGCACTTTAGCTGTTGGAATTTTGTACACATCCCCCCCCGCCACTCTAATGGCCACAGTCTGTCCGGATCGCTTGTGCTCTGGCACCAAATGACTCTGTACCAGCGTGATAGTAGCCCCTGTGTCTCGCAATCCCTCGGTAGATCGCCCCTCGAGCCATACCCTCTGCCGATGGTGCTGGCGGTTATCTGAGGCAGCATATACAGGGTCTGCCTCGTGAAGCGGCCCCACATATCCCTCCATAGGGGCCTCTTGGTTAACACAGAGGGCCCGGGCCGGACGATAGGACCCAGAGGGGTAATTGTAATTCCTGGGTGTCTGGTGCGTATTAAGGGGGCAGCTAGCCATGAAATGCCCTGGTTGCTTGCATCGGTGGCAAGTCGGTCTGGGACGCTCAGAGCTGTTATTGGGTGGTCCTGAGTGTCGGACGGGCCCTGTGGGCACCGGGGCTCGGAATTCAGCACGAGGGGGTGCACGGTAAACCTCTCTGGGTTCGACCCGTGCTGGAGCTCGGTAGTTCATGGGTTCATGAAGACGGGAGTCATAATGTTCATCGGCCAATTTGGCTGCTTCTTCTAAGGTAGAAGGCCGCCTGTCTCGCAGCCATTCCTTCCCTTGCTGTTCCATGCCATTATAAAAATGTTCTAAGAGAAACAATTGTAAAATTTCCTCCCCAGTCACCGCTTTACTTCTGCTCAGCCAGTGATTTGCCGCTCTCCGCATTCGGTGCGCCCATTCCATATGGGTATCGTTAGGCTTCTTTTCCGTGCCCCGAAACTGTCGGCGATACGTGTCCGGAGTTACAGCGTACCGTCGCAACAGTGTCTCCTTAACTAGCTCATACTGTGTCACTTCCTCAGCACCCAGAGTACGAAAGGCTTCCAGGGCTCGCCCGGATAGTTTCCCAGACAATATCGTGGGCCACTCTCTGTTGGGAATCTGGTGCAGGGCACATTGCCTTTCGAAGTCCGCCAAATATTCATCAATCCCTGTCTCGCTCTCTAGGAAGGGTCGAAATGCCGCATAGGGTATCTTGGGCCTCCCAGCATTTTCGACAGGGATGATTACCTGCGGGGCTTCAGCATTGCGGTGTGCGTTCGCTAGGTTGAGTTCGTGGGCTCGAGTCTCTCGTATATCCTCGTCCGCCTCCGCCATCAACTGCTGTACCAATTCCATGGAGGGGTTCGGCCCGTATAATGAGAGCCTTTCCCGAACAATCCTGGTTTTTTCGTCACTAATCGTGGTCGGTGTTTCCGCCATTGTGAAGCTCTGATCCAGTTCGGTCAATTCTGCGATCAGCTCTCTCCTCGGCCGGTTGCTGGCGTACCCCCCTCTGCTTTCAAGTAAATCTTTTAGGGTTGTACGCTTCAATTTTTCGTAAGCGCTCTCCATCCGTTCTGTACCTCTCCTAGGAAATCCAGGAAAATCCCACCGCTGCCACCAAATGTTACGGTTACCCTTAGTCTCGCTGAGAGATGGACCGCTTAGTAGCCTGGATCCCTATTGCTAAAGAGGGGAGAAGCTGCTTTCCATAGTATTCTATATGAGTCTCGCAAATATAGAATAATCTCCCTTAGCTGCAGTACAGCTAGGATACCCTTCTGCCCACAAAAACGAGTCAACGCTGCGATTGAGGGTCAAACAAGAACTCAGGACTGGGATGCCCAGCCTGCTTTTTATTAAGGTTACATGCACACAGGGCACTCCCAGGGGGAGAGGGGGGGGAAGCACAAAATCCCCCATCACACATTTAGATAGAGAGCACTGTCCTTTGACAGGCCACAATAGGATTACAGTACTTAAGATAACAAGTTTACAAGTTCATCTTATCAATTAGCAGTCTGGCTCCAGAGGTGATTAGACAATAGTTTCTAAAAGCTGAAAAAAAAGAGTTAACTCTTTATGAAATGATACTTGTTACGGTTTTCTTGGAGCCCTTCTTAGGCGCTGGCTTGCTGGTTCAGGCATTGCTGCTGGGAAATAAGCTATTCAGAACAAAATAACTAATGCTTCTGTAACAAGTATTATAATAGACAATTTAATGGACATAATAGAAATAAAGAATATAATACAGATTACTCCTCATGAAGAGAGAATGAATATTGGAATGGAGAAAAGGGTTATGAATATAGTAACAGACGGCCAGATTAGGAGTTTTGCATTATGAGTGGCTCGGTAATAACTTGCAAGTTATTTCCACCACTCACCTTTAATAGAGCTGCTATTACAGGTTTTCCAAAAAACGGCGTTTGTGGGCAATATAGCAGCGTTGAGCTCCATACCGCACACAAATACCAGAGCTGTTTTGAGCTGCTTTTACGTGCTCGTGCACAATTTCCCCATAGACATCAATGGGGAGAGCCAGCTAAAAAAAAGCCTAACACCTGCAATAATGGAGCGTAAAGCTCAGTAACGCAGCCCCATTGATTCCTATGGGGAAAGAAAATTTATGTTTAAGCCTAACACCCTAACATGAACACTGAGTCTAAACACCCCTAATCTGCTGCCTCCTACATCACCGACACCTACATTACACTTTTTAACCACTAATCTGCAACCCCCGACATTGCCGACACCTACATTACACTTATTAACCCCTAATCTGCCGCCCCTGACTTTGCCAACATCTACCTACACTTATTAACCCCTAATCTGCTGCCCCTAACATCACCGTGGCCACTATACTAAAGTTATTAACCCCTAAACCTCTGGCCTCCCACATCACTAACACTAAATAAATATATTAACCCCTAAACCTAAGTCTAACCCTAACACCCTTAACTTTAATATAATTAAAATAAATCTAAATAAAAATTACTATTATTATCTAAATAATTCCTATTTAAGACTACATACTTACCTGTAAAATAAACCCTAAGCTAGCTATAATATAACTAATAGTTACATTGTATCTATCTTAAGTTTTATTTTTATTTCACAGCTAAGTTTGTATTTATTTTAACTAGGTAGACTAGTTAGTAAATAGTTATTAACTATTTACTAGCTACATAGTTAAAATAAATACAAAGTTACCTGTAAAATAAAACCTAACCTGTCTTATACTAAAACCTAACATTACACTAAAATTAAATAAATTAAATTACATTTTTTTTTATCTAAATTAAAAAAATATTAAACACTAAATTACACAAAATAAAAAAGAAATTATCGAATATTTAAACTAATTACACCTAATCTAATAGCCCTATCAAAATAAAAAAGCCCCCCCCCAAAAAAAAAAAACCCTAACCTACACTAAACTGCCAATGGCCCTTTAAAAGGGCCTTTTGCGGGGCATTGCCCCAAAGAAATTAGCTCTTTTACCTGTAAGAAAAAAATACAAACAACCCCCCCAACAGTAATACCCACCACCCACACAACCAACCCCCCCCAAATAAAAACCTACCTAAAAAAACTAAGCTCCCCATTCCCCTGAAAAGGGCATTTGGATGGGCATTTCCCTTAAAAGGGCATTTAGCTCTTTTACAGTGCCCAAAGTCCCTAATATAAAAATAAAGATCCACTTACAGTTTTTGAAGCCTGGACATCCATCCTCATCCAGCCGGGAGAAGTCTTCATCCAAGCGGCAAGAAGTTGTACTCCAGACAGGCAGAAGTCTTTATCCTTCCGACGCGTAGCGCCTCCATCTTCAAGACATCTGGCGCGGAGCATCCTCTTCTTTCACTGGCTACTGAAGAATGAAGATTCCTTTAAATGACGTCATCCAAGATGGCGTCCATTGAAATCTGATTGGCTTATAGAATTCTATCAGCCAATCGGATTTAAAGGGTAAAAAATCCTATTGGCTGATGCAATCAGCCAATAGGATTGAGCTTGCATTCTATTGGCTGATTGGAACAGCCAATAGAATGTAAGCTCAATCCTATTGGCTGATTGCATCAGCCAATAGGATTTTTTTACCCTTTAATTCCGATTGGCTAATAGAATTCTATGAGCCAATCGGAATTCAAGGGACACCATCTTGGATGAAGTCATTTAAAGGAAACTTCATTCTTCAATAGCCAGGAAAAGAAGAGGATGCTCCGCGTTGGATGTCTTGAAGATGGAGCCGCTCCGTGTCGGAAGGATGAAGATAGAAGATGCAGTCTCAATGAAGACTTCTGCCTGCCTGGAGGACGACTTCTTGCCACTTGAATGAAGACTTCTCCCGGCTTCGTTAAGGACTTCTTGCCGTTTGGATGAAGACTTCTCCCGGCTGGATGAGGATGGATATCCGGTCTTCAAAAACTGTAAGTGGATCTTCGGGGGTTAGTGTTAGGTTTTTTACGGGTTTATTGGGTGGGTTTTATTTTTAGATTAGGGACTTTGGGCACCGTAAAAGAGCTAAATGCCATTTTAAGGGCAATACCCATCCAAATGCCCTTTTTAGGGCAATGGGGAGCTTAGGTTTTTTAGGTAGGTTTTTATTTGGGGGGGTTGGTTGTGTGGGTGGTGGGTTTTACTGTTGGGGGTTGTTTATATATTTTTTTTACAGGTAAAAGAGTTGATTTCTTTGGGGCAATGCCCTACAAAAGGCCCTTTTAAGGGCCATTTGCAGTTTAGTGTAAGCTAGGGTTTTTTTTTTTAATTTGGGGGGCTTTTTTATTTTGATAGGGCTATTAGATTAGGTGTAATTAGTTTCAATATTTGATCATTTCTTTTTTATTTTCTGTAATTTAGTGTTTATTATTATTTGTAATTTAGATAAATGTTTTTTTGTAATTTAATTTATTTAATTTTAGTGTAATAATAGGTTTTAGTGTAAGACAGGTTAGGTTTTATTTTACAGGTAACTTTGTATTTTATTTTAAATAGGTAGTTAGTAAATAGTTAATAACTATTTAAAAACTAATCTACCTAGTTAAAATAAATACTGACTTACCTGTGAAATAAAAATAAAACCTAAAATAGATACAATATAACTATTAGTTATATTGTAGATAGATTAGGTTTTATTTTACAGGTAAGTATTTATTTAGTTTTAAATATGAATAATTTAGGTATTAATTGTAATTTTTATTTGGAATTATTTTAATTATGTTAAAGTTAGTGGGTGTTAGGGTTAGGGTTACGTTAGGGTTAGGGTTAGACTTAGGGTTAGGGGTTAATAACTTTAGTATAGTAGCGGTGACATTGGGGGCAGCAGATTAGGGGTTAATAAGTGTAGTTGGAGAGAATTGGACCGAGCGCTACAGTGGCGCCTTAAGCTTACTAACAGTTAGCCTCCTAGTAGGCTGATAATAGTACTAATACGAAAAGGTGAGAGTAAGCGCTAAAAGAGCTTAAAAGGCTAACAGACTTGTGGCTAAATCTTACAATTTATTACCTTCGATAAAGGCTAAACATAAACAAATATCACAATAAAACCACAATAACACAATAAAATTAGAAACATGGATCCATGTCTAACTTCTAAAAACATAAGTACATAGTAAAATCTCCTGGGAGATGCGAATTACAGTGGGAGTGATGACACTCCTTGGTAGTGATACACAAGTGTGGGAAGTTAAATAAAAATACAAATCTTAATACTTATAAGCAAAGTTATAAACCATAAAACGATTCCAAACTCACAATGTCAATCAAATATAAAGTCAATCAAATATAAAGTCAATCAAAAATGGTGAAAAAATGGTGGAAAAAGTAAAATGTGAATGTTCGTATTAAACCGTGGGTGTGTCCTCCAACGTTGCTTAGGGTAGTGAGAGATCTATAGTCAAATATAGATGTTAGATGAAGTTGTAGAAAAAATGAGTAAACAATGAGTAAAAAATAATTTAACCTTTAGGCAAAGGTTATTAGAACCAAAAGGCTAAAAACAAAAAGCAAAAAATAGAAAAAATAATAATAAATGAAAAAATCCACTTTGGTGAAATCAAATATGAAATGTAGCAATCCAAAAAAGAAAGCGTTCGTGTTAGTTGTGTGCAAAAAATGGGGGATTAAAACAAATTCTGTGCCCAGTGAGTTCAATGTCCCATCCGATGTTAAAAGTAAAATCACAATAAATAGCAACAAAAAAACCTGTAGGAAAACAAAGAAAAACAGAATAGTGCAACACTGTATACAATAGATAATAATGGTAATCAAAATCAAGCTCACCAGTATGCCAACGCGTTTCGGCCTAGATTAGGCCTTTCTCAAGACTATACTGTGTAGTGATCTCTGGGAGCTTTAAATAGAGAGTGTGAGAAAACAATTGGTGCCGTTTTGGCGCCAAAATCGGAAAGACTTCCCTTTCCTGTTTGCCCCATTGCATCTCTGGGATGTTTCCTGTGGTTTCTATCCTATTCCCATCCAACCTGTATTAGTTGAAAATTAGAGAGCCTCTATTCTATGTATCGGTCTAGAAATGGCCTTATTGTTCCTAAGGGTTATTTGGCAATCATTCCGGTACTCTTCTACAGTGGCTCTATACATCCTTTATGTATAGTAATAAATTGTTTGCTGTCTGCGGACTGATTTCCCTTTTTTTTCTGTGTTGATGTTATTATTAGGGAATGGATGCTTACTTTAGATCAACCTAATCCTTATATAGTCAGAAGCGCTCAAATCGGAAGATACCGGATGTTTACACAGCCGACTTCCGACTTAGCTCCTTGGATGCGCTCAGATCGGGAGATACCGGATGCTTACACAGCCGACTTCCGCCCTGATTGATTTGCTCCATTACGTTATGGAGTGTGACCGGAAGTGAAGTCATGTCTTCCGGTTTGGCTTCTGGTTGTTGTGGTAGATTACCACATTTGTCAGTTTTATTGTCAATGCCGGTTTTGGTTAGAACCTGATATGTCCATATTTAGGCTTTAGCTTCATATGTATGTGCATTTTAAAAATAAATCAGAGTGAAATTGTCAAATCAATATATTTAGTAAATTAGTGGGATATATATTCTGAGTCTTCATATATTATGAAACTTCTTAATCTGTCACTACTTTGTGGAACGGCTATAATTATCTAGCTTTTCTCAATATTTGTAATGATCTCTATTCTGATCTGTTAGTCTGTATTAGAAAAAGACAAATAAAACAAATTAAACCCTGTGTTTGTGTATTTCTCACTACCTACTGTTATGGTCAACAGAGGTGAGGTGGATCTGTTATATATATCCTAAAATGGAGTTTTAGAGTTCACCGGAGTTGTTATCTTTCTGTTAAGTGAACCCGTTAGTTATGGATACACTGAGAGTTTGGACCTTACTGTTCTTTCAGATGAAGTTATAAACTCAAGGTACTTGAGTGGTACATTAGATAAATACGTGGGTGTCTTACTAAGGGTGGCTATTTCTCAAATATAAGCTGGGGTCTGATAATGATCAAGAAGATCTATTCTTATAGGTGACTTATGTTAGATATTCTAACATACATAGTGTAACTATACTTGGATCCTTAGTTTGCTTGTTGTGCTTTAGGATTTACCATTTTATTCTTCATTGGGCTATAGTTTATGGATCAGATTGTGAACGAGGGATCTACTAATGAGGGATTCATGTTCCATTCGAAAGTTCTATCCTAAGTAAATGTCTAGGTGTTGTTGAATTAGATATTACTGAATGATTTCCTAAAAACTGTTTTCTAAATAGTTATTTTTGGTGTATGGATCTGTTGTCAGACATAATGTACTATTGTTTATATCATTCTTTGTGTCCATTATATTTATACTGGTATATTTCTATACTACAGTTTTTAGGAAATCATTCAGTAATAGCCACCCTTAGTAAGACACCCACGTATTTATCTAATGTACCACTCAAGTACCTTGAGTTTATAACTTCATCTGAAAGAACAGTAAGGTCCAAACTCTCAGTGTATCCATAACTAACGGGTTCACTTAACAGAAAGATAACAACTCCGGTGAACTCTAAAACTCCATTTTAGGATATATATAACAGATCCACCTCACCTCTGTTGACCATAACAGTAGGTAGTGAGAAATACACAAACACAGGGTTTAATTTGTTTTATTTGTCTTTTTCTAATACAGACTAACAGATCAGAATAGAGATCATTACAAATATTGAGAAAAGCTAGATAATTATAGCCGTTCCACAAAGTAGTGACAGATTAAGAAGTTTCATAATATATGAAGACTCAGAATATATATCCCACTAATTTACTAAATATATTGATTTGACAATTTCACTCTGATTTATTTTTAAAATGCACATACATATGAAGCTAAAGCCTAAATATGGACATATCAGGTTCTAACCAAAACCGGCATTGACAATAAAACTGACAAATGTGGTAATCTACCACAACAACCAGAAGCCAAACCGGAAGACATGACTTCACTTCCGGTCACACTCCATAACGTAATGGAGCAAATCAATCAGGTCGGCTGTGTAAGCATCCGGTATCTCCCGATCTGAGCGCATCCAAGGAGCTAAGTCGGAAGTCGGCTGTGTAAACATCCGGTATCTTCCGATTTGAGCGCTTCTGACTATATAAGGATTAGGTTGATCTAAAGTAAGCATCCATTCCCTAATAATAACATCAACACAGAAAAAAAAGGGAAATCAGTCCGCAGACAGCAAACAATTTATTACTATACATAAAGGATGTATAGAGCCACTGTAGAAGAGTACCGGAATGATTGCCAAATAACCCTTAGGAACAATAAGGCCATTTCTAGACCGATACATAGAATAGAGGCTCTCTAATTTTCAACTAATACAGGTTGGATGGGAATAGGATAGAAACCACAGGAAACATCCCAGAGATGCAATGGGGCAAACAGGAAAGGGAAGTCTTTCCGATTTTGGCGCCAAAACGGCACCAATTGTTTTCTCACACTCTCTATTTAAAGCTCCCAGAGATCACTACACAGTATAGTCTTGAGAAAGGCCTAATCTAGGCCGAAACGCGTTGGCATACTGGTGAGCTTGATTTTAATTACCATTATTATCTATTGTATACAGTGTTGCACTATTCTGTTTTTCTTTGTTTTCCTACAGGTTTTTTTGTTGCTATTTATTGTGATTTTACTTTTAACATCGGATGGGACATTGAACTCACTGGGCACAGAATTTGTTTTAATCCCCCATTTTTTGCACACAACTAACACGAACGCTTTCTTTTTTGGATTGCTACATTTCATATTTGATTTCACCAAAGTGGATTTTTTCATTTATTATTATTTTTTCTATTTTTTGCTTTTTGTTTTTAGCCTTTTGGTTCTAATAACCTTTGCCTAAAGGTTAAATTATTTTTTACTCATTGTTTACTCATTTTTTCTACAACTTCATCTAACATCTATATTTGACTATAGATCTCTCACTACCCTAAGCAACGTTGGAGGACACACCCACGGTTTAATACGAACATTCACATTTTACTTTTTCCACCATTTTTTCACCATTTTTGATTGACTTTATATTTGATTGACTTTATATTTGATTGACATTGTGAGTTTGGAATCGTTTTATGGTTTATAACTTTGCTTATAAGTATTAAGATTTGTATTTTTATTTAACTTCCCACACTTGTGTATCACTACCAAGGAGTGTCATCACTCCCACTGTAATTCACATCTCCCAGGAGATTTTACTATGTACTTATGTTTAATAAGTGTAGTTAGCTGGCGGTGATTTTGGGGGCAGCAGATTAGGGGTTAATAACAGTAATGTAGGTTGCTGCGATGTTAGGGACAGCAGTTTGGGGTTAATAAGTGTATGTAGGTGGCGATGACATTGGGGGCAGCAGATTAGGGGTTAATAATATTTAACTAGTGTTTGCAATGCAGGAGTACGGCGGTTTAGAGGTTAATATGATTATTATAGTGGCGGAGATGACTGGAGTGGCAGATTAGGAGGTAAATAATTTTAATTTCGAGTTTGCGATGCGGGAGGGCTTCAGTTTAGGGGTTAATAGGTAGTTTATGGGTGTAAGTGTACTTTGTGACACTTTAGTTATGAGTTTTATGGTACAGCTTTGTAGCATAAAACCCATAACTACTGACTTTCAGTTGACGGTACGGATCTTGTAGTTAAAAGCTGTACCGCTCACTTTTTGGCCGGACAGGCAAACTTGTAATACCGGCGCTATGGAAGTCCTATTGAAAAAGGACTTTTAAAAGGTGCAGTAGTTACGTTGCGTGACGGCCAAAAAAGTGTGTGGTACAACTGTACCTACAATACTCGTAATAGCAGCGGTAGTGAAAAATCTGTGTTATGAAGCTTTTTCACTCATAACTCAAAACTTGTAATCTAGCCGAGAGAGATTAAATTGAGCAATCAGTTAGAGAATTATTCAAATGATGTTAGTAATAACCAGAGACACACAGAAAATGAAAAGGAGAAGGATTTTTTAGAAATAGGCCAGATGAGACGAGAAGGAATACATACAGAAAGAGAAAAGACTCTGAAAGAGAGGAAGTCAGATACATAAAACCGAAAGACAAGAAAAGAAAGTAAAGAAAGATTATAAGGAGATTTATAATTTAAGCACTACTATATTGACTGAGGAACAAAAAGAAGTATTAATTAAGGGTCTAACATTTGCCCCAATGAACAAAATCAATACATTTAATACATACGTGGATATACAGAAATACATCAGAGACTTAACCCCCCTGGAAAAACAAGCAATTGAAACTAAAATCGAAATTAAAGATAATATTAAACATTCAGGTCTAAAAAGGAAATCCACTTTTTACCCTAAAACAGAAAAGGACAATGCCCTAGAGACATTTGAGACACAAGTGATTGAAGATTTGAAAAATATGAAAGAAAACAAGTCAAATAGAAATGGAAACAATAATCTAACAAAGAAAGAGAGAACTGTATTAGAAGAAATGGAATGTAATAAAAATATAGTAATTAAAGCAGCAGACAGTTATCCTCGATAGAGAGAATTATATGGGAACCTGCAGGGCTTTAATTAAAGACAGCGATACCTATAAAAAATGTATTAGGAACCCTACTAGTTTTTATAAACTAGAATAAAAAATGATTCCGAATGAAGCAAAAAGTAAAGGAATATTGACAGAAGTAGAATACAACTACTTATTACCAGAAATTCACAAAATACCATTGTTTTATATACTCCCGAAGATTCATAAATCCACCAGGCAGCTGAATTGTATCTGGGATAGACTCTTTAACATCAAATCTATCCCGGTACGTTGATAAATATCTACAGAAACATGTAGTGACTTTAGATAGTTAAAGATTCTAGATACAAATACTAGAAAGAATGAACTGGAAGGAAGATATGTGGCTCATCACTTGTGATTTTGCTTCTCTTTACACTAGTATTAAACACATAGATGGCCTATACGCAGTACAACAGTATTTAACATCAGTTGACGGGATAGATACTATACAAATAGATTTTATTTTGGAAAGTATAACATTTATCCTCATACACAATTATTTTAGTTTTGAAGATCATTTTTATAACCAAATTTGTGGAACAGCAATGGGGACCAGGTTCGCTCCAAGCTATGCAAATGTATTCATGGGTCACTGGGAAAATGACTTTCTCGTGAATGCATTGCCTAGATCGAACCTGGTCTGCTTTAAAAGATATATAATGAATAATAACAGCATAAATCTAAAGTCTACATATGAAATCAATAAAGAGAGAAAAGAATTCCTAGATTTAGAGATATTTATTGAAAATAACAAATGCAATACTAAAACACACTTTAAGAAAGCGGATAGTAATAACTACATCCACATAGAAAGTTGTCATCTAACAAAATGGAAAAAGAATATCCCTAAAGGTCAAATTTTACGAATCAAAAAGAACTGCACACAAGAAGACGACTTTATAAAACAATCAGATATATTAAAAGAAAAAATCATTAATAGAGGCTATGTTGCAAAAGATATAGATAGAGAGATAGAATATGTGAAAAATAACAAAAATAAGAGCCAAACAAATATCAATAACAAAAACCTATAATTCAGTTTATAACCCAATATAGCAGTAGTTAGAAAAAGGTAGAAAATATAATGAAAAAACATTGGAATGCTTTAAGATCAGATGAAAAACTGAAAGACATAGTAGGTGAACAACCACAGATAGTATATAAAAAGTGAGAAATCTAAAACAAAGATTAGCTCCTACAGATCTAAAAAAGAAAAAACAGAATTCAGATAAAGATTTACATGGGAATGAGAAAAAAAAAGGTTTTTTCCCATGTTATGCATATAGGGGAATCCACTAGACATTCAAAGAAAAAGCAAAAAATTAAATCAACAATAACGGGTAAAGAATACGAAATACAGGACCTTATAAGATGTACAGATAAGAACATAATCTATTTATTGGAATGTAGTTGTGGTAAACAATATATAGGGGAATCCACTAGACCTGTCCGTGAGCGAGTAAGAGAACATATTTGATCTACTTGAAAATGCTCAAGAGGACAGTTATAAAGACCTCCCAGTCCCAAAACCTTTTACTAAATGTAACAATTGCAATTTAAAGAATTTTAATTACACTGCAATTGCAAAACTCACCCCAAATTGGAGAGGAGATATACAAAGAGAACTCTTAAAATTAGAGTATAAATGGATCTACGAATTGGAAACAAAGTATCCAAAAGGTCTCAATATAGAATTTAGCATCACTCCATTCTTTCACTTATTAATAACATTTTTTAATTTAAATTTTTATATCTTATGATGGTAAATTTGCCCCTGTATATATCTAATAAAACATCATTCAATAGATATAAATAACATGACTATAATGAAATCCAATAAAAATAGATATAAAATTCCCTCTAATGTAATTCACATATGAATATCATGAGATGTGAATTAAATTAATTTCCCTATTGTAGATATCATTAACATATGGATTAGTCTTTGGTTTTGAAAGAATACTTCCATTATGTAAATTATTTGTTCAAAATTATATCTATATATTCTTTTTTATCTATATTTTTATCTATATCGTCCTGGAATAACATACTATCTTTTTAATATCCCTCCCCTTTTTTTTTTAACAAGATACCCTCTATCATATAACCTATATGGATTTATATAGTCTTTAGTATTAGATGTAATAGCAGATTTTTTATGAATGTTTATGAATTGTTAAAATCAAATAGAATAACCTGTCTATAAACGATAACCTTAAGTCATACTATTATAATCTTATGACATATATTTACTATTATACTAATCTTTAGGTATGCCATGTTAATCAGATTAGGCTATACATAATCTGATGTTGTGATCTATATTCAAAGTATCGCAATTAATGCAAATAATTGATATAAGTATAAAGATCCCTGTTTAAAAATATATCGTTAGCAACGAATTACCGTAAAAATATTGAGGCAGTTTGTATTCTAACGGTAATCTATTCTAATACTCTGTTCCGTATCTGTGATAAATACCATAGAAATACCAAAGCTCTTATGAACCAATAAAGACTCGGCTAGCACTCTTTCAACCAATGGAGAATAAGGGACAGGGTTTAAAAATCCGACACTAGACTCTTCTGCTTGAGAAAGGCTGAAGGAATCCGTTTAAATGCATAGCGGTGTTAAAAACTACTTTACCATAAAGGAATACCAACAAAATCAAACAGCTTGGAGCTATATGTTAAACCGCAAAGTAAAAGTTTGGAGGTAGAAAAGGTCCGGAGTGGGTAAGCAAAGCCGAGAACAACGTAGGCTAAAACCACAATCTACAGCGAGGTGTGAATAAGCACTGTCAGGATCGAAATAGCCCAACAGTAAATAGCGGTGGGAGCTGAGGCGAAAAGATTTTGAAAGGAGACAAGGAACGGCTTTTACTGGTAATCACCAGAAAAGGTACTCTCAAAAATAATACATTAATACTAAGGCCCCTAGTTAACCTCAAATACGCTGGAATTCCGCAGCGTATTTGTGGCGAGGCTGATTCGCCTTAGTTATCAAGTCCTAGACACCGGCAAAAGAAGAATTTTGTGACGTAAGCTTCAATCCGCCGGTCTCAGTCCGACACAGATCGATGCTTACGTCACTACAGATGTTCTGCACACAAGTGCAGCACAATCTGACTACTTTTGCTAGTTATCAAAAAACTAGCAGGTACGCTCTGCACTTTTCCGGCCCAGCGTACCTGGTTTTCAAACCGCCGCACTGGAGGCGGCGGATCCCATAGGAATCAATGGGAGTCTGACCATAGCGAAAGTTCATGTTCGCTGCTGCCAGACATCCCATTGATTCCTATGGGAGATGTCTACACCTAACACCCTAAAATGTACCCCGAGTCTAAACACCCCTAATCTGTCCCCCCCCTACACCGCCGCAACTAAATAAAGTGTTTACCCCCTAAACCGCCACTCCCGGAGCCCACCGCAAGCTATACTAAATATGTTAACCCTTAAACCGCTGCTCCCGGTGCCCGCCACAACTATAATATATGTATTAACCCCTAAACCGCCGCTCCCGGTGCCCACTGCAACTATAATATATGTATTAACCCCTAAACCGCCGCTCCCGGACCCCGCCGCCACCTACATTATACCTATTAACCCCTATCCTGCCCCCCTATACCGTCGCCACCTATAATAAATGTATTAACCCCTATCCTGCCCCCCCTACACCGTCGTCACTGTAATAAAATTATTAACCCCTAAACCTAAGTCTAACACTAACCCTAACACCCCCCTAACTTAAATATTAATTAAATAAATCTAAATAATATTTCTCTTATTAACTAAATTATTCCTATTTAAAAATAAATACTTACCTTTAAAATAAACCCTAATATAGCTACAATATAAATAATAATTATATTGTAGCTATCTTAGGATTTATTTTTATTTTACAGGCAACTTTCTATTTATTTTAACTAGGTACAATAGCTATTAAATAGTTATTAACTATTTAATAGCTAACTAGTTAAAATAAAGAGAAATTTACCTGTAAAATAAAAACTAACCTAAGTTACAATTACACCTAACACTACACTATACTTTAATAAATTATCCCTATTTAAAACTAAATACTTACCTGTAAAATAAACCCTAAGATAGCTACAATGTAATTAATAATTACATTGTAGCTATTTTAGGATTTATATTTATTTTACAGGTAACTTTGTATTTATTTTAACTAGGTACAATAGTTATTAAATAGTTATTAACTATTTAATAACTACCTAGCTAAAAGAAATACAAAATTACCTGTAAAATAAATCCTAACCTAAGTTACAATTAAACCTAACACTACACTATCATTAAATTAATTAAATAAATTAGCTACAAATAACTACAATTAAATTAAATTAAATAAACTAACTAAAGTACAAAAAATAAAAAAAGCTAAGTTACAAAAAAATAAAAAAAAATAAGTTACAAACATTTAAAAAATATTACAATTTTAAGCTACTTACACCTAATCTAAGCCCCCTAATAAAATAACAAAGCCCCCCAAAATAAAAAAAATCCCTACCCTATTCTACATTAAAAAGTTACCAGCTCTATTACCTTACCAGCCCTTAGAATGCGAGCTCAATCTGATTGGCTGATAGAATCCTATCAGCCAATCGGAATTGAAGGGACGCCATCTTGGATGACGTCCCTTAAAGGAACCTTCATTTGTCGTTAGTCGTCGGGAAGAAGAGGATGGCTCCGCGTCGGCTCGTCTGAAGATGGCTCCGCTCCGCTCCGGATGGATGAAGATTGAAGACGCCGTCTGGATGAAGACTTCTATCGGATGGAAGACCTCTTCAGCGCCGCCTGGATGATGACTTCATCGGATGGAAGACTTCTTCAGCGCCCCTTGGATGATGACTTCTGCCGCTCCGGATCTCCTCTTCGGTTCCATCGGTGGGTCGGCTGGCTGAAGACGGCTCAAGGTAAGATGATCTTCAGGGGGGTAGTGTTAGGTTTATTTAAGGGGGGTTTGGGTTAGATTAGGGGTATGGGGGTGGTGGGTTTTAATGTTGGGAGGGGTTGTATTTTTATTTTACAGGCAAAAGAGCTGTTTTCTTTGGGGCATGCCCCGCAAAAGGCCCTTTTAAGGGCTGGTAAGGTAATAGATCTGGTAACTTTTTAATGTAGAATAGGGTAGGGAATTTTTTTATTTTGGGGGGCTTTGTTATTTTATTAGGGGGCTTAGATTAGGTGTAAGTAGCTTAAAATTGTTGTAATAATTTTTAAATGTTTGTAACTTATTTTTTTATTTTTTGTAACTTAGCTTTTTTTATTTTTTGTACTTTAGTTAGTTTATTTAATTTAATTTAATTATAGTTATTTGTAGGTAATTTATTTAATTAATTTAATGATAGTGTAGTGTTAGGTTTAATTGTAACTTAGGTTAGGATTTATTTTACAGGTAATTTTGTATTTCTTTTAGCTAGGTAGTTATTAAATAGTTAATAACTATTTAATAACTATTCTAACTAGCTAAAATAAATACAAAGTTACCTGTAAAATAAATATAAATCCTAAAATATCTACAATGTAATTATTAATTACATTGTAGCTATCTTAGGGTTTATTTTACAGGTAAGTATTTAGTTTTAAATAGGAATAATTTATTAAAGTATAGTGTAGTGTTAGGTGTAACTGTAACTTAGGTTAGTTTTTATTTTACAGGTAAATTTCTCTTTATTTTAACTAGGTAGCTATTAAATAGTTAATAACTATTTAATAGCTATTGTACCTAGTTAAAATAAATTGAAAGTTGCCTGTAAAATAAAAATAAATCCTAAGATAGCTACAATAAAATTATTATTTATATTGTAGCTATATTAGGGTTTATTTTAAAGGTAAGTATTTATTTTTAAATAGGAATAATTTAGTTAATAAGAGAAATATTATTTAGATTTATTTAATTAATATTTAAGTTAGGGGGTGTTAGGGTTAGAGTTAGACTTAGGTTAATAATTTTATTACAGTGGCGGTGGTGTAGGGGTTAATAAATGTATTATAGTCGGCGACGGTGTAGGGGGGCAGGTTAGGGGTTCATAAGTTTAAGATAGGTTGCGGCGGGGTCCGGGAGCAGCGGTTTAGGTGTTAAACTATTTATTTAGTTGTGGCGAGGTCCGGGATCCGCAGGATAGGGGTTAATAAATTTATTATAGGTGGCGCCGGTATAGGGGGGGCAGGATAGGGGTTACTAGGTATAATGTAGATGGCGGCGGTGTCTGGGAGCGGCAGTTTAGGGGTTAATACATTTATAAGAGTTGCGGCGGGGTCTAGGAGCTGCGGTTTAGGGGTTAATAACTTTATTTAGTTGCGGGGGGCTCCGGGGGCGCCGGTATAGGGGGTAGAACAGTGTAGTTAGTGTGGGTGCTTAGTGACAGGCTAGCAATAAAGCTGTCAAAATGCCGAAGAGCAGCGAGATCGGATGAGTGATAACTCTCACAATCCGCTGCTCATCGCCCCGTACTTGGTGCGCAACTTTTTGACAGCTTTTTTGATAACTTAGGTGAAATTTTGCAGGTCAGCGGCGGCGATGGTAGGCGGGCGTATTGAACCGGCGAAGGCAGGTAAAGTAGACAACTTGATAACTAGGCCCCTAAGTGTCAAAGTGTCGGTTAAGAACCTGAAGAAAGTTTACTGGAATTTACATTCAACTTTTTTACTCTGGCCAGCGATGAATTTTATTTATGTATTTAACTTGATGCATTTTATTTGAAAAGTTTTAGAAAAGTTTTATGTATCAACAATTGAATAATCAATTTTAATTTGATACTTTTTTTCAGCTGAATATTATTTAGCAAATACATTTTGTAGTACATTTTATGACTATCACCTAACTCATTCTATATGACTATCAGTAAATTGTGTGCTCACTACTGGTTTAATAAATAACTGTTTTAAATCTCATTCAGTTTGCTTATTAAGTAGAACATATATTAAAGCTTGATATCAGCCTGATACTCCTAGTAAACATTTATAATTATTTATAAATACTATACATCTTGGTCGATCTATTTTATTCTTATATATTAGTTTATTAGTTTATAGTATAATTTAGTTACATTACTAGCAATGTCTGTAATACTTTAAGAATATATAGCCCTAATTTGGGTTATAGAAGCGCACCTTAAATAATTTCTGTTAATATGTATCTTTTTATCCCAATATCAAGGTTTTTGGGCTTTTAAGGTGTTTAGTTTTTTGATCCCTTTCTTTTGAGTAATATTTCGTTTTACTACAAAAATAATACCAAGAATGTTTTTATGCCATTATTATAATCACCTAGCATCTGGACAAACACAAGGCTACTCATTTCAAAGAGAAGAATTGCTGATTTTAAATAAGGGGTTTATATAGATTGGGGGTGGCTGGTTATGCTTATCAGAAATTCCAGATATTATATTTTGTGGCATATTTCTGGGCATCTAATCATTGAGACATGTCTCTTATTTCAAAAGAGATGCAATTTACCCCATATTAGTTCTTATATGCAGCTTCAAGGGTCCCTTTAGAGCTTAGAAATAATATCCCTTTAATTTATATGGGCTCTGAGACATGAGATACGGAGTCAATTTGTGCAACTGCCCTGGGCACTCTCTTCATCATCAGCAACCTCAGAAGGATAAGGAATTCCCAACATATGATACTAGGGCCTCTTTACCGATGGAATATATAATGTTAGCCTTTAAAAAGTACTTCCAGTGCAGGATTGTTGTGCTTTCCCATAGTTCCAAAAAGGTGAAGACTTCATTAAAGGGACACTGAACCCAAATTTTTTTCTTCTGTGATTCAGAAAGAGCATGAAATTTTAAGCAACTTTCTAATTTACTCTTATTATCAAATTTTCTTCATTCACTTGGTATCTTTATTTGAAATGCAAGAATGTAAGTTTAGATGCTGGCCCATTTTTGGTGAACAACCTGGGTTGTTCTTGCTGATTGCTGGATACATTCATCCACCAATAATAATGTGCTGTCCAGAGGTCTGAACCAAATAAAGCTCAGCTGCCTTCTTTTTCAAATAAAGATAGCAAGAAAACAAAGAAAATTGATAATAGGATTAAATTAGAAAGTTGCTAAAATTGCATGCTCTATCGGAACCACAAAAGAAAAAAATGGGTTTAGTGTCCCTTTAAGCCAAACACCATATGTTATAAACCATATAAATATAAATACTCTCAACCATAAAACTTGAGCCAATCACCACCAGGCCTGTAGGAGGGGAGAAAATTATTTAATTCCCTTCTCACCATAAACCCTTAATCTCCCTCCCTAGTATATATATCATCCATCTTAAAAACAAACTGTAGACAATAAACATAACAGCTGCAAGCTAAAATGTCCTATAAAAACAATAGTTAGGCTACCTATAACAAAATAATATTACAAAGGAATCATTTACAGAAATGGATTCAAGTAATGTTCTTTATTTAAAGTGAAGGTCCATTTTGATAAATTAGTGCCCGGTTTTTAATAAACCTATTAAAAACAAGGGCACTTTAATTCATCAAATTGACATTTCACTGTTTTCTTCAAAAACTTACCTTTTAATCCTTGCAGCAGCTCCAGTGATTCCCCCGGCTGTCAGAAGCCTCTGCAGATGTCAGAAATTATGACTTAGGCTTCCCCCAATCACAGCTTCCCTCCCGGGGGAATCTTGGCCTGATGCAACGCTGTGATTGGAGGAAGCCGGATTCGTCATTTTGGACCCGCGAAGACGGCTTGTGATGGGCGGAGGAAGTGCTGGAGCTGCTGCATGGATTAAAATGTACATTTTTGAAGAAAACAGTGAAATGTCAATTTTGATGAATTAAAGTGCCCTTGTTTTTAATAGGTTTATTAAAAACCGGGCACTAATTCATCAAAATGAACCTTCACTTTAATTCCTTCGGGTCTAGTATAAACAAGTATAATACTCATTTAGATTTTTTATATAATAGATTCCCCAGTCTCTCTCCTAGGTTCTAATAGGTCTTATCAATGCGCATTAAATAAAAAGACCGTGAACATTTTTTAATAGAAGTAAAGTGGAAAGTTGTTTATATTATCATGAAATAAATCATGAAAGTTGAATTTTGACTTGAGTGTCCCTTTAACTGTTTGATCTATTTGAATATATGATTGTATTGGCAAATGTTTAATTTAAGGGTTTCTGACATTTTTGTTTTCTTATCCTAGTCTTTACTTTTGGGTTGTTTCCCCCACATTTAAAAGTCCTCATAGACATTTAGGTGTATTCAGTACACATGATAAATTATGTGTGGAATAACCTTTGATCTTAAATTGTCGCCCTATATATTAGTGTGAAATCTCAACTCCTTCTCTCAATAATATTATTGAACTGTGTACAGCCCCAACAATAGTATTTTTAGAAAGAAAAAATATATACACATGTGCAATGATTTAACTACTTAACATTTGCACTGACTAACACTGAGATTGTTATTATACAGATGCAGAAAATTGCGTGAAGTGTCCTGAAGATCAGTGGTCCAATGAGAGCAGAGATATGTGCATCCCAAGAACTCTGGATTTCCTATCCTATGAGGAGATTTTAGGCAGTTGTTTGATAACCCTGTGCATAATATTCTGTATAACTGCATTATTAGTGCTGGGGATCTTTATTAGACACCATGAGACACCTATAGTCAAAGCCAATAACCGAGATGTAAGCTACATTCTCCTCCTCTCCCTAATCTTGTCCTTCCTCTGCCCCTTGTTATTCATTGGACGTCCTGTGACAGTGACTTGCCTGCTCAGACAAGCTGCCTTTGGTGTAATATTTACAGTATCTGTCTCTTGTGTTCTGGCAAAAACCATCACTGTTGTCATTGCCTTCAATGCCACTAAACCTGGCACTAACATAAAGAAGTGGGTAGGTCCCCGGGTATGCATGTGCCTGATTATCATTTGTTCCCTGGGGCAGGTAGTGACATGTACTGTGTGGCTTAGCCTCTGCCCTCCATATCCAGACTATGACACTCAGACTGACACTGGGAAGATGATATTACTGTGTAACGAGGGGTGTGTCCCTGCTTTCTACACTGTGATTGGATACTTGGGCTTCCTGTCGGCATTAAGTTTCCTGGTTGCTTTCCTGGTTAGGAAGTTACCTGCCAGTTTTAATGAGGCCCAGCTAATCACATTCAGCATGCTGGTGTTCTGCAGTGTGTGGCTATCCTTCATCCCAGCGTACCTGAGCACCAAGGGCAAATACATGGTGGCCGTGGAGATATTTGCTATTCTGGCTTCCAGTGCAGGACTGCTGGGCTGTATATTTATTCCCAAGTGTTATATTATTATTTTCCGGCCCAAACAGAACACCAGACAACATATTCATTTGAAACACTAAGCTTATTTTTTATTTAATTGATTTTTAAATAGAGCACCAGATTAGACTTAAAAATGATCAATACAGATTGTCACAATTAAATTGCAGGTAGCAAACAACAAGAATTAGACATTTAGATCTATGAATGTAAGTACAATTGTTAACATTGCTACATTTAGCAATAAAATACATACATACATAAAATAAAGGTAAAAACAAACTTAGTTTAATTGATTCCTGTTTCAGTTTATTTATTGTTAATTGTTTGCTTTCTGCTCCTCTTGGCTTATGCAAAAATAAAGCTACGCCCACTAGGAATGCGTTATAGGAGGGCCCTGTCTCTTCTGCAGTAAGCTGAAAAACAAATAAAGCGCTACCATAGCTGATCAAAATAAAAAACAATTACTTAATGTAATATATAAATAGATACTTATAACACAATGAACACATGGACAACACAAGATGAATACAATACTTTATATTGCTCTCTAGTAAAAACCATAAGTTAATTATATATGCAGCAACAAGTGTCTGAAGTCACCATTCTTAATGTCAATAAATAAGTTTATAGGAGCGTATCTAGGAACTCCAAACAATGATATCCCAGTCACGTGACCACTAGAGCCAATAAAATTCCAACTAGTTCTTACGCTATACTTTTTATTTTGTGTTTTCTGCATCTTTAATAACTGTGAATTGGAGGTAATTGTGAGTATTATGATATACAATGTATAACATCACTGGCAATAAATAACTTTGTAATAAAATTAACCCTTTAAGGACACAGCTTTCAGTTTGCTCAATTGTTTTATGACGGAAAAATTCCGTCATATGTCCTTAAGAGGTTAAAGGACTAATTATTTCCCTATTGGTCAATGAATATCACGTGACCAACTATCGCACTGAGTACAGAAGATACAAAGTAACAACAAAATAAACAGGAATTGAATTGGCTCCAGTGGTCATGTGACTGGGATATTATTGTTTGGTGTTTTTACATAAGCTCCTATAAACTTATTACTGACATTTAGAACTGACTTCAGACACTTGTTACAAGCATATATAATTAAAGGTACAAGAAGCTCAACATTTTTCTTTCATGATTCAGATAGAGAATACAATTTTAAGCAACATTTCAATTTACTACTATTATATAATTTTATTTATTCTTTAGATATCCTTTGTTAAAGAAATGACCATGCACATGGGTGAGCAAATGACACAAGGTATCTATGTGCAGCCACCAATCAGCAGCTACTGAGAGTATCTAGATATGCTTTTCAACAGAGGATATCAAGAGCATGAAGCAAGTTAGATAATAGAAGTAAATTGGGAAGTTGTTTAACCCTTTAACGACCGAGGCCGTTCTAGATACATCCTCTAAAAAACGTTCCTTAAAGACCGCCGATGTATCTACTAAATAAAAAATATATCATTTTGATAAATATATTGAAAAAGGGCTCTATTTCTGTTTGAATGGAGTGATAGCAAAAATGCTAAAAATACTTTGGTCTTTTGAAATAGTTTTAGTCTGAAATTCCCGGTCCTTTACGGGGTTTAGGGGGCAAACATTGGGTATTTCTAAACAGGACAACATTTAGAAACTGTTTAGCATGGGTGTTTTTTGATGGTTGTAGATGTGCAACAGATTTTGGGGGTCAAAGCTAGAAAAAGTGTGTTTGTTTAATTTTTTTCATCATATTTTATATATATATATTTTTATAGTAAATGATAGGATATTATAAAAATAATGGTATATTTAGAAAGTCTATTTAATGGCGAGGAAACTGTATATTACATATTTGTAGGTACAGTAAATGAGTAAGAGGAAAATCACAGCTAAACACAAACACTGCAGAAATATAAAAATAGCCCTGGTCCTTAAAGGTAAGAAAACTGAAAAATGGTCTGGTCAATAAGGGGTTAAAACTGTGTTCTCTATCTGAATCATGAAATAAATGTATTATTATTATTATTTATAGAGAGGGATGTTTTGGTGTTTGTGTGAATCTTGTGTTGTTGACACTGGGGCAATTTTTTTATTGTGTTACAAGTATCTATATAAATAGTTATATATATTACATTAAAGTCAATGTAAGGCTTAGTGAATAAGTGCCCGGTATCTAAAAGTACTCTTAAAACAGGGCACTTTCATTCATTAAACTTTACAATGAAGCTGATTTTACCTTTGTTTTACGGAAAGCAGACAGGTAAGCCTCCGCCGTTTATTCTGCTGTAGTTAGCACAACAATGATGAATCCGGCTTCTTTCAATTGTTGTGTACCCCCTTTGGCATCCAGCTCGTCAGGCAAACAGGAGGAGGGGCCAACTGGGTATATATTGTTTGTTTGCACATTATTTTGGTTGGTCTGATGGAGGGGTGAACACCCCTAAACGCCACTGGTATGTAATAAAGGATTATTTCACCTTATACATAAGTCCAGACAGTGTTGTCTTCTACATATTATATATACACACACAGTTTATACAAGTAATTAAGTGCCATTGTATATTTTCTGTACACACAACAATTACAATTTGGAAGTAAAAATAAGCAGGCAATATATTATTTAAATGATACTAGACTTAGCCAAACAGAGGAGGGAAGGGATTTGGGAGCAGTAATAGATAACAAGCTAAAGATGGGTGCACAATGCAGGGCAGCGGCTTCTAAGGCTAATAAGATACTAGCATATATTAAAAGAGGCATTGATGCAAGGGAGGAAAGCATAATTCTGTCACTATATAAATCCCTGGTAAGACCTCACCTTGAGTATGGAGTGCAGTTCTGGGGGCCGATCTCAAAAAAGACATTGCAGAGAAGGGCCACAAAACTATTAATGGGATTAGAGAATTTAAGATATGAGGAGAGTTTAGCCTAACTGTGTCTGTTTTCTCTAGAAAAAAGGCGCTTGAGAGGTGACATGATAATGTTATATAAATATATTCAAGACCCATATACAGAGATGGCAGAAGCTCTGTTTATTCCTAGAAAATTGTTTGTGACAAGAGGTCACAATTTTAGGCTAGAGGAAAGGATATTTAATCTCCTGCAATGGACATGTTTTTTCACTGTAAAATAAAATTGTGGAACTCATTACCTGAGGAGGTAGTGGATGCCAATACCTTGGATACATTTTAAATGGTTTAGATACATTTCTGGCAAGAAACAGAATTCATGGATATGATTGCTTGTGTTAAATAGGTCACCTTTTTAATTGGTATAATTTAAAATCAACTGGAGCTTTTATTGTAGATACAAATGTGTGTAAAGGTATGCACTTCTGTCTTTTTTCAAGCTCATCTACTATGTTACTATGTTAATATCTAAATCACACAAGTAGTGCTTTGCTTGGGAATTTACAATTTGAAACAACAGAATAAAATGAAAATTAGGTTATGAACATTTACTTTACTATATGATTATATTATTAGTAGTGCAAATGTGTCTTTAAAATAATACTAATAATAATAATCATGCAAAAACATAAACTGGATATTAGATCACAAAAATACATTTATATTTATCACTTGTTCTTTAAAGCAAATACCCTGTAACATAATGTTTAGCAAATCTCTCTATAAGTAGCAGGGTAAACACCATTTTGAGCTCAATTTATCAATCCATGGTGGCAGGGGTATACATATTAGCTCCTGTACGCCCAACCTCTCCTCTGGGGGAAAGCAATCCACTGCCCGCATTTAACATTGCACATGAGCGTTCCTTTGCGCTTGCGTGCAACACCGCCACCTGTCTGCGTACAGCCAATCACACATGGGCAGGGAGCTGTCAATCTCCCCTGTTGGAAGAGACCGGGTAGATTTAAATTCTCCACTTAAGAGGTGGAGAAAAAGGTAAGGAAGCAGAGGTCTGATGACTGCTGCTTTATAAATCCTGACTTGTGAGAACCTGCAGTCAAAGTGGAGAAAAGGGCTTTCTAAATTGAGCCCTTTGTGCAGTATTTACATATCTTACTTTACTGTAAACACAGACCTGTGTCTCTCTGTTATTGTTTAGCAACCAGTAAACAAACACATTAATTAGCTCGAATTAGAGCTTGTCAGAACTGTCTATATATGTGACCCTGGGCACAGAGGTATCTGTAGCACAACTCTGTAATTGTGCAGAGGATAAAACATGTTATTGTGCAATTGTACTCTCTAAATAGCTTGTTTATTATTTATAGTATTATGTCTGTACAGCGAATCATCCCACGCAATGTGACCCAGGTGCAGAGTAGTGTAGACCTGTGTTAGAAACAAAACCACCGTGAGACAGAAACAGAACTGTATGCTTAAATACTGTTACTATATCAGATGGAAACAGCAAAAGGAGAGCAGATACTGATATTGTAGAATTAATAAGAACTCAATAAATTTTGTTATTAGCCTGTTAAAGACCTGGGGTTTTACTTATATCTGAGAATCAAATAAGAATACAACACAATGTACTATTAGCTTGCTGAAGACCTGGGTCTTACTTATATCTGGGGGGCCAAATAAGAATACAACACAATGTACTATTAACCTGCTGAAGACCTGGGTCTTACTTATATCCGAGGGTCAAATAAGAATACAACACAATGTACTATTAACCTGCTGAAGACCTGGGTCTTACTTATATCCGAGAGTCAAATAAGAATACAACACAATGTACTATTAACCTGCTGAAGACCTGGGTCGTACTTATATCTGAGAGTCAAATAAGAATACAACACAATGTACTATTAACCTGCTGAAGAACTGGGTCTTACTTATATCTGGGGGGCCAAATAAGAATACAACACAATGTACTATTAACCTGCTGAAGACCTGGTTCTTACTTATATCTGAGAATCAAATAAGAATACAACACAATGTACTATTAGCTTGCTGAAGACCTGGGTCTTACTTATATCTGGGGGGCCAAATAAGAATACAACACAATGTACTATTAATATATATAATATATTAGAGCTTGTCAGAACTGTCTATATATGTGACCCTGGGCACAGAGGTATCTGTAGCACAACTCTGTAATTGTGCAGAGGATAAAACATGTTATTGTGCAATTGTACTCTCTAAATAGCTTGTTTATTATTTATAGTATTATGTCTGTACAGCGAATCATCCCACGCAATGTGACCCAGGTGCAGAGTAGTGTAGACCTGTGTTAGAAATAAAAGCACCGGGAGACAGAAACAGAACTGTATGCTTAAATACTGTTACTATATCAGATGGAAACAGCAAAAGGAGAGCAGATACTGATATTGTAGAATTAATAAGAACTCAATAAATTTTGTTATTAGCCTGTTAAAGACCTGGGGTTTTATTTATATCTGAGAATCAAATAAGAATACAACACAATGTACTATTAGCCTGCTGAAGACCTGGGTCTTACTTATATCTGGGGGGGCCAAATAAGAATACAACACAATGTACTATTAACCTGCTGAAGACATGGGTCTTACTTATATCCGAGGGTCAAATAAAAAAACAACACAATGTGCTATTAACCTGCTGAAGACATGGGTCTTACTTATATCCGAGGGTCAAATAAAAAAACAACACAATGTGCTATTATCCTGCTAAAGACCTGGGTCTTACTTATATCTAAGAGTCAAATAAGAATACAACACAATGTACTATTATCCTGCTAAAGACCTGGGTCTTACTTATATCTAAGAGTCAAATAAGAATACAACACAATGTACTATTAACCTGCTAAAGACCTGGGTCTTACTTATATCTGAGAGTCAAATAATACAACACAATGTACTATTAACCTGCTGAAGACCTGGGTCTTACTTATATCTGAGAGTCAAATAATACAACACAATGTACTATTATCCTTCTAAAGACCTGGGTCTTACTTATATCTAAGAGTCAAATAAGAATACAACACAATGTACTATTAACCTGCTGAAGACCTGGGTCTTACTTATATCTGAGAGTCAAATAATACAACACAATGTACTATTAACCTGCTGAAGACCTGGGTCTTACTTATATCTGAGAGTCAAATAATACAACACAATGTACTATTAACCTGCTGAAGACCTGGGTCTTACTTATATCTGAGAGTCAAATAAGAATACAACACAATGTACTATTAACCTGCTGAAGACCTGGGTCTTACTTATATCCGAGGGTCAAATAAAAAAACAACACAATGTGCTATTATCCTGCTAAAGACCTGGGTCTTACTTATATCCGAGAGTCAAATAAAAATACAACACAATGTACTATTAACCTGCTGAAGACCTGGTTCTTACTTATATCTGAGAGTCAAATAAGAATACAACACAATGTACTATTAGCCTGCTGAAGACCTGGGTCTTACTTATATCTGGGGGGCCAAATAAGAATACAACACAATGTACTATTAGCCTGCTGAAGACCTGGGTCTTACTTATATCTGAGAGTCAAATAAGAATACAACACAATGTACTATTAGCCTGCTGAAGACCTGGGTCTTACTTATATCTGGGGGGCCAAATAAGAATACAACACAATGTACTATTAACCTGCTGAAGACATGGGTCTTACTTATATCCGAGGGTCAAATAAAAAAACAACACAATGTGCTATTATCCTGCTAAAGACCTGGGTCTTACTTATATCTGAGAGTCAAATAAGAATACAACACAATGTACTATTAACCTGCTGAAGACCTGGGTCTTACTTATATCTGAGAGTCAAATAATACAACACAATGTACTATTAACCTGCTGAAGACCTGGGTCTTACTTATATCTGAGAGTCAAATAAGAATACAACACAATGTACTATTAACCTGCTGAAGACCTGGTTCTTACTTATATCTGAGAGTCAAATAAGAATACAACACAATGTACTATTAACCTGCTGAAGACCTGGTTCTTACTTATATCTGAGAGTCAAATAAGAATACAACACAATGTACTATTAGCCTGCTGAAGACCTGGATCTTACCTATATCTGAGAGTCAAATAAGAATACAACACAATGTACTATTAACCTGCTGAAGACCTGGGTCTTACTTATATCTGAGAGTCAAATAAGAATACAACACAATGTACTATTAGCCTGCTGAAGACCTGGGTCTTACTTATATCTGAGAGTCAAATAAGAATACAACACAATGTACTATTAACCTGCTGAAGACCTGGGTCTTACTTATATCCGAGAGTCAAATAAGAATACAACACAATGTACTATTATCCTGCTAAAGACCTGGGTCTTACTTATATCTGAGGGTCAAATAAGAACACAACACAATGTACTATTAACCTGCTGAAGACCTGGGTCTTACTTATATCCGAGAGTCAAATAAGAATACAACACAATGTACCATTAACCTGCTGAAGACCTGGGTCTTACTTATATCTGGTGGTCAAATAAGAATACAACACAATGTACTATTAACCTGCTGAAGACCTGGGTCTTACTTATATCTGAGAGTCAAATAAGAATACAACACAATGTACTATTAACCTGCTGAAGACCTGGGTCTTACTTATATCCGAGAGTCAAATAAGAATACAACACAATGTACTATTAGCCTGCTGAAGACCTGGATCTTACTTATATCTGAGAGTCAAATAAGAATACAACACAATGTACTATTAGCCTGCTGAAGACCTGGGGTTTCACTTATATCTGAGGGTCAAATAAGAATACAACACAATGTACTATTAGCCTGCTGAAGACCTGGGTCTTACTTATATCTGAGAGTCAAATAAGAATACAACACAATGTACTATTAAGCTGCTGAAGACATGGGTCTTACTTATATCCGAGAGTCAAATAAGAATACAACACAATGTACTATTAACCTGCTAAAGACCTGGGTCTTACTTATATCTGAGAGTCAAATAAGAATACAACACAATGTACTATTAGCTTGCTGAAGACCTGGGTCTTACTTATATCTGGGGGTCAAATAAGAATACAACACAATGTACTATTAGCCTGCTGAAGACCTGGGTCTTATTTATATCTGAGAGTCAAATAAGAATAAAACACAATGTACTATTAACCTGCTGAAGACCTGGGTCTTACTTATATCTGAGAGTCAAATAAGAATACAACACAATGTACTATTAACCTGTTGAAGACCTGGGTCTTACTTATATCTGAGAGTCAAATAAGAATACAACACAATGTACTATTAGCCTGCTGAAGACCTGGGTCTTACTTATATCTGAGAGTCAAATAAGAATACAACACAATGTACTATTAACCTGCTGAAGACCTGGGTCTTACTTATATCCGAGAGTCAAATAAGAATACAACACAATGTACTATTATCCTGCTGAAGACCTGGGTCTTACTTATATCCGAGAGTCAAATAAGAATACAACACAATGTACTATTATCCTGCTAAAGACCTGGGTCTTACTTATATCTGAGGGTCAAATAAGAACACAACACAATGTACTATTAACCTGCTGAAGACCTGGGTCTTACTTATATCCGAGAGTCAAATAAGAATACAACACAATGTACCATTAACCTGCTGAAGACCTGGGTCTTACTTATATCTGGTGGTCAAATAAGAATACAACACAATGTACTATTAACCTGCTGAAGACCTGGGTCTTACTTATATCTGAGAGTCAAATAAGAATACAACACAATGTACTATTAACCTGCTGAAGACCTGGGTCTTACTTATATCCGAGAGTCAAATAAGAATACAACACAATGTACTATTAGCCTGCTGAAGACCTGGGGTTTCACTTATATCTGAGGGTCAAATAAGAATACAACACAATGTACTATTAGCCTGCTGAAGACCTGGGTCTTACTTATATCTGAGAGTCAAATAAGAATACAACACAATGTACTATTAAGCTGCTGAAGACATGGGTCTTACTTATATCCGAGGGTCAAATAAGAAAACAACAAAATGTGCTATTATCCTGCTAAAGACCTGGGTCTTACTTATATCCGAGAGTCAAATAAGAATACAACACAATGTACTATTAACCTGCTAAAGACCTGGGTCTTACTTATATCTGAGAGTCAAATAAGAATACAACACAATGTACTATTAGCTTGCTGAAGACCTGGGTCTTACTTATATCTGGGGGTCAAATAAGAATACAACACAATGTACTATTAGCCTGCTGAAGACCTGGGTCTTATTTATATCTGAGAGTCAAATAAGAATACAACACAATGTACTATTAACCTGCTGAAGACCTGGGTCTTACTTATATCTGAGAGTCAAATAAGAATACAACACAATGTACTATTAACCTGCTGAAGACCTGGTTCTTACTTATATCTGAGAGTCAAAAAAGAATACAACACAATGTACTATTAGCCTGCTGAAGACCTGGGTCTTACTTATATCTGGGGGGCCAAATAAGAATACAACACAATGTACTATTAGCCTGCTGAAGACCTGGGTCTTACTTATATCTGAGAGTCAAATAAGAATACAACACAATGTACTATTAGCCTGCTGAAGACCTGGGTCTTACTTATATCTGGGGGGCCAAATAAGAATACAACACAATGTACTATTAACCTGCTGAAGACATGGGTCTTACTTATATCCGAGGGTCAAATAAAAAAACAACACAATGTGCTATTATCCTGCTAAAGACCTGGGTCTTACTTATATCTGAGAGTCAAATAAGAATACAACACAATGTACTATTAACCTGCTGAAGACCTGGGTCTTACTTATATCTGAGAGTCAAATAATACAACACAATGTACTATTAACCTGCTGAAGACCTGGGTCTTACTTGTATCTGAGAGTCAAATAAGAATACAACACAATGTACTATTAACCTGCTGAAGACCTGGTTCTTACTTATATCTGAGAGTCAAATAAGAATACAACACAATGTACTATTAACCTGCTGAAGACCTGGTTCTTACTTATATCTGAGAGTCAAATAAGAATACAACACAATGTACTATTAGCCTGCTGAAGACCTGGATCTTACCTATATCTGAGAGTCAAATAAGAATACAACACAATGTACTATTAGCCTGCTGAAGACCTGGGGTTTCACTTATATCTGAGGGTCAAATAAGAATACAACACAATGTACTATTAGCCTGCTGAAGACCTGGGTCTTACTTATATCTGAGAGTCAAATAAGAATACAACACAATGTACTATTAAGCTGCTGAAGACATGGGTCTTACTTATATCCGAGGGTCAAAAAAGAAAACAACAAAATGTGCTATTATCCTGCTAAAGACCTGGGTCTTACTTATATCCGAGAGTCAAATAAGAATACAACACAATGTACTATTAACCTGCTAAAGACCTGGGTCTTACTTATATCTGAGAGTCAAATAAGAATACAACACAATGTACTATTAGCTTGCTGAAGACCTGGGTCTTACTTATATCTGGGGGTCAAATAAGAATACAACACAATGTACTATTAGCCTGCTGAAGACCTGGGTCTTATTTATATCTGAGAGTCAAATAAGAATACAACACAATGTACTATTAACCTGCTGAAGACCTGGGTCTTACTTATATCTGAGAGTCAAATAAGAATACAACACAATGTACTATTAACCTGCTGAAGACCTGGGTCTTACTTATATCTGAGAGTCAAATAAGAATACAACACAATGTACTATTAGCCTGCTGAAGACCTGGGTCTTACTTATATCTGAGAGTCAAATAAGAATACAACACAATGTACTATTAACCTGCTGAAGACCTGGGTCTTACTTATATCCGAGAGTCAAATAAGAATACAACACAATGTACTATTATCCTGCTAAAGACCTGGGTCTTACTTATATCTGAGGGTCAAATAAGAACACAACACAATGTACTATTAACCTGCTGAAGACCTGGGTCTTACTTATATCCGAGAGTCAAATAAGAATACAACACAATGTACCATTAACCTGCTGAAGACCTGGGTCTTACTTATATCTGGTGGTCAAATAAGAATACAACACAATGTACTATTAACCTGCTGAAGACCTGGGTCTTACTTATATCTGAGAGTCAAATAAGAATACAACACAATGTACTATTAACCTGCTGAAGACCTGGGTCTTACTTATATCCGAGAGTCAAATAAGAATACAACACAATGTACTATTAGCCTGCTGAAGACCTGGATCTTACTTATATCTGAGAGTCAAATAAGAATACAACACAATGTACTATTAGCCTGCTGAAGACCTGGGGTTTCACTTATATCTGAGGGTCAAATAAGAATACAACACAATGTACTATTAGCCTGCTGAAGACCTGGGTCTTACTTATATCTGAGAGTCAAATAAGAATACAACACAATGTACTATTAAGCTGCTGAAGACATGGGTCTTACTTATATCCGAGAGTCAAATAAGAATACAACACAATGTACTATTAACCTGCTAAAGACCTGGGTCTTACTTATATCTGAGAGTCAAATAAGAATACAACACAATGTACTATTAGCTTGCTGAAGACCTGGGTCTTACTTATATCTGGGGGTCAAATAAGAATACAACACAATGTACTATTAGCCTGCTGAAGACCTGGGTCTTATTTATATCTGAGAGTCAAATAACAATAAAACACAATGTACTATTAACCTGCTGAAGACCTGGGTCTTACTTATATCTGAGAGTCAAATAAGAATACAACACAATGTACTATTAACCTGCTGAAGACCTGGGTCTTACTTATATCTGAGAGTCAAATAAGAATACAACACAATGTACTATTAGCCTGCTGAAGACCTGGGTCTTACTTATATCTGAGAGTCAAATAAGAATACAACACAATGTACTATTAACCTGCTGAAGACCTGGGTCTTACTTATATCCGAGAGTCAAATAAGAATACAACACAATGTACTATTATCCTGCTGAAGACCTGGGTCTTACTTATATCCGAGAGTCAAATAAGAATACAACACAATGTACTATTATCCTGCTAAAGACCTGGGTCTTACTTATATCTGAGGGTCAAATAAGAACACAACACAATGTACTATTAACCTGCTGAAGACCTGGGTCTTACTTATATCCGAGAGTCAAATAAGAATACAACACAATGTACCATTAACCTGCTGAAGACCTGGGTCTTACTTATATCTGGTGGTCAAATAAGAATACAACACAATGTACTATTAACCTGCTGAAGACCTGGGTCTTACTTATATCTGAGAGTCAAATAAGAATACAACACAATGTACTATTAACCTGCTGAAGACCTGGGTCTTACTTATATCCGAGAGTCAAATAAGAATACAACACAATGTACTATTAGCCTGCTGAAGACCTGGATCTTACTTATATCTGAGAGTCAAATAAGAATATAACACAATGTACTATTAGCCTGCTGAAGACCTGGGGTTTCACTTATATCTGAGGGTCAAATAAGAATACAACACAATGTACTATTAGCCTGCTGAAGACCTGGGTCTTACTTATATCTGAGAGTCAAATAAGAATACAACACAATGTACTATTAAGCTGCTGAAGACATGGGTCTTACTTATATCCGAGGGTCAAATAAGAAAACAACAAAATGTGCTATTATCCTGCTAAAGACCTGGGTCTTACTTATATCCGAGAGTCAAATAAGAATACAACACAATGTACTATTAACCTGCTAAAGACCTGGGTCTTACTTATATCTGAGAGTCAAATAAGAATACAACACAATGTACTATTAGCTTGCTGAAGACCTGGGTCTTACTTATATCTGGGGGTCAAATAAGAATACAACACAATGTACTATTAGCCTGCTGAAGACCTGGGTCTTATTTATATCTGAGAGTCAAATAAGAATACAACACAATGTACTATTAACCTGCTGAGGACCTGGGTCTTACTTATATCTGAGAGTCAAATAAGAATACAACACAATGTACTATTAACCTGCTGAAGACCTGGGTCTTACTTATATCTGAGAGTCAAATAAGAATACAACACAATGTACTATTAGCCTGCTGAAGACCTGGGTCTTACTTATATCTGAGAGTCAAATAAGAATACAACACAATGTACTATTAACCTGCTGAAGACCTGGGTCTTACTTATATCCGAGAGTCAAATAAGAATACAACACAATGTACTATTATCCTGCTAAAGACCTGGGTCTTACTTATATCTGAGGGTCAAATAAGAACACAACACAATGTACTATTAATCTGCTGAAGACCTGGGTCTTACTTATATCCGAGAGTCAAATAAGAATACAACACAATGTACCATTAACCTGCTGAAGACCTGGGTCTTACTTATATCTGGTGGTCAAATAAGAATACAGCACAATGTACTATTAGCCTGCTGAAGACCTGGGTCTTACTTATATCTGAGAGTCAAATAAGAATACAACACAATGTACTATTAACCTGCTGAAGACATGGGTCTTACTTATATCCGAGGGTCAAATAAGAATACAACACAATGTGCTGTTAGACTGCTAAAGACCTGGGTCTTACTTATATCTGAGAGTCAAATAAGAATACAACACAATGTACTATTAATAGAGAGAAAAGAGAAAAAGACGACGGCACTACTAGTGTTGTGTCCCTTGTAATATTTATGTCTCTTGTGTAGTAGCAGAGATAACACTGGTACAATCTGGGACTTAAGTGCTGTACACTGGGAGAAGCAAACTAAAGAATACCAATTGCTGAACGCAATTGAAAGAGTGTACTTGAATAGCACTCAACAACACTGGTTGAATACTAGCTTATAATGCCATAGGTAAGGAAGACCTTTGACAAAGCCTTTGTGGCGAAACATGTCAGGGCAGTTGGAGATTATCTCTCCTTTTTAACCTAACAGCAGTGTGACTTGTTGAACGAATGTTTTATTAGAATTTAATTTAAACTGCTATGTGTGTGAGTGCGCCTGGATAAGTTGTATCTGAGCCAAGTACCGCCAATTAAGCTACAGTGTTAAAGTATCCCACTAACCGTTACAACAGTAGAGTTTGCATGCTGAATAGACAATTCGAGGAGTGGAGATCAGAATTCTTCTCAATAACAAGAGAGCGATATCGCTAGTTACAAATAGAGGGCAATATCAGAATAGTCAATTGGGGAGAACGAATTATATCAATTCAACTACCTGGTTTTCTCTCTCCCAGCGATACTACATGTTGTCGAGTATTCCACCAATTGTCACACTAGTAGCGTTTGTACCTTAATTATGCATACTCAAGAAGTGGAGATTTGAATTTTTCTTTAAATAAGGTATTGATACTGCTAGCTACCAATAGAGGGTAATATCAGGACAATTAATAGAGGAGAACTAATTAAATTCATTTGACTGCCCTGGTTTTCCCCACCTAGCGACATCACTGTGCAAACAATACCATATGGGATTAAACAGTGAAAACAGCACAGACCGCTAGACTCATCTTGAATATTTCACTCAAAGGGATGTTTATAAAAAACTAAGCTATATATAAGAAATATCAGTTGATTGTTTTACCGGGTCTGTATTTACGCTATTTACCCAGCGTGTCAGAACAGAACATGACCACATAAACCAATAAGTACTCTATTGACGGTGGTTTCAGAATGTATACTGTTTCAAGGAAAATCACATACTGACTACTCTATAATAGTAATAAACAACTGAGACTGATGTCAATTTATTGTGTATTTCCTCATAAGCATTTTTTGTACCAGGCAAAGTATTTGTACACCTAAGCATCCCCTCAATACTATTACATACCAATATCCAATGACTTATTAACTGATTATATATTGGGCTCACAATTTCATCAAACTCCAAGTGGGGTACTATTCGCTTAAGCCTGGACATTTAGCTTAATTAACTTTAACATACTCATAGAATTATACATTAGACTGTTTCTCAATTGATAAGAGAAACAGCAGGCATCAGCTATTATTAATGGTAATACACTAAATTCTAATTATTTGTGGACCTCCAGATAAGAGTGAATCATGTTATTGTTCACAGGGGTATCACCCAAAATCTATTTACAAATTTTTAAAAAAAATATTGGCGGCCCTCAGGCCTAGATATATACCAGGTGGTCCAACTGTCACACTGGATTAATATAGGGGAATTTACTATACAAGAAAGTGGTATTATACCATCCCTTTTATTACAATCTATCCAGGTATCAACAAGAATTGTGTTAATACACTTAGTAGCTCCATAATAGTGGGGTAACACCAGGCGGTGAACCATACAGGACACCATTGATATCCAAAATCATAAGGGATACTCCTAACCCTGGCACCCGATAAGTGAACATTATCACTCACACGCATTGTCTATAGGGAATTATACCACATAATCCATACGGAGGTATTATATTTCTACAGATACCCCCTTTTTCAGATTTAGAGCAACAATAGGGGCAATTATATTTTGATTGTGGCACATGTCCAAAATAATCTGAATAATACAGTACCTACGTACAACCCCCCTTTAGACTGATGGTACAATCTCTGTAGAACATACCGGGGTCTTCAAATTAGATATATTGTGATTTTGGAGACACCCTCCCCCCTCCTTATCACTTTCGTTCTCCTTCACACTGACTGAATATTTTAAATTAATTTTCATTTTAATATTTGTATTAAAAGTTAAGTTTTAAATCCGCCTTCCTTTGGGCTTCCTTACCTATGGCATTATAAGTAGTGATGTCTCGAACCTAAAATTTTCGGTTCGCGAACCGGGGACTCGAACTTCCGGTATTGTTCGCGAACGCGCGAACCGCCACTGAATTCAATAGGCAGGCGAACTTTAAAACCTACAAGGGCTCTTTCTGGCCACAATAGTGATGGAAAAGTTGTTTCAAGGGTCCTAACACCTGGACTGTTGCATGCTGGAGGGGGATCCCTGGCAAAACTCCCATGGAAAATTACATAGTTGATGCAGAGTCTGCTTTTAAGCCACAATGGGTCTAAATCAACTAACATTCCCAAAGTGGCTGTCTCAAAACATCCCGGACAGAAGATAGATTGATAGTGATAGATAGGATAGATAGATATACATAGATTGATAGTTAGATAGAATCGATAGAAGAGAAATAGATATATTTGTTAGATATATAATTACCCTAATAAATTCTAATAATCAATGCGTTCTTGGACCCAACTAGCTTGTGTCAATTAGTACTTTTCTTAGCACTTTAATCCCTGTTCCCCCCCCCCCCTATCGTGGGAGTTCTATATGGCCTGCCAGATTACCCTGAAAAATTATAATAATAAGACATGTGGTCTGCTACCTATTTTAACGAGGTTGTGTTTTAAGTACTACCATTCTTAGCACTTTAATCTCTGTAACTCCCCCTATTTGGTGAGGTCTATAAGGCCTGGATGATTACCCATACAAAATATAATAATAAGACATCTGCTCTTGGTCTGCGACCCATGGTAACTATGTTGTGTTAATTAGTAATGTCCTTCGCATTTTAATAGCTGTTACTCATACTCACCCTATCGGTGGAGGTCTATATGGCCTGCATGATTACCCTTACAAAATATATCAACCAAACATATGTTCTGGGACCCATGGTAAGTAGGTTGTGTTATGTAGTACTGTTCTTTGCATTTTCATACCTGTTACAACACCAAATGGTGGCAGGTCTATCTGTCCTTCATGATTAGCTGCACCCAAACCCAAAAAAAAGCCGAGTGGTCTTAGACTAACACCCATGGCTAACTCTGTTGTTTCAATTAGTACTATTCTTAGCACTTTCATCCCTGTTACGGGCGGTCTACATGGCCATCATGATTAGCCGAACAAAATACTACAATCCAACCTTTGCTCAGTCTTCATAGGCCCTTCATTGTCTGTATTTTGATAGTACAGTTCTTATTATTTTTATAGCTGATACAACACCGAATGTTGTCAGCTCTATATGGCCTGCATGATTAGCTGCACCCAATACAAAAATAAATCCAAGCGGTCTTGGATTAACACCCATGGCTAATTCTGTTGTTTCAAGTAGTACTATTCTTAGCACTTTCATCTCATCATCCCTGTTACTTCCAGGACTCTCGGTGGTGGTGGTCTACATGGCCATCATGATTAGCCTAACCAAATACTACAATCCAACCTTGGCCCAGTCTTCCTAAGGCCCTTCATTGGCTGTATTTTGGTAGTACTGTTCTTATTAGTTTAATAGCTGATACGACACCGAATGTTGTCAGCTCTATATGGCCTGCATGAATAGCCGCACTCAAAGCCAAAAAAAAGCCAAGCGGTTTTGCACTAACACCCATGGCTAACTCTGTTGTTTCAAGTTCTACTATTCTTATCTCTTTCATCTCATCATCCCTGTTACTTCCAGGACTCTCGGTTGTGGTGGTCTACATGGCCATCATGATTAGCCTAACCAAATACTACAATCCAACCTTGGCCCAGTCTTCCTAAGGCCCTTCATTGGCTGTATTTTGGTAGTACTGTTCTTATTAGTTTAATAGCTGATACGACACCGAATGTTGTCAGCTCTATATGGCCTGCATGAATAGCCGCACCCAAAGCCAAAAAAAAGCCAAGCGGTTTTGCACTAAAACCCATGGCTAACTCTGTTGTTTCAAGTTCTACTATTCTTAGCTCTTTCATCTCATCATCCCTGTTACTTCCAGGACTCTCGGTGGTGGTGGTCTACATGGCCATCATGATTAGCCTAACCAAATACTACAATCCAACCTTGGCCCAGTCTTCCTAAGGCCCTTCATTGGCTGTATTTTGGTAGTACTGTTCTTATTAGTTTAATAGCTGATACGACACCGAATGTTGTCAGCTCTATATGGCCTGCATGAATAGCCGCACCCAAAGCCAAAAAAAAGCCAAGCGGTTTTGCACTAACACCCATGGCTAACTCTGTTGTTTCAAGTTCTACTATTCTTAGCTCTTTCATCTCATCATCCCTGTTACTTCCAGGACTCTCGGTGGTGGTGGTCTACATGGCCATCATGATTAGCCTAACCAAATACTACAATCCAACCTTGGCCCAGTCTTCCTAAGGCCCTTCATTGGCTGTATTTTGGTAGTACTGTTCTTATTAGTTTAATAGCTGATACGACACCGAATGTTGTCAGGTCTATATGGCCTGCATGAATAGCCGCACCCAAAGCCAAAAAAAAGCCAAGCGGTTTTGCACTAACACCCATGGCTAACTCTGTTGTTTCAAGTTCTACTATTCTTAGCTCTTTCATCTCATCATCCCTGTTACTTCCAGGACTCTCGGTGGTGGTGGTCTACATGGCCATCATGATTAGCCTAACCAAATACTACAATCCAACCTTGGCTCAGTCTTCCTAAGGCCCTTCATTGGCTGAATTTTGGTAGTACTGTCATCCTTTTGAATAAAAGATTACAGTAAAGGCATTGATTTTAGAAACCCACAGATCATTATTTGCAACCGTGAATTTAGAAAAAAAAATTGATTACACAGCCGTGACACTTATTTATGCTCAGGCCTTTTTAATACGAGGGTCCCGGAGCCTCAACCGAAACAACAGCATGAAAGAGGAGATATGTCATCCTTTTGAATAAAAGATTACAGGAAAGGCATTGATTTTAGAAACCCACAGATCATTATTTGCAACCGTGAATTTAGAAAAAAAAATTGATTACACACCTGTCACACTTATTTATGCTCAGGCCTTTTTAATACGAGGGTCCTGGAGCCTCAACCGAAACAACAGCATGAAAGAGGAGATATGTCATCCTTTTGAATAAAAGATTACAGGAAAGGCATTGATTTTAGAAACCCAGAGATCATTATTTGCAACCGTGAATTTAGAAAAAAAAATTGATTACACAGCCGTGACACTTATTTATGCTCAGGCCTTTTTAATACGAGGGTCCCGGAGCCTCAACCGAAACAACAGCATGAAAGAGGAGATATGTCATCCTTTTGAAAAAAAGATTACAGGAAAGGCATTGATTTTAGAAAGCCACAGATCATTATTTGCAACAGTGAAATTAGACAAAAACATTGATTAGACAGCCGTGACACTTATTTATGCTCAGGCCTTTTTAATACGAGGGTCCCGGAGCCTCAACCGAAACAGCATGAAAGAGGAGATATGTCATCCTTTTGAATAAAAGATTACAGGAAAGGCATTGATTTTAGAAACCCACAGATCATTATTTGCAACCGTGAATTTAGAAAAAAAAATTGATTACACAGCCGTCACACTTATTTATGCTCAGGCCTTTTTAATACGAGGGTCCCGGAGGCTCAACCGACACAACAGCATGAAAGAGGAGATATGTCATCCTTTTGAATAAAAGATTACAGTAAAGGCATTGATTTTAGAAACCCACAGATCATTATTTGCAACCGTGAATTTAGAAAAAAAAATTGATTACACACCCGTCACACTTATTTATGCTCAGGCCTTTTTAATACGAGGGTCCCGGAGCCTCAACCGAAACAACAGCATGAAAGAGGAGATATGTCATACTTTTGAATAAAAGATTACAGGAAAGGCATTGATTTTAGAAATCCATAGATCATTATTTGCAACCGTGAAATTAGACAAAAACATTGATTAGACAGCCGTGACACTTATTTATGCTCAGGCCTTTTTAATACGAGGGTCCCGGAGCCTCAACCGAAACAACAGCATGAAAGAGGAGATATGTCATCCTTTTGAATAAAAGATTACAGGAAAGGCATTGATTTTAGAAACCCACAGATCATTATTTGCAACCGTGAAATTAGACAAAAACATTGATTAGACAGCCGTGACACTTATTTATGCTCAGGCCTTTTTAATACGAGGGTCCCGGAGGCTCAACCGAAACAACAGCATGAAAGAGGAGATATGTCATACTTTTGAATAAAAGATTACAGGAAAGGCATTGATTTTAGAAACCCACAGATCATTATTTGCAACCGTGAAATTAGAAAAAAAAATTGATTACACACCCGTGACACTTATTTATGCTCAGGCCTTTTTAATACGATGGTCCCGGAGCCTCAACCGAAACAACAGCATGAAAGAGGAGATATGTCATACTTTTGAATAAAAGATTACAGGAAAGGCATTGATTTTAGAAACCCACAGATCATTTATATGACCCGTGTAATAGAAAAAAACATTCATTAGACACCGGTTACACTTATTTATCCTCAGGCCTTGTTAATACGAGGGTCCCGGAGCCGCAACTGAAACAACAGCATGAAAGAGGACATATGTCAATCTTTTTGAATTATAGATTACAGGAAAGGCATTGATTTTAGAAACACTGAGATAATTACTTGCAACCGGGAAATAAAAAAAAAATTGAACAGACACCCAGTACACTTTATTATCCATAGGCCTTTTCAGCAGAGGCTCCAGGACCCTCAACAAAAACAAGAGCAGGGAGCTGGGCATAGGAGTACAATGGAGTGTGACAATAATAATCTGAAGGTGAAGATTGCATAGTTGTGGCATTTTAATTTTGTTATCGTGGGAACTTAGTACTTGCAATGACCTTGCTCTGGTGAATCCATATCGCAAATGTGTTATTTAAGGCACTGTTTGTCTATTTTTTTGAATATCAGCATTTGTTAAATGAAGCTCAACTTAGGCTGGTGAGAAACGACCTTTCTTCTGGCTGTTTGCAAATGTTGTGGCTCTGGACAAACGTGAATAAGGGGCCATCAGCCATATTCTGCACGCAACCCCTTTGATGATTGACGATAAACATGTGTCACCTGCAAGCAGAGCTCGTTACTTCTGTCTAAATCATCTTACTGGTATGGACAGGCCACTGTTTCCCACAGCAAGTACGAATTTTGAAATACAAGATTGTCTTGAGTATTGTAGGAAACCAAAGTTTATTTAATTCAGTACTATCTATCACCACAAAAAATGAACTTCTTGAAGCAACAAAAATGCCAGCAATTTCATGTGCTTATGGATGACAAGGACGTCATGTCCTTTGGTGCACAGAGATGGAGACAATTTTTTCCCTCCCTGTACACTACCCAGATGTCTCAAACATCACCAGAAACACAATACAGCCACTCTTGTGAAGTTCCTGGTGTTCCGGTAGCCATCTCTTTGCGCTCCTAAAGGAATACTTTATCAGTGTTTTTGTATACATCCGACAACAGCTTCGGAGACTGTGGTGACGCACATGTTATTTACTGTTGTTCCAGCTGTGGCAATATCAATTGGCATGAAAAAGTTAAGATTTGTGGGTTGTGGAGCCTATAGCTGTTAAGGTAGGACGTGTGTTTGAGGAGCTCCAGGTCTTACAAGTTACTTTGGAGTTAGTTTTCAACCTTAATTTAATTTTCTTTTTGGGATTCATAGTCACACTTTCTGGGGCTATCCAAGAGGAGCCTGGTAAAAGCAGTAGTAGTCACCCCTTATATCAACGGGTACGGAGACCTGTTTTTTTGCGTTTCCAATATTGCGCCGTACCCCAAACTAATCCTGAATGAAAAAAAAAAATTAAAATTTGGACTAGTGACGCACATTTTATGCACGCTGTGGCAATTGCAATTTGCAATAAAAATAATCTGCTAACAACAACCACTACCTACGACCACACCTGACTCCTGAAGTCATGCTTCAGTTATTAAGTCAAGTTAAATTAATTTTTTTTTTCTTTATTATGCGCAGCAGAGGCTCCAGGACCCTCGAAAAACCAGCAGCAGGAAAGAGGACATATGGCATCCTTTTGAAAAAAATGATTATAGGAAAGGCATTGATTTTAGAAACACAGGCCTAGATTTAGAGTTTGGCGGTAGCCGTGAAAACCAGCGTTAGAGGCTCCTAACGCTGGTTTTAGGCTACCGCCGGTATTTGGAGTCACTCAAAATAGGGTCTAACGCTCACTTTTCAGCCGCGACTTTTCCATACCGCAGATCCCCTTACGTCAATTGCGTATCCTATCTTTTCAATGGGATCTTCCTAACTCCGGTATTTAGAGTCGTTTCTGAAGTGAGCGTTAGACATCTAACGACAAAACTCCAGCCGCAGAAAAAAAGCAGGAGTTAAGAGCTTTCTGGGCAAACGCCGGTTCATAAAGCTCTTAACTACTGTACCCTAAAGTACACTAACACCCATAAACTACCTATGTACCCCTAAACTGAGGTCCCCCCACATCGCCGCAACTTGATTAAATTTTTTTAACCCCTAATCTGCCGACCGCCACCTACGTTATACTTATGTACCCCTAATCTGCTGCCCCTAACACCGCCGACCCCTGTATTATATTTATTAACCCCTAACCTGCCCCCCTCAACGTCGCCGCCAGCTACTTACAATAATTAACCCCTAATCTGCCGACCGCAAAGCGCCACCACCTACGTTATCCTTATGTACCCCTAATCTGCTGCCCCTAACACCGCCGACCCCTATATTATATTTATTAACCCCTAATCTGCCCCCCTCAACGTCGCCGACACCTGCCTACACTTATTAACCCCTAATCTGCCGAGCGGACCTGAGCGCTACTATAATAAAGTTATTAACCCCTAATCCGCCTCACTAACCCTATCATAAATAATATTAACCCCTAATCTGCCCTCCCTAACATCGCCGACACCTAACTTCAATTATTAACCCCTAATCTGACGACCGGAGATCACCGCTACTATAATAAATGGATTAACCCCTAAAGCTAAGTCTAACCCTAACACTAACACCCCCCCTTAAATTAAATATAATTTACATCTAACGAAATTAATTAACTCTTATTAAATAAATTAATCCTATTTAAAGATAAATACTTACCTGTAAAATAAATCCTAATATAGCTACAATATAAATTATAATTACATTGTAGCTATTTTAGGATTAATATTTATTTTACAGGCAACTTTGTATTTATTTTAACCAGGTACAATAGCTATTAAATAGTTAAGAACTATTTAATAGTTACCTAGTTAAAATAATAACAAAATTACCTGTAAAATAAATCCTAACCTAAGTTATAATTAAACCTAACACTACCCTATCAATAAATTAATTAAATAAAATACCTACAATTACCTACAATTAACCTAACACTACACTATCAATAAATAAATTAAATACAATTCCTACAAATAACTACAATTACATAAACTAACTAAAGTACAAAAAATAAAAAAGAACTAAGTTACAAAAATAAAAAAATATTTACAAACATAAGAAAAATATTACAACAATTTTAAACTAATTACACCTACTCTAAGCCCCCTAATAAAATAACAAAGACCCCCAAAATAAAAAAATGCCCTACCCTATTCTAAATTACTACAGTTCAAAGCTCTTTTACCTTACCAGCCCTGAACAGGGCCCTTTGCGGGGCATGCCCCAAGAAAATCAGCTCTTTTGCCTGTAAAAAAAAACATACAATACCCCCCCCAACATTACAACCCACCACCCACATACCCCTAATCTAACCCAAACCCCCCTTAAATAAACCTAACACTAAGCCCCTGAAGATCTTCCTACCTTGTCTTCACCTCAACAGGTATCACCGATCCGTCCTGGCATCCGGTGCTGAAGAGGTCCAGAAGAGGCTCCAAAGTCTTCCTCCTATCCGGCAAGAAGAGGACATCCGGACCGGCAAACATCTTCATCCAAGCGGCATCTTCGATCTTCTTCCATCCGGTGCGGAGCGGGTCCATCTTGAAGCAGCCGACGCGGATCCATCCTCTTCTTCTGGCGTCTCCCGACGAATGACGGTTCCTTTAGTTGAAATAATTTTTATTGAGAGCATTACAACATAAGATAAAGAAAAACAGATATTACAATTGTACAAGCCACTACCGGCTCACCCGTCAGTGGGTGTTACAAATCAGTGAATCTTGTTGGTATATACAAAAATCCCCTCTTTCAGGCAGACCAACAGTGGCCAGACCTAATGCACCCTTTCTTTATTTTTGAAGAAAAATAAAACCCAAAAAGAAATATATAAAACAAAAAAAAAGGAAACAGTAGTGGATAACAACAATAACAAAACAGATCACTGTGTACTCAGCTCCCCTCTCCTCTCCTGTGGCTCCCAAACCATGTCATAAGCTAGTCGTAAGCTTAAATATGTAATTATCTCCAAATCCATCCCTTTCCTGAAATTTAATGAGGATCACCACTAGATCCCCTCATAATCCAGTAGAACCAAAGCTTACTGAAAGTTTCTATCTTGTTTTGTAGGTGGGCTGCCGTCTCGTGCATGGCATACACATTTGAGATTTTGTTAATGATCTCTGACCAATCTGGGACCCCCACCTTCCAGTGTTTGGCGATTGAGGTCCTGACTATTGTGAGGATAATTCTGAAAAAGGTATTGATGTGAGAGTTATAGTTCTTGTTTCTAATATTTAGTAGTGCCTGCGGGGCAGTGACTTCAATGTGGTCACCTAGCAAGTTGGATAAGAGATCTGAAGTCTGCCTCCAGATAACTTGAACTTTGTGGCACTCCCACCACATGTGTATGTAGGTTCCCTTAATTTTACACCCTCTAAAACAGAAGTTGGAGCCCCCCTTGGTAGAGTGCGCTAGTCTCTCAGGTGTCAGGTACCATCGGAACACCGACTTAAGGCTATTCTCCCTAAGGTCTGCACTCAACAAACCTTTATTTACTTCATATGTTATACTATACCAATCTTCTCCTGTAAGCTCAATACCCAAGTCTCTTTCCCATCTGCTAACTATGGGTGGCATACTCTTAATGTTAGCTGATTGAATAGCTTGATACATATGTGAGATGGCTTGTTTGGGCCTAGTAGTTGCGCTACATTGCCTCCCAAGTGTAGTTGGCTGGTTCTCCCTTCCCTTAAGGGTATACAAACGGATAGCAGCGGAGATCTGCAAGTATATGAACCAGTGTAGGGGGTAGGGATTAATCTTTTCCTGTAATTGTATGAATGTGAGTATAGAGCCCCTCTGCAAAAAATCTGCTACCCTGTATAGGCCTTTGTTCTCCCATTTGTCTATGTGAATGTGGCAATCTCCTGAAAGTAAATATTTTAGTGGTCTTATGAGAGTATGTTCTGGAATTAACTTATGTGTATACATTGATTTGTTCCACTGTTTACGAGAGATCAAAAGTGCTTGTGGTTTAAAGCCCCCTGGGGCCTTCCATATCTCCCTCTTCCAAAGTGTATCATCTGGGGAGCTCAGTCCCCCCATGGATGTTTCCAAAGTTGGCCAAACAATATCGCAACCTCGTCTCCCTAATGTAGAGGTCTGAGTTAACCTAGCTGCCTGATAGTAATCCCATAGGTTTTGTAGGCCTATTCCCCCCAGTTGCCTATGTCTTGTGAGTAGAAGACCAGATATTCTCGCATGTTTTCCTCCCCTCAGATAAGTAATTAGTTAAGACTGAATAGTATCTAAGTCAGCTCTAGGGACCTCGATCGGCAATGTTCTAAAAAGATATAGGAGTCTAGGTAGAATATTCATTTTAACCGAGGAAAGTCTCCCATACCATGAGAAGCCATATTGTTGCCATTTCGCAATGTCATGTTTTATGATTTTGTATAACTGAAGATAGTTAGCCTGGTAAAGCTTACTAAAGTCTGGTGTCAATTTTACTCCTAAATACTTCACGTGGTCATATACCCACGCAAAGTCGAAGTTGATCTCAATTAGTTTGATAGTGGGCTTAGGTATTTCAATGGGAAGGGCTTCGCATTTTTCAATGTTAATTTTATAACCTGAGATGGTTGAAAATTTGTCCAGGATGTTGTAGACAATGGGCAGGGAAGTCAGTGGCCTAGTCAGTGTCAGAAGGACATCATCCGCCAATAGTGTTATTTTATAGCACTTACCCCCTATCTCTAGACCTTTAATCTCTTCCTCTCCTCGAATATACTCCGCTAGGGGTTCTATGCAAATTGCAAAGAGCAGGGGGGATAACGGACACCCCTGTCGAGTGCCATTAAGGATATTAAAAGTGCGAGATTGATGACCAATTGCTCTAACAAATGCAGTGGGGGTGGAATATAATGTGGTGATTGCCGAAAGAAAAGGTCCCCTAAAACCCATCTCCTCCATAACCTCTAACATATACCTCCAGTCCACCCTGTCGAATGCCTTCTCTGCGTCTAGGGAAAGAAGCAGAGAAGGCACCCCATGACTTTTAAGGTAGTCTATCACCGACACCATCCTTCTTATGTTGTCCGGGGCTTCCCTGTCTTTAATAAAGCCGACCTGATCTGGGTGGATTATACTGGGGAGAATGTGTTTTAGTCTGTTAGCCATGATTTTGGTAACAATTTTTATATCCTGGTTTATGAGGGAAATTGGTCTATAGCTGGCGCATTGCTTTGGCTCTTTTCCTGGCTTTGGGATGACCACTATTTTGGCTTGAAGTAGGTCTTTAGATAATACCTCGCCTTCTAGAACATGATTTGCAAATTGTGTAAGATGTGGGGTTAGCATGCCTGCAAACATCTTGTAATATTCGCCCGGAAGACCATCAGGTCCGGGAGCCTTTCCTGACTTAAGGTCCTTAATGGCCTGTGCTACCTCCATCGTGGTAATTTTGGAGTTTAGTAAGTCTCTATCCGAGTCTGTAATTTTCCTCAGATTTGCCTTAGAGAGAAAATCCCCAAGCAAACCTTTGGTGGAGGCGTTGTGAGACACTTTGTTCCCATCATATAGTTCTTGATAAAAGGAAGCAAAGGCATCTACAATTTCTTGAGGATGACTTGTCTCATCACCATCTCTTTTACATATCGAGGGGATTGACATGGCCGAATAATTGTCTCTAATCTTTTTGGCTAAATATTTATCTGGCTTGTTGGCATATAAGAAATATTGAGTTTTCATTCTATGGGCATATTTTATCGATTGATTATTGAGAATCTCATTAAGCTGCTGTCTTTTTTGGTCTAATTGTCTTAAGATGGGGGTGCTCAGGGTTTGTTTATGTTTCTTCTCCAACATCTCAATATCTCTAGTCAATCCCTCCGCTACCTTCTGTGTTCTCTTTTTGAGCATCGCTTTCTCTTTTATTAAAAAGCCCCTAACTACTGTTTTGTGAGCCGCCCATACCGAGACCGGACTATCTGTGGTGCCCTGATTGAAAGTCCAATACTCTTCCATAGCCCGCGTCAGTTTATTCTTAGTCTGTGTATTTTGAAGGCAAGATGGGTCAAATGTCCAGGTCTGGATTCTGCTAGAGTTGTGTATACCTTGGAGCGTCATCTGTGTGATAGAGTGATCTGACCATGTACACGGGTGTATTTTGGCTGATAGTAAAAGTGGATATAGAATTTGATTTATCATAATATAATCTAGTTTAGAGTAGCTAGTGTGTGCAGCTGAGAAATATGTCGTATCTGCTGTAACCCCGTATAGAGATTTCCACGTGTCAACCAGAGTATGTGTGATAACCAAAAGTTATCTAATAGTGTGATAATTAGAATATGAAAAATAAAGGTTTTGTTGCTCTTTTCTTAAAATAAGCAAGAGAAAATGATTTATTAAACTTACTTATTTAAGGTGAGTCATTAATTTTGTAATTGATAGAATAATATGAAACTTCACTAAGATACGAATATATAAATATTCAGGAAAGATTATGAGTAACTGAGATTTAAGTTCAGAGTATGACATATGTGTTACAAAATAATGCAACAGTTAATGCAGATTAAAGCAGATTAAGCAAAGCAAAGGTTTAGACTGCTTGATAAAGTAAAGGTAATTTCTTCACGCACTCACACTTTCACGCAATAAAATATATACACAGTCCAGACATACTAGCTTGAATCCCAAACCGCAATATACTGAGTCAGATGAAAATCACAATAAAGGTTATAGATAACTCCAATAACAAACAATGGTGTTTAAGGTTTAACCTTTATGAATGAATAAATTGTAGCGTGGAGAGCGGTACTTATCTTAACAGTAGCGGTGGAAAGAAGCGTGGAGAGCGGTAATGCCTTTTAGAAATAAAGGCTGAGAGGTAAGTTGCAGCTCTTAGGTTCAGCGTCTGTTTGGTGTGAGCGCGACTTCGGCGTGGTGAAAGAAGTTCCGAATGGCGGATGAATCCGGAAGATGATCCCGGTCTGAAAAGAGGTAACTGTAGATACCCAGCGGGTATCGAAGGCGAAGTAAAAGACCTGAAGGTTAAAGTAACAATAGCACAATGTGGTAGTAGCTCCACAGAGGAGCAAGGAGAAGTGAAAAACAGCTTCAATTTTCAGGCCCTGATTGAGGGTTAAGCACTTCCTTAAATAGGAAGGAAGTGCTTATGCAGGTTCAGATTTAAAGGGATATCACAGTATGTGGGGACAATGAGTTTGAGACAGCTTTAGCCACTGCTCGCATGCGGGCCAGTTTTTTGGAGGGACGTGGTTGGTGCGTGTAAATGAGTGCCTGAAGGTCAACGTTAAAGTCCCCCGCTAAAATTATCCTAATTTGTGACCAGCCTGTTAGTAAACGCGTGATCTCCTTAAAGAACACGTCCTGCTTTTCGTTTGGGGCATAGATGTTGCAGAACAGGATCTCTATTCCCTGTAATTGGCCCAGTACTAATAAATATCTACCATCTTTGTCTGCTATTGTGTTAGTATGTGTAAAGTGTAGTGAGGAGTGCAGCAGTATTGATACTCCTCTTTTTTTCTCCCCAGCAGTGGAGTGAAAGCTTTGTTGGAAACCTCTAGACCAGTATTTGGGGATTTGTGGTTTGGTGAGGTGGGTTTCCTGTAAAAAAATGACATTTGCCTGGAGGTTCCTATAGTGGTTAAAAGCTGTGCGCCTTTTAATGTCCGTGTTTAGCCCTCTCACATTGTGCGAGACTAAATTAATTGTCGGGAGAGCCATAAATATGTGTGTGGGATTTTCGTGCAATGATCCCTAAGAAACCCCATAAACTATATATAGCTAGGGAGGATTGTTGGTGAGACATGGAGAGGAGCCCGTAGGCAGCCCAGGATCTGGATGTACTTTGGTATAGAAATATCACAGTAGAGATATCATTTCCACAGCATCTATTATTTACAAGAAAACAATTTGGCAGCAAACAAAATAAAAACCTGTATTGAACAATAAGAACAGTTTGATTACCTGAGTGTCTTGGCACATTCATATGTCTAACGTAAAAAAGGTAGGAATGTGCAGTGTTTCTAAAATTAGCATGTTTAGAACAATTAGTAAATGAGCTAAATTAGTATAAGCATTTCTGAAATGGTCATATAATCAAATCCCATCCCACACTAGGAGAACATACAACAACTCAAAACATTACCAGTATTACCTAGTGGATCAGTTCATGTTTTAACTTTTTTCTTTTTTGCCACTTTGGTCCATCTAGCTTTTCTCACCGGATTCTGCTGCTCTTTACTTGTAGAATGCTGTGGAATGACAGAGTCCTCCGGCAAAACTGGCAAGTCAATGTTGAGATATTGGCATAGCTCCGGGATGTCTTGCGCAGATCTAATAGTGAACAACTTGTGGTTGTGGGAAATATGTAGGGCAAAAGGATATCCCCATCTATATGGGATATTTTGCTTCCTCAGCATGGATGTAAGAGGGCGTAAAGCAAATCTTCTCTGAAGAGTGCGGATACATAAGTCCTGAAAAAACTGAATAACCTGTCCCTGGTATTTAAAAGGTTGATGTCTTCTAGATGCTGACATGATAGTTTCTCTGTCCGGGAAACGGAGCATTTTAACGATGACATCGCGGGGTGGAAGGCCCTCTTTTGGTTTTGGTTTCAGGGCCCTGTGGGCTCTTTCCATGGCAAAGTCTGAATCTCCTTCTTCACCTGTAATAGCTTTAAACAGGCGTGTCAGATATGAGTGTAAATCTGAGGTTTCCACACTCTCCGGTATCCCCTTGAGTCTAATGTTGTTCCTCCTATTTCTGTTTTCTAGGTCCTCCATCTTGTCTTGGAGGTCTAGAATTTGTTGCTGGTGAGAAGCAATTGACTCAGAGTTAGTTGCCATGCCTTCAGCTATAGACTCTTGATCATTCTCTACCGCCTCCACTCTATCCCCTAGCTCAGACAGATCTTGTTTTATCTCAGCTAGACTGCCTGTAACCGAGGAGTGCAGATTGTCAATTTTATTCATTAGTTTTTCTAGGCCTGAGGCCATATCTTCTTTAGTGACCAATGTGTGAAATTCAGCTTTTGTTAAACTTGTAGTCCTTCCAGAGGGGTCTGATGTATTTAAAGCGGTAGCCAGGCTCCCTTCCTCCTCCTCCTCAGCTGGTTCTGTTACTGTTAGTCCCTTTGCTGGCTTGAGGTATTGGTCTAATGCCGTTGATTTCTGATTTCTATCTGGTTTATTGGGTTTCCTGGCGGCCATGTTAGATAAGCACCAGTCTAAGACTCAGCAGATTTGCAAGAACTTTCACAAAGAAACCCAAAATGAGGTCTTGTCAGCAAATGACTCCAAAGTGTCCCAGAGGAAATGTGAGGCTTTAAAAGTCCTGCGCACTGGATGTATAGGTGCTCAGTGACCCTATTGTCTTGCTTGTTCTATTCCTTTCCCACCTCTCAGATGTCAGTGGGTATCACACCAATGTTATAGACCTATTAGGGCGTCACTGTTCATTTATTGTGCCAAAAAATAAAGCAAATATGCCAGTTAAAATCTCTCCTGACTTCGCCCAGTATCTCCCTCTGTCACTATGCAGTGTGTATGCTGCGCAGCCTGTACTGCCTTTGTCTGTTAGGCAAGTCCTCGTGGGACACTACTACTCCTGATGGTGGAGCCTATCCAACCGGGTAGGTCTAAGAATTTAATGAGATCGTATGACCCCTGTATACCTCCTCCGATTGAGCTGGCCGTAATATAGAAGCCGCGGCAAGCGCGGTAATTGCGTTGCTGTATTCCCGTTGCCGGGTTATGCCGCGTCACTTACCCCGTACTTTCTGGTCTCTTTTTGGGGATACCTCCCTCTTGTCTATTGTCCTCTTGCTTCTGCACTACCTGGGTGAGTCTGCAGCTGATGTGATAGCAGGCCGGTCATAAGAGCAGTCTCTGACAGTGTTAGCTCCGGTGCGTGGCAGGCTGTAAACTGTGTTAGGCCTCAGAAGTGAAACCGCTGTTGCTATTAGCTTTACCGTAGCAAATGTTCTCCGGTGGGATAGCTTCACCTTAGATGCCTCTCGACATAAGCTTATGCAGGAATGTAGAGATGAATAAACATGCTATTATAGTGATAGTCTTTAGTTACTGCACGGAGCTACCAAGTTAAGCTGCCATCTTAGAGCTTGGCTAGACTCCGCCCCCCGAATGACGGTTCCTTTAAGGGACGTCATCCAAGATGGCGTCCCTCGAATTCCGATTGGCTGATAGGATTCTATCAGCCAATCGGAATTAAGGTAGGAATATTCTGATTGGCTGATGGAATCAGCCAATCAGAATCAAGTTCAATCCGATTGGCTGATCCAATCAGCCAATCAGATTGAGCTCGCATTCTATTGGCTGTTCCGATCAGCCAATAGAATGCTTATAACTTAGGTAGGTGTAATTAGTTTAAAATTGTTGTAATATTTTTCTTATGTTTGTAAATATTTTTTTATTTTTTGTAACTTAGTTCTTTTTTATTTTTTGTACTTTAGTTAGTTTATGTAATTGTAGTTATTTGTAGGAATTGTATTTAATTTATTTATTGATAGTGTAGTGTTAGGTTTTATTGTAGGTAATTGTAGGTATTTTATTTAATTAATTTATTGATAGGGTAGTGTTAGGTTTAATTATAACTTAGGTTAGGATTTATTTTACAGGTAATTTTGTTATTATTTTAACTAGGTAACTATTAAATAGTTCTTAACTATTTAATAGCTATTGTACCTGGTTAAAATAATTACAAAGTTGCCTGTAAAATAAATATTAATCCTAAAATAGCTACAATAAAATTATAATTTATATTGTAGCTATATTAGGATTTATTTTACAGGTAAGTATTTATCTTTAAATAGGAATAATTTATTTAATAAGAGTTAATTAATTTCGTTAGATGTAAATTATATTTAAGTTAGGGGGGTGTTAGTGTTAGGGTTAGACTTAGCTTTAGGGGTTAATCCATTTATTATAGTAGCGGTGAGCTCCGGTCGTCAGATTAGGGGTTAATAATTGAAGTTAGGTGTCGGCGATGTTAGGGAGGGCAGATTAGGGGTTAATACTATTTATGATAGGGTTAGTGATGCGGATTAGGGGTTAATAACTTTATTATAGTAGCGCTCAGGTCCACTCGGCAGATTAGGGGTTAATAAGTGTAGGCAGGTGTCGGCGACGTTGAGGGGGGCAGATTAGGGGTTAATAAATATAATATAGGGGTCGGCGGTGTTAGGGGCAGCAGATTAGGGGTACATAAGGATAACGTAGGTGGCGGCGCTTTGCGGTCGGCAGATTAGGGGTTAATTATTGTAAGTAGCTGGCGGCGACGTTGTGGGGGGCAGGTTAGGGGTTAATAAATATAATATAGGGGTCGGCGGTGTTAGGGGCAGCAGATTAGGGGTACATAGGGATAATGTAAGTTGCGGCGGTTTACGGAGCGGAAGATTAGGGGTTAATAATATAATGCAGCGGTCAGCGATAGCGGGGGCGGCAGATTAGGGGTTAATAAGTGTAAGGTTAGGGGTGTTTAGACTCGGGGTACATGTTAGAGTGTTAGGTGCAGACGTAGGAAGTGTTTCCCCATATTAAACAATGGGGCTGCGTTAGGAGCTGAACGCGGCTTTTTTGCAGGTGTTAGGTTTTTTTTCAGCTCAAACAGCCCCATTGTTTCCTATGGGGGAATCGTGCACGAGCACATTTTTGAGGCTGGCCGCGTCCGTAAGCAACGCTGGTATCGAGAGTTGCATTTGCGGTAAAAATGCTCTACGCTCCTTTTTTGGAGCCTAACACAGCATTTTTTTGGACTCTCGATACCAGAGTTAATTTTATGGTGCGGCCAGAAAAAAGCCCGCGTAGCGTTAACAACCCATCTACCGCCAAACTCCAAATCTAGGCCACAGAGATCATTAGTTGCAACCGTGAAATCACAAAAAACTTTGATTATACACCAAGTACACTTATTTATCCTTAGGCCTTTTTAGCAGAGGCTCCAGGACCCTCCACAAAACCAGCAGCATGAAAGAGGACATATGGCATCCTTTAGAAAATTAGATTACAGGAAAGGCATTGATTTTAGAAACACAGAGATCATTAGTTGCAACCGTGAAATCACAAAAAAACTTCGATTATACACCAAGTACACTTATTTATCCTTAGGCCTTTTTAGCAGAGGCTCCAGGACCCTCCACAAAACCAGCAGCATGAAAGAGGACATATGGCATACTTTAGAAAATTAGATTACAGGAAAGGCATTGATTTTAGAAACACAGAGATCATTAGTTGCAACCGTGAAATCTAAAAAAACATAGATTATACACCCAGTACACTTATTTATCCTTAGGCCTTTTTAGAAGAGTGTCCCGGAGCCTCAACAGAAAGAACAGCATGAAAGAGGACATATGGCATCCTTTTGAAAAATAGATTACAGGAAAGGCATTGATTTTAGAAAGACACAAAAAAATTGTTACAAACGGGAAATCTAAAAAAACATTGAATAGACACCCAGTACACTTCTTTATCCTTCGGCCTTTTGAGCAGAGGCTCCAGGACACTCAACAAAACCAGCAGTAGGAAAGAGGACATATGGCATTCTTTGTGAAAAAAAGATTATAGGAAAGGCATTGATTTTAGAAACCCGGGGATAATTTGTTGCAACCGTGAATTTGAATTAAAAAAAAAGATTGGATGGACACAAGGTACAATTCTTTATCCATAATGCCTTTTTATAAGAGGGTCCAGGACCCTCAAACAAAAAACCAGCAGGAAAGAGGACATATGGCATACTTTTGAACAATACAGTAAGAGTACAGGAAAGGCATTGATTTTAGAAACCCATAGATAATTTTTTGCAAATGTAAATTTGAATCAAAAAAATGATTTGATGGACACCCAGTACACCACTTTCTCCTTAGGCCTTTTTATAAGAGTGTCCTGGACCCTCAAAAAAAACACCAGCAGGAAAGAGGACATATGGCATACTTTTGAAAATTAGATTACAGGAAAGGCATTGATGTTAGAAACACAGAGATCAGTTATATGACCCGGGAAATAGAAAAAAAACATTGATTGGACACCCAGTACACTTCTTTATCCTTAGGCCTTTTTAAAAGAGTGTCCCGGAGCCTCAACAGAAAGAACAGCATGAAAGAGGACATATGGCATCCTTTTGAAAAATAGATTACAGGAAAGGCATTGATTTTTGAAAGACAGAAAAAATAAGTTACAACTGTGAAATCTAAAAAAACATTGAATAGACACCCAGTACACTTCTTTATCCTTCGGCCTTTTTAGCAGACACTCCAGGACACTCAACAAAACCAGCAGTAGGAAAGAGGACATATGGCATCCTTTGTGAAAAAAAGATTATAGGAAAGGCATTGATTTTAGAAACCCGGGGATAATTTGTTGCAACCGTGAATTTGAATAAAAAAAAAAGATTGGATGGACACCAGGTACAATTCTTTATCCATAATGCCTTTTTATAAGAGGGTCCAGGACCCTCAAACAAAAAACCAGCAGGAAAGAGGACATATGGCATACTTTTGAACAATAGAGTACAGGAAAGGCATAGATTTTAGAAACCCATAAAAAAAAAATTTAAAATGTAAATTTGAATTAAAAAAAAGATTCGATGGACAGCCAGTACACCTCTTTCTCCTTAGGCCTTTTTATAAGAGGGTCCTGGACCCTCAAAAAAAACACCAGCAGGAAAGAGGACGTATGGCATCCTTTTGAACAATAGAGTACAGGTACGGCATTGATTTTACAAAACCAGAGATAATTTAGGTCAAATGAGAAATAGAAAAATAAAAATGAGTGGCCAACCAGTACACCTCTTTCTCCTTAGGCCTTTTTATAAGATGGTCCTGGACACTCAAAAAAAACACCAGCAGGAAAGAGGACGTATGGCATCCTTTTGAACAATAGAGTACAGGTACAGCATTGATTTTACAAACCCAGAGATCATTTTGGTCAATTGTTAAATAGAAAAATAAAAATGAGTGGCCAACCAGTACACCTCTTTCTCCTTAGGCCTTTTTATAAGATGGTCCTGGACACTCAAAAAAAACACCAGCAGGAAAGAGGACGTATAGCATCCTTTTGAACAATAGAGTACAGGTACGGCATTGATTTTACAAAACCAGAGATAATTTAGGTCAAATGAGAAATAGAAAATAAAAATGAGTGGACACCCAGTACACCTCTTTCACCTTAGGCCTTTTTATAAGAGTGTCCAGGACCCTCAAACAAAATACCAGCAGGAAAGAGAACATATGGCATACTTTGGAACAATAGAGTACTGGTACGGCATTGATTTGTGAAACCCACAGATAATTGTTTGTAAAAGTGAAATAGTACCAAAAACCATGCTTGGACTCCCACTCCAGGTCGTTCACCTTCAGCTTTTTTATAAGAGGGTCCAGCACCCTCAACAGAAACAACTGCAGGAAACACCACCACATATGCCATCCTTTTGCACAAGCGAGTACAGGTATGGCATCCATTTTAGAAACCCAAAGATAATTGAGAGGAACCAGGAACATTTTTATAAAAACTGGATGGGGCAACCATTACTACAGGTCGTTCTCCTTCAGCCTTTTTATATCATGGGCCACGACCCGCAACAGGCACAACAGCATGAAACAAAACATATGCCACCCTTTTGCACAATAGAGTACAGGTATGTCATAGATGGAACACAGAGATAATTTAGATCAACCAAGAGACGGATAAAGATGCTTGGTCGGTCCTACTCTTTCAAATTTGTTGCATTTTGCGTTCAATTGAATGGTCCACCGGATATGAGTGGTGTGTAAAGTTGTACAATTCGTAACAGTTTAATCACTAGTGTTATGTGCCTTATTTTTTTTATTTGAGTTTTGTACCCACAGAGATGCAGCAGAGGCCAGAAAAATTAGGAATGTACAAATGACTGAAACATTGGGGTATTGTTGGAGCAACTGCTGTAGCAGCGGCCAGAAAAATCGATGTTTGTAAAACATTTATAAAGTGCCCTAAAAGCTTGTGGCTTGAACACTAGTTGTTGGCGGATAAGTCAAGCAAGTTCTCCGTCTTTATAACAAAAAAAAAAAGGCCAGCCTGTGTACCCGTTGTAGCCCAAGGCAGCTCATATCATCATCAGTAGTTTTTTATTCAAATGTATCGCCCAATGTCAGTCCCTTCGGGATCCAGCCCTCATTCATTTTTATAAAAGTGAGATAGTCAAGGCTTTTTTGACCTAGGCGACTTCTCTTCTCAGTGACAAAACCTCCTGCTGCACTAAAAGTCCTTTCGGACAGGACACTTGAAGCGGGGCAGGCCAGAAGTTCCATTGCAAATTGGGATAGCTCAGGCCACAAGTCCAGCCTGCACACCCAGTAGTCAAGGGGTCCATCGCTCCTGAGAGTGTCGAGATCCGCAGTTAAAGCTAGGTAGTCTGCTACCTGTCGGTTGAGTCTTTCTCTAAGGCTGGATCCCGAAAGGCTCTGATGGTGCATGGGAGTTAAAAAGGTACGCATGTCCTCCATCAACAAGACGTCAGGAAAGGGCCCGGTCCTTGCCGCCGTGGTCGTGGGAGGAGGAGGATTAATTTCATCTCTTACCCTGTTACATTCCCGTGGTGCTGTGACATCACCCTTATACGCTGTATAAAGCATAGTTTTTAATTTATTATGAAAATGCTCCATCCTTTCCGAATTGCGGGAATTTGGTAACATTTCAGGCACTTTATGCTTATACCGGGGGTCGAGGAGCGTGGACACCCAGTACAGGTCGTTCTCCTTCAGCTTTTTTATACGAGGGTCCCTCAACAGGCACGACAGCATGAAAGAACCCATTTGAACAAGGTTGGATGCTGAGCTAATCATGTCGCGTTCCTCCTCCTCACTGATCTCACTGATGGTATCTTCTTCCCCCCAGCCACGTACAACACCACGGGTACCAGAGAGGTGACAACAACTAGCACCCTGGGATGACTGTTGTGCTCGGTCTTCCTCCTCCTCATCCTCCCCAAAGCCACATTCATCCTCTGACTCCTCTTCCTCACAATCCTCTTCCTGCGTTGCCGCAGGTCCAGCAAGCAATGCTGATTCGGCTGTTTGTGGGGGTGATGGACACCACAACTCTTCCTCTTCACGCTCATCTACTGCCTGATCCAGCACTCTTCGCAGGGCACGCTCCAGGAAGAAAACAAATGGTATGATGTCGCTGATGGTGCCTTCGGTGCGACTGACAAGGTTTGTCACCTCCTCAAAAGGACGCATGAGCCTATAGGCATTGCGCATGAGCGTCCAGTAATTTGGCAAAAATATCCTCAGCTCCCCAGAGGCTGTCCTAGCACCCCGGTCATACAAATACTCATTAACAGCTTTTTTTTGTTGGAGCAGGCGGTCAAACATTAGGAGTGTTGAATTCCACCGTGTCGGGCTGTCGCAAATCAAGCGCCTCACTGGCAGGTTGTTTCGACGCTGGATATCAGACAAGTGCGCCATGGCCGTGTAGGAACGCCTGAAATGGCCACACACCTTCCTGGCCTGCTTCAGGATGTCCTGTAAGCCTGGGTACTTATGGACAAATCGTTGTACAATCAGATTACACACATGTGCCATGCACGGCACATGTGTCAACTTGCCCAATTTCAATGCCGCCACCAAATTACTTCCATTGTCAGAAACAACCTTGCCAATCTCCAGTTGATGCGGAGTCAGCCACTGATCCACCTGTGCGTTCAGGGCGGTCAGGAGTGCTGGTGCGGTGTGACTCTCCGCTTTCAGGCAAGTCAACCCCAAGGCGTGACACTGCCGTACCCGGGATGTAGCATAGTACCTGGGGAGCTGGGGGGGTGCCATAGATGTGGAGCAAGACGCAGAAGTTGAAGAGGACTCAGCCGAGGAAGAGGTTATGGAAGAGGATGGAGTAGGAGGAGTAGAGGAGGTAGCAGCAGGCCTGCCTGCAAGTCGTGGCGGTGTCACCAACTCTTCTGCAGAGCCACGCATTCCATGCTTGTCAGAAGTCAGCAGGTTTACCCAATGCGCAGTGTAGCTGATATACCTGCCCTGACCATGCTTTGCAGACCAGCTATCCGTGGTCATATGGACCCTTGCCCCAACGCTGTGTGCCAGACATGCCATAACTTCCTTTCTCACAACAGAGTACAGGTTTGGGATTGCCTTTTGTGAAAAGAAATTTCTGCCAGGTACCTTCCACTGCGGTGTCCCAATAGATACAAATTTTTTGAAAGCATCAGACTCCACCAGCTTGTAAGGTAAAAGCTGGCGGGCTAAGAGTTCAGACAAGCCAGCTGTCAGACGCCGGGCAAGGGGGTGACTTTGAGAAATTGGCTTCTTATGCTCAAACATGTCCTTGACAGACACCTGACTGTGGGCAGATGACCAGGAACTGCTACGTAAGAGAGACTGAGTGGAGGATGGTTGAGAGGGGGCAAGGAGGACAGCACTGGTTGACGTGGCTGAAGATGCTGGAGCAGGAGGAGGAGGGCGGCTTTCACTTTGTGTGCTGCTTCTACTCATGTGTTCTTCCCATCGGCCTTTGTGATGGGAGACCATGTGCCTTCGCAAAGCAGTTGTACCTAGGTGGCTGTTGGACTTCTTTTGGCACAGGTTGCAAATGGCATCGCTGTTGTCAGAGGCAGACACACAAAAAAAATGCCACACTGCTGAGCTCTGCGATGACGGCATTCTGGTGGTGGCAACAGCATGCGTTGATGGGCATCGGCGGGCTGTCTGGCTGACCCCTGGTGACGATGCATGCTGTCTGACTGTGCCACTAGCTCCTTGAGACGACCTCCCCATGCTTCCAAATCGTCTCCTCCTCCTCCTCTCTGTCTCCCCATCTGAACTTTCCCCCTCTTCTTCTTCTCTTCTAGCAGGCACCCACGTGACATCCACCGACACATCATCATCAACCGCTTCACTTGTATCTGAAACATCAAGAAAGGAAGCAGCAGCGGGCACAACATCACCATCATCATCACACCGTACCTCCATGTCGGTAATGCTGGCTGACTGAGACTGATCACTATTATCTACATCCTCTGTCAATGATGGTTGCGCATCACTCATTTCTTCAAAATGATGTGTCAATAACTCCTGTGACAGATCAAGTGAAGCGGCTGTGGTGCTAGTGTTGGTGGTGGCGACAGGCGGAGGAGTGTCACTGGTCACTTGAGACCTGCCCAAAGCACAGCTGGACTTAGATGGTGCGTCAAGGTTAGGAGGACTAGCAGCGGAAGCTGAAGAAGATTGGGTTTCCTATGTTAGCCATTCAACTAGGTCCTCCTCAGAAGTTTTTGCATCCCCCCTGGCACCCGGCGTCTGAACAATGTGCATATTTGTAGGGTCTAAAGGAATCACAGCACCACGACCACGACCACGGAACCTGCGGGGTGGCCTGCCTCTGCCTGTCATTTTTTTTTAAATGGACACTAACAATACTATTACACCAATTGAGTGGTGGCACTGTGAAAGTGGGCACAGTATACGCTGTGAGACTGACAACAAAAAAGACAGATGTTTTAAAAATCACAAATTGTTAATTTTTTGAAATATTACTAGTACTGTGGCAACAAATATGATTGTTTGACAAAATTTGGCAAATGAGCCTGTCTGGCACACACGCTGGGAGAAAGGAAACTGCAATTCAATGGCACTAGGAGACTGAAGAATCACAGTCAAAACAGTTATGATTAACAAAAATTCCAATCCTGTTACAATAAATATGAGTGGTGGCACTAATTGGCTAGTTGGGACTGGCACACAGGCAGGCAGGCAGGCAGGAGGAAAATGCAATTCAAGGGCACTAGTAGACTGCAGATTGACAGTCAAAACAGTGTTGATTGACAAATTTTGCAATACTGTTAAAAGAAATATAATTGCTAGCACTAATTGGATAGTTGGGCCTGGCACACAGGCTGGCAGGCAGTAGAAAAGTGCAATTCAATGGCACAAGCAAAATGAGGATTAAGATCAACCATCAAGATTTTTTTAATTTAAATTAGTAACTATACTGTGACAACAATTAGGATTGGTGTAAATAGTTGGCAAGACGGCCTGGCACAAAAGGATGGCAGGCAGGAGGGAGATGCAATTCAAGGACACTAGGAGACTGATTAATGACAGTCAAAACAGTGATGATTGACAATTTTTGCAATACTGTTAAAAGAAATATGATTGCTAACAACAATTGGCTAGGTGGGCCTGGCTCACAGCAGGCTGCAAGGCAGGAGGAAAGTGCGTTTCAATGGCACCAGAAAACTGACGATTCAAATCACAGAAACTATTACCAAAAATTTTAATTTGTAATTATTAGAATACTGTCACAACAAATATGATTGGTGTAAATATTTTTTAAGTAGGCCTGGCACACAGGCTTGGAAGGCTGTAGAAAAGTGCAATTCAAAGGCACAAGCAAACTGAGGGTTAAGATCATCAACAATAAAGATTTTTTTAATTTTAATTAGTAACTATACTGTGACAAAAAATTAGGATTGGTGTAAATAGTTGGCAAGACGGCCTGGCACAAAAGGATGGCAGGCAGGAGGGAGATGCAATTCAAGGACACTAGGAGACTGATTACTGACAGTCTAAACAGTGATGATTGACAATTTTTGCAATACTGTTAACAGAAATATGATTGCTGACAACAATTGGCTAGGTGGGGGCCTGGCTCACAGCAGGCTGCAAGGCAGGAGGAAAGTGCGTTTCAATGGCACCAGCGAACTGACGATTCAAATCACAGAAACTATTACCAAAAATTTTAATTTTTAATTATTAGAATACTGTCACAACAAATATGATTGGTGTAAATATTTTTTAAGTAGGCCTGGCACACAGGCTTGGAAGGCTGTAGAAAAGTGCAATTCAAAGGCACGAGCAAACTGAGGGTTAAGATCATCAACAATAAAGATTTTTTTAATTTTAATTAGTAACTATACTGTGACAAAAAATTAGGATTGGTGTAAATAGTTGGCAAGACGGCCTGGCACAAAAGGATGGCAGGCAGGAGGGAGATGCAATTCAAGGACACTAGGAGACTGATTACTGACAGTCTAAACAGTGATGATTGACAATTTTTGCAATACTGTTAACAGAAATATGATTGCTGACAACAATTGGCTAGGTGGGGGCCTGGCTCACAGCAGGCTGCAAGGCAGGAGGAAAGTGCGTTTCAATGGCACCAGCAAACTGACAATTCAAATCACAGCAACTATTACCAAAAATTTTAATTTTTAATTATTAGAATACTGTCACAACAAATATGATTGGTGTAAATATTTTTTAAGTAGGCCTGGCACACAGGCTTGGAAGGCTGTAGAAAAGTGCAATTCAAAGGCACGAGCAAACTGAGGGTTAAGATCAACACTAAAAAATGTTTTTATTTAAATTAATAACTATACTGTCTGACTGTGACAACAATTATGATTGGTGTAAATAGTTGGCTAGACGGCCTGGCACAAAAGGCTGGCAGTGGCAGGCAGGAGGTAAATGAAATTCAATGGCCCTAGGAGACTGAATATTTGCAGTCCAAAAAATTATGTTTTTTTTTTTTTTTATTACTGTTACAAGAATTGTGATTGGTGCCACTAATTGGCTACTTGGGCCTGGCAGACAGGCTGGGAGATATGAGTCGTGGATGGTAGGTAGGGCAGTAATTTAACACAGTATGCTGTGTAAGTGACAAAAACACAGGACTGATAGAAAATTAAGTTACATTACACTAGCAAAATATTTTAAAATTTTAGATTTTAATATTAAAATTATGTTAAGAAGTGCAATGCACATATGACTCTATGAGTGGTCGCACTGGCTGGCTGCTACGTAGGGCAGCAATTATAACAACAGTATGCTGTGTAAGTCAGATAGACAGTTAGACACAGGCCTGATAGAAAATACAATTAGATTACACTAGCATAATGATTTAAAGACTTTTTTTTGGAAATTTTAAGAAAAAGGTTAAGCACATACATATGAGTCGTGGCTGATAGCCTTGGAAGGGCAGCTATTAAAAACAGTAGGCTATGTATGTCGGATACACACACGCCTGATAGAAAATACTATTAGATTACACTAGAAAAATGATTGAAATTATTTTTTTTGGGGGGAAATTAAAAAAAGGTTAAACACATATGAGTCGTGGCTCATAGACTAGGGAGGGCAGCAAGTAAACACAGTAGGCTCTCTATGTCAGCAAAACACACAGGCCGGATAGAAAATTAGATTTGATTACACTAGCAAACAAATTTAAACTTTTTTTTTTTTATATTAAAATTAAGGTGAAAGAAAAATAGATATGAGTGCTGGGTGGCTGCCTGGCACAGACCAATTAACCAAAAGACTGAAAAAAAAGAGGTATATTAATGCTGAGTGAGCCTGACAGACACAGGCATGATAGTAAATGTAATTAGATTACACTAGAAAAATATTATTTTTTTTTTTTTTTTTAAATTAAAAATATTGTTATAAACGGATATTAACACTGCTGGCTGCTGGCTGGCACAGAGCAATGAACCAGAGTATATGCTGTGTGACACTGGCCTGATAGAAAATGAAAAAAAATTACACTAGAAAAATAATTATATTTTTGGGTTAGTTAAATTTAAACTAATATTGTTTTAGGGAGATATCAGTGGTGGCAGTAGTCACAGCATATGCTGTGAGCCTTAAACACACAGCTGAAAGCCAGGCAAATGCTAATAAAAAACAAACAAAAACAAAAAAAAAATGGCACGAAATATAGCCCTAAAAAGGGCTTTTTGGGGTGCTGTGCTTGCAGCAGAGATGAGTGGAGTCCTTCTGGACTGTAAATACACTAGCCTAGCTATGTTTTTCCTATTAATGTCAGGAGCAAAAACACAACACGTCCTCTCATTAAAAAAGCAAGGTCGTTATGAGTCTAAAATGGCGGATTCCGAGTAGCTGGGAGTGTCTGTGAGGGAGTGTCTGATGTTGATTGGCTCTAATGTGTCAGGCGGCTGTGACATAAAGGGTCAAAGTTTCCACAATGATGACACATAGGGGCGGATCGAACATCGCCATGTGTTCGCCCACAAACGCGAACGCGAACAACCTATGTTCGCTGTGAACCGTTCGCGGGCGAACAGTTCGGGACATCACTACTTGGTATATAAAATATAGAAGTGCTAAACAATGGTTTTAACATCTCCTCTGTTGAGCCCAAGTGAAAAAGCAGCCATGTCAGTCGGTAGTTGGACACGCCCCACCATCATACCTGATGTTTTAAAGCACGTTATTCCAAACAATTTAGGAATGTTAGGTGATTTATGCCCTTTATGGCTTAAAACCAGACTCTGCATCAACTATGTAATTTTCCATGGGAGTTTTGCCATGTATCCCCCTCCGGCATGCCACAGTCCAGGTGTTAGTCCCCTTGAAACAACTTTTCCATCACTATTGTGGCCAGAAAGAGTCCCTGTGGGTTTTAAAGTTCACCTGCTTATTGAAGTCTATGGCGGTTCGCATGGTTCGCCCGATCGCGAACAGTTGAGGAAGTTCGCGTTCGACGTTCGTGAACCCAAATGTTTAGGTCCGCGACATCACTACCCCTGACACTTGTAAAAAGTAGTGAGAAAAGAGAGCTAATCAAGTATGCTTCCGCGCAACTAAATACAGCTTAATAACAATGTTGATGAAGACTTTAAATGATCTCTTCCAAACAGTTCAAGTTCTTGATTTTAAATATGACAACAAAACACACAAAAGATAGATGTCCTCTTACGTATATATGTTTTTTTTAAAAAGCTTGATACTTTATACCTAATAAGGACAAGCAAGCTGGTACCCGGTTTGGTTAAAAACAAAACTAAGGACCCTAAAGTGGAAATTTAATGCTGAGTGAGGACCGATGGTCTGCAGCTAGTCGGTACTGGTTGTCAATTTGCAGCATAGAAATACGAGTCCTATAGGGAGCAGAAATTCTGCCGCAAGCAGTTAAGTGCGTGGGAGCGGTTAATCACGGCAGCCGGTCATACTTCAAATAAGCCAGAAGAAACTGTACTGTCACACCTGGAGAGCTTTACGCGTTTCGAAGTTTCAAGATACTTCTTCGTCAGAGGCGGTATGCAGTACAGAAAGACCGGCAATCTTTTGAACGTTTAAGGTGGGCGTGTTTCTTCTAGCTTACATGTGACGCGGTACGTTGTGGCTGTAAGTGGGCCAATGTGTGATGGTGTGTCTGTAGTTGCTATGGGCGACGGCTATGATGTTCTGTGGTATATTGCATTATGCGAGATCTACGGTCCCCTGATGTGTAAAATCATTGTTTAGTGCTATATCTATAGAACCGGGCGAGGCTGAATAGATATGTTACCACTAAGAATAGTATGTTCTCTATGGTAAAAATGTACTAAGAGTGCGCTGTGCATGCTCCTATTTCTGTCAGCTAATTAGATACAATTGTTTGTGTACAGAAACGTACTAGATTATAAAGTGAGATGGTATGCACACTGCAAAGGAATCTGCTGGCTGCAGCGTGAGGTAACCCTGTATGGGCAATAGAGGGACGTGTGGGAATGTGTGGGGACAATCTGAGGGAGCAACAAAGTGTTGCCTTTTCTAAAGCCCCTACGCTGTTTTGCGAAGGCGTGTTGCTGTACTAAGTATATCCTATACACCTCTACGTTAAGAGTTGGCATTCGAGGTCCCCATTTAAGTATAAACCTAAAAGATGTCTTGTAATAAACTATTAAGTATGGTGTGTATGGTGTGACCTATTGTCCTAAGTGCTGTTGGGAAGTATATAGCAGAGATCTATAGGGAATGCAATGTGCCTATGCTTGCTCTCATATGTATGTCATGTATATTTCTAGAGAGGAATTGTATTGGAGCAATAACTGATAAACACATTAAAAAAGATATGAGGTGCTTTGTAAAATATGTAAAAGCCCAATCAAGTGATAGGGCATTGTATGGTCTTTTTCTAGATATTTACTATAGATTATTGCTTATGTGGACTATATTAATTTGTTTGGACATGACTGGAAATCTAAAGTTTTGTCTTTGATCATATTCAATAAATTACTTCAAAATATATTGACTATTTAGAGCACAGAGGGAGGTCCAGTGATAGAGCATATTGTAACCATTTACTAGTAATGTACTGTTGTTCAGAGAGGTTGAATTCCATTGCTCAGTCTTGTTTGAGTGGGCAATTTTTATTTTTATTTATTAGATCTGGGCTATATTGCAAATATTCTATGTTTGTTCATATCGAATGATGTATACCAGGAAGCATTGTTTTTATAGGAACGCCACTAAGTTTATGTCTTCATTTAGGCCCATTGGTGCCAAGGTACCCATATAATGGATCCAATATGATTCTCTCTGTCGGAGTTTACGAAATCTGTCTCCTCCTCTTGCAGAAACTACCTCATGTTCTAGAATAGTGCCTCCCAAGAGGCTGGGGTTCTTGTTATGAATTGTTTTAAAATGTCTGGAGAGGCTGTGGTCTTTGTACCCCTCTTCTATGTTTTTTAGATGTTCTAACAATCGAGTTTTGTAGGTCCTCTTGGTTCGCCCTATGTATTGGAGTCCACACGGACATTCCACTAAGAAGACTACAAAGGTAGTTTTGCAGTTGGTGAGTCTATTGAGGATACACGTTTTCTCTGGGAAGGTTTTGGATTGGATTATTTTTGTTGTTTTTTTTCGGGTTATAGGCGTGCTCACAGCCTTTGCAATTTAATCTGTTGCACTTAAAAAAGCCTTTGCTGTTATCTGTGAGCCAATTGTCTCCTGTTTTTTGTTTGATTTGACTTGGTGCCAACATCTGTTTAAAGTTTTGATTTTTCTTGAAGATTATTTTTGGTGTGGTCCCTATTGAATTTTTTAATAGTTTATCTTGTTGTAGAATAGGCCAGTATTTGTTCAAGATGTTCTTGATCTCTGGTGCTGCTTCATTGTAGGTGGTAATCATTGTAATGTTCTGGGTCCTGTGAGTCTCTTTTTCATCTTTGCCTTGTAGAAGTGTATCTCTATTTAGATATCTTACTTTTTTCTGGCAGTTTTCTACTAATTGTTTTGGATATTTCTTAAGGATGAATTTTTGTTTCAGAATTTCTGATTCTTTGTTGTAATCACTGATTTTTGTACAATTCCTCCTGGCCCGTTGGAACTGTCCATACGGGATGTTATTAATCCATGGTCGGTGGTGGCCACTATCTGCTCTTAAGTAACCATTGCAGTCCGTTTCCTTGGTATAAAGCTTTGTCAGTATATTCTCATTCTCATGAAAGAGTATTAGGTCTAAAAACTCGATGCAAACTGCGGATATTTTTGAGGTAAAATGTAAATTTAGTGTGTTGGAATTGAGGAGTTTAATGAACTCCTTACACAACTCTTCTTCTCCGTTCCATATGACTACAATATCGTCTATGTACCGGCCCCACCAGATAATATGGTTACTGAAGGGATTGTTTGTGTAGATATACATGTCCTCCCATTCCCCCATGTATAGATTGGCGTAGCTGGGGGCCATGGCCGTTCCGCTGATTTGTAAGAACTTCCCATCAAAGGTGAAGTAGTTTTTTTCCAAAACGAATCTGATGCTATCAAGGATGAAAGATTGGTGAATTTCCGAGAGCTTAGTTCTCTTTAATGCTTGGGATAGAGTCTGTATTCCTAAGTCGTGAGGGATACATGTGTATAAGGATGACACATCTAGTGTCATCCATTTATATGTATTTTTCCATTGGACCTTACTAACTTTGGTTATAAGATTAGTGGAATCCCTAATGTATGAAGGTAATTGTGTTACTAATGGTTTCAGAATGTAATCCACGTATTCCGACAATCTTGCTGTTAAGGAATCAATTCCGGACACAATTGGGCGTCCCGGAGGATTCTGTTGGTCCTTATGTATCTTGGGAAGATGGTAAAAGATAGCTTTTCTCAGATACTGATAGGTTAGATACTCCAATTTCTTTTTATTGAGTAATTTGTGGAAATTTGCTGTGTCAATAAGGGAGTCATATTCTTTTTGGAAGACTGTGGTGAGATCTCCTCTTAGTTGTACATAGGTCAGAGGGTCATTTAGAAGTCTGTATGCTTCTGCAATGTAGTCTACTTTATTTTGGATGACAAGGCCTCCTCCCTTGTCCGCTTCTCTGAGGATTATATTATCCATATCATTATTTGTTTTAATGCCTCTTTTTATCTTCTGCACAAGTTATCCTGTTTGATTTTGAAATTTTGAAATTTGTGCATAGGTTTTAAAGTTCTTTTGAGACTAAATCTTTGAAGGTGGGAATAAAGTTCCCTTTTGACTGTGTAGGATAGAAGATGGAGGAGGGTTTTAAATTGGAATTATTTCTGGTTTCCAAATAGACATCTCCCATTAGATTTTCACTTTCTAGATTAAGTTCTTCTAAAATGTTTAATGTTTCCTTGTCAAATTCTGACAAATTTTCTCTGGGATTTATAGTTTCTTTTTGTTTGATTTTTTCCATAGTGTCTGCAAAGAGTTAATTTGCAAATAAATTTATTTAAATCAATAAATAAATTGAATGGGTTTGGACCCCGGGTGGGGGCAAAACTAAGTCCTTTGGAGAGAACTTCCATTTGGGTGTCCATGAAGGAGGATGAGGAGAGATTAAATATTTTTAATAGTTTATCTCCTTTTTCCCCCTTTTTATTGGGGTTATTGCTGTTTCGTTTTCGTTTTCCGGTTCCCACCATACCTCTTCTTCTTCTTCCTCTACGGGTCCTTTTCTCTTTCTGCTTTGATCCCTTGACCACTCTGGTCTTAGGTTTATTTTGTGATTGAGTGGTTCCGCTGGAGTTGAGTATTGTATCTCTGTAGTATTTGGAAAATTTTTGGGGTAATAGTTTCCTGTCCATTCCCTCTCTAAAAAATTCTGTTTCTGGTTTCTATATTGTGGTGGTAGGTATGTATTATCTTTTTGCCTATAAGGATCATAGTGACTTGGACCTGGGTTGGAATTTCTCCACTCCGGTTTACTCTTGTTAAAGTGGGTTTGCTGATGATTTAAATATTGTTGTTGTGGTGTATCTCGTCTGTTATGGTATACATTGTTGTGCATATTGTTACATCTGTTAGTTTTTTTGAAATTGTCCCTATTCTCTGTATTTCTATGCCAAGAGACTTGTTTTTGACTATATTGATCTTTCCTACCTTTTTTTCCACTGTGGATTATGATAAAGATTTTTTATTTTATTTGTGTTTCTGTTTTGATAGTGGTCTGAATTTGTACTATTTGTTCGTAATTGATAATTAGAATTCTGCCTAGCATGGGAATTGTGATTACTGTATTGGACTCTGGGTTGTTGGATTATTGTCAGGTTTATGTTCCTTTTTGTTGTTGCAGCAGTAACTGTGATTTATTATAAAGATCTCAGCTGCAGACCTAAAATTAGTATTTGTACCACTTTCCTATTTGCTAATATAGGGAGTGCAGAATTATTAGGCAAGTTGTATTTTTGAGGATTAATTTTATTATTGAACAACAACCATGTTCTCAATGAACCCAAAAAACTCATTAATATCAAAGCTGAATAGTTCTGGAAGTAGTTTTTAGTTTGTTTTTAGTTATAGCTATTTTAGGGGGATATCTGTGTGTGCAGGTGACTATTACTGTGCATAATTATTAGGCAACTTAACAAAAAACAAATTTATACCCATTTCAATTATTTATTTTTACCAGTGAAACCAATATAGCATCTCAACATTCACAAATATACATTTCTGACATTCAAAAACAAAACAAAAACAAATCAGTGACCAATATAGCCACCTTTCTTTGCAAGGACACTCAAAAGCCTGCAATCCATGGATTCTGTCAGTGTTTTGATCTGTTCACCATCAACATTGCGTGTAGCAGCAACCACAGCCTCCCAGACACTGTTCAGAGAGGTGTACTGTTTTCCCTCCTTGTAAATCTCACATTTGATGATGGACCACAGGTTCTCAATGGGGTTCAGATCAGGTGAACAAGGAGGCCATGTCATTAAATTTTCTTCTTTTATACCCTTTCTTGCCAGCCCCGCTGTGGAGTACTTGGACACGTGTGATGGAGCATTGTCCTGCATGAAAATCATGTTTTTCTTGAAGGATGCAGACTTCTTCCTGTACCACTGTTTGAAGAAGGTGTCTTCCAGAAACTGGCAGTAGGACTGGGAGTTGAGCTTGACTCCATCCTCAACCCGAAAAGGCCCCACAAGCTCATCTTTGATGATACCAGCCCAAACCAGTACTCCACCTCCACCTTGCTGGCGTCTGAGTCGGACTGGAGCTCTCTGCCCTTTACCAATCCAGCCACGGGCCCATCCATCTGGCCCATCAAGACTCACTCTCATTTCATCAGTCCATAAAACCTTAGAAAATCAGTCTTGAGATATTTCTTGGCCCAGTCTTGACGTTTCAGCTTGTGTGTCTTGTTCAGTAGTGGTCGTCTTTCAGCCTTTCTTACCTTGGCCATGTCTCTGAGTATTGCACACCTTGTGCTTTTGGGCACTCCAGTGATGTTGCAGCTCTGAAATATGGCCAAACTGGTGGCAAGTGGCATCTTGGCAGCTGCACGCTTGACTTTTCTCAGTTCATGGGCAGTTATTTTGCGCCTTGGTTTTTCCACATGCTTCTTGCGACCCTGTTGACTATTTTGAATGAAACGCTTGATTTATTCGATGATCACGCTTCAGAAGCTTTGCAATTTTAAAAGTGCTGCATCCCTCTGCAAGATATCTCACTATTTTTGACTTTTCTGAACCTGTCAAGTCCTTCTTTTGACCCATTTTGCCAAAGGAAAGGAAGTTGCCTAATAATTATGCACACCTGATATAGGGTGTTGATGTCATTAGACCACACCCCTTCTCATTACAGAGATGCACATCACCTAATATGCTTAATTGGTAGTAGGCTTTCGAGCCTATACAGCTTGGAGTAAGACAACATGCATAAAGAGGATGATGTGGTCAAAATACTAATTTGCCTAATAATTCTGCACTCCCTGTATGTGATTAGTAGCTATTGCAGCAAGTGGATTTGATGCAGCAGAGAAGTAAACTGTAACAAAATTATATTACAATTTGTATCTCTGATATGCAGGATCTATCTGTAAGTAATCAGCGGATTTATGGTATACAACTAATGAATATCCATTTATATAACAGTCCTACTGGGAGTTAACATTTAGTTGAGAATTACTAGTGCTGTGCTTGACAGCGTTTTTGTTGCGAGGCTCAGGAGTGAGAGGAGATTGAGTGACTGAGTAAGTGCGGTATTGAGGCTGAATGCGGAACAAGTTTTGGAAACATAGACATGCAAGATACCTGTGAGAAGTAGACTATTTACCTCCTGTTGTCACCAGTGGTTCCCCTGCTGTGATTCCGGTTTGGGAGAGTGTGAAGGCAGTATGCTGGTTTGCTATTGCGAGCGGGTAGAGTGGGCGTGAATTCTCACAGTAGAGCTGGAGTGACAGATGACGTCACACGCTGAGGCTGGAAACGGAACGGAGTGTAAATATCAAAGTCTTGAGACTCCGGCTGTAAATTACTTCGGTTTGCTTGAGAATCGCCAAGAGAGAATGTGATGCCAACGGACAGAGCAGGTTTGAGGTGTGGCTGATAAGCTTGGTGATTGTTGAATAAGCAGTATTAAATGTATGAAGCAGTACAGTTCCCAAACAATAACTCTGTTCGTCTAAGTAGCTAGATGGGTAGGTTGAATATTCAGATATAATCCCGATGAGCTAAAGGATGTTGAATATCCAGAAGGAATCAGTAAGAATAATACTATTAAGTAGGAGCTTAGCTGGATGCGACTTCACAGTACATTGAGTCAAAAAACTAAGCACTAGGAACAGGGCGTCGTCAGAATTTAAAGGGACAGGTAGATGCAAAAGTCATAGGTGGGACGAACCAAGTATTTTCCTGACAATGATTCTGCCCTCAGTCTGAGTGTTATTCTCTTTATTGCCTTTGAATCTATTAGTGTTGCTAGGTAATGGATTATGTTGTGTACTCTGTATTCCCTCTGATTTTGGGGGTTCCTCCCATATTTCTTCCGCCCCCTCTGGGTTGTGGGATTCTTCTCCCTCTTGCATATCTAGATAATCTCTCAGGAATTTTTTCCTCTTTTTTGCTTCTGGAGATCTTATCTTTGTTTTTCTCATCCAGTTCCTTAAATATAGGGTCTCTTTTATGTTTTTCTAAGTTGTTTTTTAGATCTTTTATCTCTGAGGATATTTTTTCTACTTTAAAATTTCTGTATCTACAGGCGATTTTCATTAGAGTAAGTGAGCAGTGTCCCACTCTGTAAGGATCACTGACATTGTGTAGTTACTTTTAAAAACCACTTAGCTGCACCTCGACACAAACTAACTATTTTTATTGCATTATTTTATTGCATTATTTTTGAATGGACATTAGAACAATAACTTATTTGGCAACCATTTATTGTGCTCAGCAATACTAACGCCTAGATTTAGAGTTCTGCGGCCAAAGGGGTGCGTTAGCTTCGCGAGCTTTTTTCTGGCCGCACCTTTTAAATACCGCTGGTATTTAGAGTTCACAGAATGGCTTTGTTTTAATAGCTAAAATAGTTAAAATAATTACAAAATTACCTGTAAAATAAATCCTAACCTAAGTTGCAATTAAACCTAACACTACACTATCAATAAATAAATTAAATAAAATACCTCCAATTACCTACAATTAAACCTAACACTACACTATCAATACATTAATTAAATACAATACCTATAAATAACTACAATTAAATAAACTAACTAAAGTACAAAAAATAAAAAAGAACTAAGATACAAAAAATAATAAAATATTTACAAAGATTAGAAAAATATTACAATTTTAAACTAATTACACCTACTCTAAGCCCCCTAATAAAATAACAAAGACCCCCAAAATAAAAAAATGCCCTACCCTATTCTAAATTTAAAAAGTTCAAAGCTCTTTTACATTACCAGCCCTTAAAAGGACCTTTTGTGGGGCATGCCCCAAAGAATTCAGCTCTTTTGCCTGTAAAAAAAAAACCATACAATACCCCCCCCCCAACATTACAACCCACCACCCACATACCCCTAATATATCCCAAACCCCCCTTAAATAAACCTAACACTAAGCCCCTGAAGATCTTCCTACCTTATCTTCACCTCGCCGGGTATCACCGATCGGTCCTGGCTCCAAAATCTTCATCCAACCCAAGCGGGGGCTGGCGATCCATAATCCTGCAGCTGAAGAGGTCCAGAAGAGGCTCCAAAGTCTTCATCCTATCCGGGAAGAAGAGGCGATCCAGACCGGCAACCATCTTGATCCAAGCGGCATCTTCTATCTTCATCTGATGAGGAACAGCTCCATCATGAAGACCTCCAGCGCGGATCAATCTTCTTCCTCCGACGTCCAACTGAAGAATGACGGTTCCTTTAAGGGATGTCATCCAAGATGGCGTCCCTCGAATTCCGATTGGCTGATAGGATTCTATCAGCCAATCGGAATTAAGGTAGGAAAATTCTGATTGGCTGATGGAATCAGCCAATCAGAATCAAGTTCAATCCGATTGGCTGATCCGATCAGCCAATCAGATTGAGCTCGCATTCTATTGGCTGATCGGAACAGCCAATAGAATGCGAGCTCAATCTGATTGGCTGATCGGATTAGCCAATCGGATTGAACTTGATTCTGATTGGCTGATTCCAGTGTTAGGTTTAATTGTAACTTAGGTTAGGTTTAATTGTAGTGTTAGGTTTAATTGTAACTTAGGTTAGGATTTATTTTACAGGTAATTTTGTAATTATTTTAACTATTTTAGCTATTAAATAGTTCTTAACTATTTAATAGCTATTGCACCTGGTTAAAATAAATACAAAGTTACCTGTAAAATAAATATAAATCCTTAAATAGCTATAATATAATTATAATTTATATTGTAGCTATATTAGGGTTTATTTTGCAGGTAAGTATTTAGCTTTAAATGGGAATAATTTATTTAATAAGAGTTAATTTATTTTGTTAGATTTAAATTATATTTAATTTAGGGGGGTGTTAGTGTTAGGGTTAGACTTAGCTTTAGGGGTTAATCCATTTATTACAGTAGCGGCGAGATTCGGTCGGCAGATTAGGGGTTAATAATTGAAGTTAGGTGTCGGCGATGTTAGGGAGGGCAGATTAGGGGTTAATACTATTTATTATAGGGTTATTGAGGCGGGAGTGAGGCGGATTAGGGGTTAATAACTTTATTATAGTAGCGGTGCGGTCCGCTCGGCAGATTAGGGGTTAATAAGTGTAGGCAGGTGGAGGCGACGTTGAGGGGGGCAGATTAGGGGTTAATAAATATAATTTAGGGGTTGGCGGTGTTAGGGGCAGCAGATTAGGGGTACATAAGGATAACGTAGGTGGCGGCGCTTTGAGGTTGGCAGATTAGGGGTTAATTATTGTAGGTAGCTGGCGGCGACGTTGTGGTGGGCAGGTTAGGGGTTAATAAATATAATATAGGGGTCGGCAGTGTTAGGGGCAGCAGATTAGGGGTACATAAGTATAACGTAGGTGGCGGTCGGCAGATTAGGGGTTAAAAAATATAATCGAGTGGCGGCGATGTGGGGGGACCTCGGTTTAGGGGTACATAGGTAGTTTATGGGTGTTAGTGTACTTTAGAGCACAGTAGTTAAGAGCTTTATGAACCGGCGTTAGTCCAGAAAGCTCTTAACTACTGACTTTTTTCTGCGGCTGGAGTTTTGTCATTAGAGTTCTAACGCTCACTTCAGCCACGATTCTAAATACCGGCGTTAGAAAGATCCCATTGAAAAGATAGGATACGCAAATGACGTAAGGGGATCTGCGGTATGGAAAAGTCGCGGCTGGAAAGTGAGCGTTAGACCCTTTAATGACTGACTATAACTAACGGCAGTAGCCCAAAACCAGCGTTAGGAGCCTCTAACGCTGGTTTTGACGGCTACCGCCCAACTCTAAATCTAGGCCTAAGTGATTCTCCCATCTGACGGAATCCTACAGAAGCGTTTATTTCCCAAGTGTTCACATACACTGATGTGCCTATACTTACCTCATATTTGATTGAGGTTTCCTCATGTGAGTGCATTTCTTATTGTGATTGTAAATAAAAGTTTGTTTTAAAACAGTATTATGCTATGTACTCTCTTATTCTTTCCAACATACTCTGCTGAGACATCGGGGTATACACAGATAGTAAATGAGGCAATATAAACACACGTTCCCTGATATCCTCTAGGAGGTGCTATACAGGGCAAATGACTGTGTATACAAAAGGATACCTATATAAGCAGGTGTGTGTATCAAAGGAGAAAATACACAAAGCAATGGGTTATGTAAATCACAAAAATCTCCAAGTGCAAAAAGTGTGGGGTATTACCACCATATAAAATCAGCATCAGGCATAAGTCCAGATAATATCAGCTGGATGAGAATTCTCCAAAGACTGGGTGTATATGCTACAGGATACTAGGGCCAGGGATTCGTGCCCTGATAGTAGCGTAGCTCCAAGCTATGTAAAACACTTAGAGTTGGTAAAATAAAAAACAAATTTATTAAAAATTTTAAAATACACAACTCATGTTTGTGCCAGTAAAAGCTTGGACAAGCAGAGAAACAGTGCAACGCGTTTCTCAGTAAAACTGTTTAATCAGGCATGTTTCTCATCTATTTCTTTCATCCTTATATAGGGCTACGCTACTAACAATATGCTACTAATTCTGATTTATTCGGTAGATTCGGCAGCTAATTCTGATTCATTCGGTAGATTCGGCAGTTTTTTAATTCGGAAATTCGAATCGATCCGAATCTCCGAATTTACAGAATTTTCCGAATTTCCGAATCAATACGAAATGAATCGCACATGTCTAATAAATACTACTAGCAGCAGGTACAGGGAGGTTTCTATGCCTCAGTTACATGCCTAGTGTCATGCGCAGAGCTAGGAGAGGTATAAATACTACTCTCACTGGGTACATGAAGGTTTCTATGCCTCAGTTACATGCCCTGTGTCATGCGTGCAGCAAGGAGAGGTATAAATACTATCAATGGGTACAGGGAGGTTTAAATGCCTCCGTTACATGCCCTATGTGAGGTGCAGATCAAGGAGAGGTATAAATACTATCACTGGGTACAGGGAGGTTTATATGCGTCAGTTACATGCCCTATGTCATGTGAGGAGCAAGGTAAGGTATAAATACTATCAGTGGGTACAGGGAGGTTTCTATGCCTCAATTACATGCCCTGTGTCATGAGCAGAGCAAGGAGAGGTATAAATGCTATCAGTGGGTACAGGGAGCATTATATGCCTCAGTTACATGCCCAGTGCCATTTGCGGAGCAAGGAGAGGTATAAATGCTATCAGTGGGTACAGGGAGGTTTATATGCCTCAGTTACATGCCCTGTGTCATGCGCGGAGCAAGGAGAGGTATAAATGCTATCAGTGAGTACAGGGAGGTTTTTATGCCTCAGTTACATGCCCTGTGTCATGCGTGGAGCAAGGAGGTATACATGCTATTGTGGGTACAATGAGAATTCTATGCCTCAGTTACATGCCCTGTGTCATGCACAGAGCAAGGAGGTATAAATGCTATCAGTGGGTACAGGGAGGTTTCTATGCCTCAGTTACATGCCCTATGTCATGCATGTTGCAAGGAGAGGTATAAATACTATCAGTGGGTACAGATAGGTTTCTATGCCTCTGTTACATGCCCAGTGCCATACGCAGAGCAAAAAGTGGTATAAATGCTATCAGTGGGTACAGGGAGGTTTTTATGCCTCAGTTGCATGCCCTGTGTCATGAGCGAAGTAAGTAAAGGTATAAATACTATAAGTGGGTACAGGGAGGTTTATATGCCTCAGTTAAATGCCCTATGTCATGCGTGGAGCAAGGAGAGGTATAAATACTACTATCAGTGGGTACAAGGAGGTTTCTATGCCTCAGTTACATGCCCAGTGCCATGCGCGGAGTAACAAGAGGTATAAATGTTATCAGTGGGTACAAGGAGGTTTATATGCCTCAGTTACATGCCCAGTGTCATGCTCAGAGTAAGGAGAGGTATACATGCTATCAGTGGGTACAGGGAGGTTTCTATGCCTCAGTTACATGCCCTGTGTCATGCGCAGAGTAAGAAGAGGTATAAATGTTATCAGTGGGTACAGGGAGGTTTCAATGCCTTCGTTACATGTCCTGTGTCATGCGCGGAGCAAGAAGAGGTATAAATGCTATCAGTGGGTACTGGGAAGTTTCTATGCCTCAGTTACATGCCCAGTACCATGCACGGATCACAGAGGTATAAATGCTATCAGTGGGTACAGGGAGGTTTCTATGCCTCAGTTACATGCCCAGTGTCATGCGCAGATTAAGGAGAGGTATAAATACTCTCAGTGGGTACAGAAAGGTTTCTATGCCTCAGTTGCATGCCCAGTGCCATGGGCGGAGCTATGAGAGATATAAATATTATCAGTGGGTACAGGGAGGTTTCTATGCATCTGTTATTATTATTATCGGTTATTTGTAGAGCGCCAACAGATTCCGCAGCGCTATAAACAAAGGGGGAGTACAACAAAACAATTATAGGGTAGAGGGCCCTGCCAAGAGTTGCACTGTTGTAGTCAGCTCTTAAGAAGGTGATCTACAAACAGCTGGACTTTTAGGCTTACATGCTAAGAGGGTTCAGGGGATTGCAGTGGAGGAGAGGAACTGGTATAAAGAAAGGTTAGTGTAGGTTGTATGCATCCCTGAACAGTAGAGTCTTTAGGGAGCACTTGAAGCTTTTAAAACTAGGGGAGAGTCTTGTGGAGCGTGGCAGAGAGTTCCACAAGATGGGAGCAAGTCTGGAGAAGTCCTGTAAACGGGAGTGAGATGAGGTGACAAGAGAGGTGGAGAGTAGGAGGTCATGAGCAGAGCGAAGGGGACGGGAGGGAGAGTATCTGCAGACAAGGTCTGAGATATAGGGGGGAGCAGTGCAGTAGAGGGCTTTGTATGACAGAGTGAGAATTTTGTGTTTGATCCTAGAGGCAAGAGGAAGCCAGTGAAGGGATTGGCAGAGAGGCGCAGCAGATGAAGAGCGACGTGTAAGGAAGATGAGTCTGGCAGAGGCATTCATTATGGATTGTAAAGGAGCTAGGCGGCAGGTGGGGAGACCAGAGAGGATCTGTTACATGCCCTATGTCATGCGCTTAGCAAGGAGAGGTATAAATGCTATCAGTTGGTACAGGGAGGTTTCTATGCCTCAGTTACATGCCCTGTGTCATGCATGGAACAAGGAGAGGTATAAATACTATCAGTGGGTAAAGGGGGGTTTCTATGCCTCAGTTACATGCCCAGTGCTATGTGCGGAGCAAGGAGAGGTATAAATACTATCAGTGGGTATAGGGAGGTTTCTATGCCTCAGTTACATGCTTTGTGTCATGCGCGGAGCAAGGAGCGGTATAAATACTAGTATCAGTGGGTACAGGAAGGATTATATGCCTCAGTTACATGCCCAGTGCCATGCGCGGAGCAAGGAGAGGTATAAATACTACTAGCAGGGGGTACAGGGAGGTTTATATGCCTCAGTTACATGACCAGTGCCATGCGTGGTGCAAGGAGAGGTATATATACTACTAGCAGTGGGTACAGGGAGGTTTATATGCCTCAGTTACATGCCCAGTGCCATGCGCGGAACCAGGAGAGATATAAATACTATCAGTGGGTGCAGGCGACATCCGCGCCCTGCTCAACCAAGGGCCCTGTGTCATGTGCGGAGCAAGGAGAGGTATAAATACTAGTATCAGTGGGTACAGGAAGGTTTCTATGCCTCAGTTACATGCCCAGTGCCATGCAAAGAGCAAGGAGAGGTATAAATACTACTAGCAGTGGGTACAGGGATGTTTATATGCCTCAGTTACATGACCAGTGCATGCGCAGTGCAAGGAGAGGTATAAATACTACTAGAAGTGGGTACAAGGAGGTTTCTATGCCTCAGTTACATGTCCAGTGCCATGCACGGAGCAAGGAGAGATATAAATACTACTATCAGTGGGTACAGAGAGGTTTCTATGCCTCAGTTACATGCCCAGTGCCATGTAGGTTGCAAGGAGAGATATAAATACTACTATCAGTGGGTACAGAGAGGTTTCTATGCCTCAGTTACATGCCCAGTGCCATGCGCAGAGCAAGGAGAGATATAAATACTACTATCAGTGGGTACAGAGGTTTCTATGCCTCAGTTACATGCCCAGTGCCATGTAGGTTGCAAGGAGAGATATAAATACTACTATCAGTGGGTACAGAGAGGTTTCTATGCCTCAGTTACATGCCCAGTGCCATGCGCAGAGCAAGGAGAGATATAAATACTACTATCAGTGGGTACAGGGAGGTTTCTATGCCTTAGTTGCATGTCCTGTGTCATGCGCGGAGCAAGGAGAGGTATAAAAACTACTATCAGTTGGTACAGGGAGGTTTAAATGCCTCAGTTACATGACCTATGCCATGCGCGGAGCAAGGAGAAGTATGCATACTATCAGTGGGTACAGGGAGGTTTCTATACCTCAGTTACATGCCCTGTGTCATGCGCGGAACAAGGAAAGGTATAAATACTATCAGTGGGTAAAGGGGGGTTTCTATGCCTCAGTTACATGCCCAGTGCCATGTGCGGACCAAGGAGATGGATAAATACTATCAGTGGGTACAGGGAGGTTTCTATGCCTCAGTTACATGCCTAGTGTCATGCACAGAGCTAGGAGAGGTATAAATACTACTCTCACTGGGTACATGAAGGTTTCTATGCCTCAGTTACATGCCCTGTGTCATGCACAGATCAAGGAGTGGTATAGATGTTATCAGTGGGTACAGGGAGGTTTATATGCCTTAGAAACATGCCCTGTGTCATGCGCATAGCAAGAAGAGGTATAAATGCTATCAGTGGGTACAGGGAGGTTTCAATGACTCAGTAACATGCCCTGTGTCATGCGCGGAGCAAGGAGAGGTATAAATGCTATCAGTGAGTACTGGGAAGTTCATATGCCTCAGTTACATGCCCAGTACCGTGCACAGATCACAGAGGTATAAATGTTATCAGTGGGTACAGGGAGGTTTCTATGCCTCAGTTACATGCACAGTGTCATGTGCAGATCAAGGAGAGGTATAAATACTCTCAGTGGGTACAGGGAGGTTTCTATGCCTCAGTTACATGCCCAGTGTCATGTGCAGATCAAGGAGAGGTATAAATACTCTCAGTGGGTCCAGGGAGGTATCTTTGCCTCAGTTACATGCCCTGTATCATGCGCGGAGCAAGGAGAGGTATAAATGCTATCAGTGGGTACAGGGAGGTTTCTATGCCTTAGTTACATGCCCTGTGTCATGCGCGTAGCAAGAAGAGGTATAAATATTATCAGTGGGTACAGGGAGGTTTCTATGCCTCAGTTACATGGCCAGTGCCATGCGCGAATCGCTATCAGTGGGTACAGCGAGGTTTCTATGCCTCAGTTACATGCCCTATGTCATGCGCGGAGCAAGGAGGGGTATAAATACTATCAGTGGGTACAGGGAGGTTTCTATGACTCAGTTACATGCCCTGTGTCATTCGCAGAGCAAGAAGAGGTATAAATGCTATCAGTGGGTACAGGGTGGTTTCTATGCCTTAGTTACATGTCCTGTGTCATGCGCTGAGCAAGAAGAGGTATAAATGTTATCAGTGGGTACTGGGAAGTTTCTATGCCTTAGTTACATGCCCAGTGTCATGGGCAGATCAAGGAGAGGTATAAATATTATCAGTGGGTACAGGGATGTTTTTATGCCTCAGTTACATGCCCTATGTCATGCGCGGAGCAAGGAGGTATAAATGCTATCAGTGGGTACAGGGAGGTTTATTTGCCTAAGTTACATGCCCTGTGTCATGCATGGAGCAAGGAGAGGTATAAATGCTATCAGTGGGTACAAGGAGGTTTCTATGACTTAGTTACATGCCCTATGTCTTGCGCGGAGCAAGGAGGTCTAAATGCTATCAGTGGGTACAGGGAGGTTTCTATGCCTAAGTTACATGCCCTGTGTCATGCATGGAGCAAGGAGAGGTATAAATGCTATCAGTGGGTACAGGGAGGTTTCTATGCCTAAGTTAAATGCCCTGTGTCATGCGCGGAGCAAGGAGAGGTATAAATACTATCAGTGGGTACAGGGAGGTTTAAATGCCTCCGTTACATGCCCTATATCAGGTGCAGATCAAGGAGAGGTATAAATACTATAACTGGGTACAGGGAGGTTTATATGCGTCAGTTACATGCCCTATGTCAGGTGAGGAGCAAGGTAAGGTATAAATACTATCAGTGGGTACAGGGAGGTTTCTATGCCTCAATTACATGCCCTGTGTCATGAGCAGAGCAAGGAGAGGTATAAATGCTATCAGTGGGTACAGGGAGCATTATATGCCTCAGTTACATGCCCAGTGCCATTTGCGGAGCAAGGAGAGGTATAAATGCTATCAGTGGGTACAGGGAGGTTTATATGCCTCAGTTACATGCCCTGTGTCATGCACGGAGCAAGGAGAGGTATAAATGCTATCAGTGGGTACAGGGAGGTTTTTATGCCTCAGTTACATGCCCTGTGTCATGCGCGGAGCAAGGAGGTATAAATGCTATCGTGGGTACAATGAGAATTCTATGCCTCAGTTACATGCCCTGTGTCATGCACAGAGCAAGGAGGTATAAATGCTATCAGTGGGTACAGGGAGGTTTCTATGCCTCAGTTACATGCCCTATATCATGCAAGGTGCAAGGAGAGGTATAAATACTATCAGTGGGTACAGGTAGGTTTCTATGCCTCAGTTACATACCCAGTGCCATGCGCGGAGCAAAAAGTGGTATAAATGCTATCAGTGGGTACAGGGCGGTTTCTATGCCTCAGTTAAATGCCCTATGTCATGCGTGGAGCAAGGAGAGGTATAAATACTACTATCAGTGGGTACAAGGAGGTTTCTATGCCTCAGTTACATGCCCAGTGCCATGCGCGGAGTAACAAGAGGTATAAATGTTATGAGTGGGTACAGGGAGGTTTATATGCCTCAGTTACATGCCCAGTGTCATGCTCGGAGTAAGGAGAGGTATACATGCTATCAGTGGGTACAAGGAGGTTTTTATGCATCAGTTACATGCCCTGTGTCATGAGTGGAGCAAGAAGATGTATAAATACTATCAGTGGGTACAGGGAGGTTTCTATGCCTCAGTTACATGCCCTATGTCATGCATGGAACAAGGAGAGGTATAAATACTATCAGTGGGTACAGGGACGTTTCTATGCCTCAGTTACATGCCCTATGTCATGCGCAGAGCAAGAAGAGGTATAAATGCTATCAGTGGGTACAGGGAGGTTTCTATGCCTCAGTTACGTGCCCTGTGTCATGCGCGGAGTAAGAAGAGGTATAAATGTTATCAGTGGGTACAGGAACGTTTCAATGCCTTCGTTACATGTCCTGTGTCATGCGCGGAGCAAGGAGAGGTATAAATGCTATCAGTGGGTACTGGGAATTTCTATGCCTCAGTTACATGCCTAGTACCATGCACGGATCACAGAGGTATAAATGCTATCAGTGGGTACAGGGAGGTTTCTATGCCTCAGTTACATGCCCAGTGTCATGCGCAGATTAAGGAGAGGTATAAATACTCTCAGTGGGTACAGAAAGGTTTCTATGCCTCAGTTGCATGCCCAGTGCCATGGGCGGAGCTATGAGAGATATAAATATTATCAGTGGGTACAGGGAGGTTTCTATGCATCTGTTATTATTATTATCGGTTATTTGTAGAGCGCCAACAGATTCCGCAGCGCTATAAACAAAGGGGGAGTACAACAAAACAATTATAGGGTAGAGGGCCCTGCCAAGAGTTGCACTGTTGTAGTCAGCTCTTAAGAAGGTTATCTACAAACAGCTGGACTTTTAGGCTTACATGCTAAGGGGGTTCAGGGGATAGCAATGGAGGAGAGGAACTGGTATAAAGAAAGGTTAGTGTAGGTTGTATGCGTCCCTGAACAGTAGAGTCTTTAGGGAGCACTTGAAGCTTTTAAAACTAGGGGAGAGTCTTGTGGAGCGAGGCAGAGAGTTCCACAAGATGGGAGCCAGTCTGGAGAAGTCCTGTAAACAGGAGTGTGATGAGGTAACAAGAGAGTAGGAGGTCATGAGCAGAGCGAAGGGGACAGGAGGGAGAGTATCTGGAGACAAGGTCTGAGATGTAGGGGGGAGCAGTGCAGTTGAGGGCTTTGCATGTCAGAGTGAGAGTTTTGTGTTTGATCCTAGAGGCAAGAGGAAGCCAGTGAAGGGATTGGCATAGAGGCGCAGCAGATGAAGAGCGACGTATAAGGAAGATGAGTCTGGCAGAGACATTCATTATGGATTGTAAAGCAGCTAGGCGGCAGGTGGGGAGACCAGAGAGGATCTGTTACATGCCCTATGTCATGCGCTTAGCAAGGAGAGGTATAAATGCTATCAGTTGGTACAGGGAGGTTTCTATGCCTCAGTTGCATTCCTTGTGTCATGCGCGGAGCAAGGAGAGGTATAAATACTACTATCAGTGGGTACAGGGAGGTTTATATGCCTCAGTTACATGCCCAGTGCCATGCGCAGAGCAAGGAGAGATATAAATACTATCAGTGGGTACAGGCGACATCCGCACCCTGCTAGACCTCTCAGCCGCATTCGACACTGTAGACCACAGCAACCTCTTCACGCACCAACACAATGCTGGCATCGGCAAATCTAGGCGACATCCTCGACTCATCACTTTCCATTGACCGCCAAGTCAATGCCGTCTCTTCAACTTGTTTTCACATACTCCACCTACTAAGAAAAATCTTCAAGGGGATCCCCACCGATACTAGAAAATCTGTCATCCATGCCCTCGTCAGTAGTCGACTGGACTACGGCAATGCACTCTACGCCGGGTCCACCATCAAGCTCAAGAAGCAATTTCAACGCATCCAGAACACCTCGGCCAGACTCATCCTTGACATCTCTCACCAAAACCACATCACCGAACACCTAAGGAACCTACACTGGCTCCCCGTCAACAAGAGAATCACCTTCAAGCTCCTAACCCATGCATTCAAGGCCCTCCACAACATCGGTCCTGAATACATCAACCACCGTGTCAAATTCTACACCCCCTCCAGACAACTCCGCTCTGCCGACCAAGCACTCGCAGTCATCCCCCGCATCAAGAAAAAAACAGCTGGAGGAAAATCCTTCTCCTATATGGCAGCAAGGTCATGGAACTCCCTCCTGCTGCACCTCAGACAATCCACCTCCCTTACAAACTTCAGGAAGGACCTCAAGACCTGGCTCTTCGACTGGATCGTCTTCCCTTAGCCCCCCTCTCCCCCCCCCCTCCCTTAGCGCCTTGAGACCCTCACGGGTGATTAGTTTGCGCTTTACAAGTACCCAATAGAATAGAATAGAATAGGGAGGTTTCTATGCCTCAGTTGCATGCCCTGTGTCATGTGCGGAGCAAGGAGAGGTATAAATGCTATCAGTGAGTACAGGGAGGATTCTATGCCTCAGTTACATGCCTTGTGTCATGAGCGGTGCAAGGAGAGGTATAAATGCTATCTATCAGTGGGTACAGGGAGGAATCTATGCCTCAGTTACATGCCCAGTGCCATGCATGGAGCAAGGAGGTATAAATGCTATCATTGGGTACAGGGAAGTTTCTATGCCTCAGTTACATGACCTGTGCCATGTGCGGAGCAAGGAGAGATATAAATACTATCAGTGGGTACAGGGAGGATTCTATGCCTCAGTTACATGCCCTTTGTCATGCGCAGAGCAAGGAGAGGTATAAATACTACTATCAGTGGGTACAGGGAGATTTATATGCCTCAGTTACATGCCCAGTGCCATGCGCAGAGCAAGGAGAGATATAAATACTATCAGTGGGTACAGGCGACATCCGCACCCTGCTCGACCAAGGAGAGACTGCCGCCCTCATCCTTCTAGACCTCTCAGACGCTTTCGACACTGTAGCCCACAGCACCCTCTTCACGTGCCTACATGATGCTGGCATCCGCAATAAGGCCCTGGAATGGATCACCTCCTTCCTCAGCGGCAGAGCCCAGAAAGTCAGACTTCCACCTTTCTCCTCCAATCCCACAGCAATCAGCTGCGGCGTACCCCAAGGCTCTTCTCTTATCCCCACCCTCTTCAACATCTACATGGCCCCCCTCGCCGCCATCATCCTACAACACAACCTCAACATCGTCTCCTATGCTGACGACACCCAGTTAATCATCTCACTCACCCGAGACCCCGCCACCGCCAAGAAAAATGTCCACGAAGGACTTACAGCAATTGCCACCTGGATGAACAACAACTGTAATGGTAACACACACTGTATTTAGAGGAACACAACTGCAGATTGCAAATGATAGATTGTTTTCACAGATGTTATTGATTCCTCTATGGAAAGAGGGGAATCTGTTGATCAGTGAAATTAATATATTCTTAAGTTCTGAGTATCAGTACACAGATTTGGTGGAGTAGTAGAAATGGTGCTCTATTCCACTACCTTTTATGTTAGTGAGTTCTAATAGGATGTAGCAACTCAGAGAACCTCAGAGTGAGCTCAGTGATACAGTGGTAGCTATTAACAAGTTTACTTAGTTCAATCCAATAAAGCTTAGCAATTGTACTTAAGTAGTTAATTATAGGTAATGGTTAAACACAGAAATTGTACCTACGTTAAGCCAGATCAACCCCCTCTTACTTCAGATATTAAGTCCCAATCACTCTTTGCTTTCAGCTGCAAAAGAAGTCGGACCGCTGCAACGGATCTGTCCCTCTGCCTGTCAGCACAGTGAAGCAAGTGCTGTGCGCGGAGGACAGGAAGTGACGTATCGGCAGGTACGGTGTTGTTCTCACGGAGACGACTGGTAGGATAAAAAGATGTTAAAGTCAGATCTTACCAATTTGTAAATCCCAGATGATGGTCCCAATGGTAGTGAGTGTTGAGTTATCCTGTTATGAGTTTTGAGGTGGCGGTCAGTTGAAATGTACACAGAGTTGTACAGAGAGCAGAAGTGCTTCAGAACTTAATGCTGAAATAAAGCAAAACATAATCAACAGACTTGAAATATTTCATTTAGATTCTCTTGGCTTGTATTACACCTAACTTGGGCTAGGTTTCCAAAATACTGAGCAAGGTGTGTTGAGAGAACAGGTGTTTTAAAGGAGGTGTGACCAATCAATCTCCACGATGATGTCACGTTAAAGAAATAGTACTTAAAACAACTTAAAGAGACAGGAAACCCTGACAACAACCATCTCAAACTCAACACTGACAAGACCGATATCCTCCTCCTTGGACCCACCAAATCTGCATGGGATGAATCCTGGTGGCCCACAGCCCTCTGACACCCTCCAACTCCAACACACCATGCACAAAATCTAGGCGTCATCCTTGACTCATCACTTTCAATATCGTCTCTTCGACTTGTTTTCACATACTCCACCTACTGCGAAAAATCTTCAAGTGGATCCCCACCGATACTAGAAAATCTGTCATCCATGCCCTCGTCAGTAGTCGACTGGACTACGGCAATGCACTCTACGCTGGGTCCACCATCAAGCTCCAGAAACAACTTCAACGCATCCAGAACACCTCGGCCAGACTCATCCTTGACATCCCTCGCCAAAACCACATCACCGAACAACTAAGGAACCTACACTGGCTCCCCGTCAACAAGAGAATCACCTTCAAGCTCCTAACCCATGCATTCAAGGCCCTCCACAACATCGGTCCTGAATACATCAACCACCGTGTCAATTTCTACACCCCCTCCAGACAACTCCGCTCTGCCGACCAAGCACTCGCAGTCATCCCCCGCATCAAGAAAAAAACAGCTGGAGGAAAATCCTTCTCCTATATGGCAGCAAAGTCATGGAACTCCCTCCCGCTGCACCTCAGACAATCCACCTCCCTTACAAACTTCAGGAAGGACCTCAAGACCTGGCTCTTCGACTGAATCGTCTTCCCTTAGCCCCCCTCTCCCCCCCCTCCCATAGCGCCTTGAGACCCTCACGGGTGATTAGTTTGCGCTTTACCAGTACCCAATAGAATAGCATAGAATAGGGAGGTTTCTATGCCTCAGTTGCAAGGAGGTATAAATGCTATCATTGGGTACAGGGAAGTTTCTATGCCTCAGTTACATGCCCAGTGCCATGCGCAGAGCAAGGAGAGATATAAATACTATCAGTGGGTACAGGCGACATCCGCACCCTGCTCGACCAAGGAGAGACTGCAGCCCTCATCCTTCTAGACCTCTCAGCCGCATTCGACACTGTAGCCCACAGCACCCTCTTCACGCGCCTACATGATGCTGGCATCCGCAATGCTATCAGTGGGTACAGGGAGGAATCTATGCCTCAGTTACATGCCCAGTGCCATGCACAGAGCAAGGAGGTATAAATGCTTTCATTGGGTACAGGGAGGATTCTATGCCTCAGTTACATGTCCTTTGTCATGCGCAGAGCAAGGAGAAGTATAAATACTTTCAGTGGGTACAGGGAGGATTCTATGCCTCAGTTACATGCCCTTTGTCATGCGCAGAGCAAGGAGAGGTATAAATACTTTCAGTGGGTACAGGGAGGATTCTATGCCTCAGTTGCATGCCCTGTGTCATGCATGGAGCAAGGAGAGATATAGATACTATCAGTGGGTACAGGGAGGATTCTATGCCTCAGTTACATGCCCTGTGTCATGCGCTGAGCAAGGAGAGGTATAAATACTATCAGTGGGTACAGGAGGTTTCTATGCCTCAGTTACATGCCCAGTACCATGCATGGAGCAAGGAGAGGTATAAATACTATCAGTGGGTACAGGAGGTTTCTATGCCTCAGTTACATGCCCAGTACCATGCATGGAGCAAGGAGAGGTATAAATACTATCAGTGGGTACAGGAGGTTTCTATGCCTCAGATACATGCCCAGTACCATGCATGGAGCAAGGAGAGATATAAATACTATCAGTGGGTACAAGATGGTTTCTATGCCTCAGTTACATGCCCTGTGTCATGCGCAGAGCAAGGAGAGGTATAAATGCTATCAGTGGGTACAGGGAGGTTTCTATGCCTCAGTTACATGCCCTGTATCATGCGCGGAGCAAGGAGAGGTATAAATGCTATCAGTGGGTACAGGGAGGTTTCTATGCCTCAGTTACATGCCCTGTATCATGCGCGGAGCAAGGAGAGGTATAAATGCTATCAGTGGGTACAGGGAGGTTTCTATGCCTTAGTTACATGCCCTGTGTCATGCACGTAGCAAGAAGAGGTATAAATATTATCAGTGGGTACAGGGAGGTTTCTATGCCTCAGTTACATGGCCAGTGCCATGCGCGGATCGCTATGAGTTGGTACAGCGAGGTTTCTATGCCTCAGTTACATGCCCTATGTCATGCGCGGAGCAAGGAGGGGTATAAATACTATCAGTGGGTACAGGGAGGTTTCTATGACTCAGTTACATGCCCTGTGTCATTCGCAGAGCAAGAAGAGGTATAAATGCTATCAGTGGGTACAGGGAGGTTTCTATGCCTTAGTTACATGTCCTGTGTCATGCGCTGAGCAAGAAGAGATATAAATGTTATCAGTGGGTACTGGGAAGTTTCTATGCCTTAGTTACATGCCCAGTGTCATGGGCAGATCAAGGAGAGGTATAAATATTATCAGTGGGTACAGGGATGTTTTTATGCCTCAGTTACATGCCCTATGTCATGCGCGGAGCAAGGAGGTATAAATGCTATCAGTGGGTACAGGGAGGTTTCTATGCCTAAGTTACATGCCCTGTGTCATGCATGGAGCAAGGAGAGGTATAAATGCTATCAGTGGGTACAAGGAGGTTTCTATGACTTAGTTACATGCCCTATGTCTTGCACGGAGCAAGGAGGTATAAATGCTATCAGTGGGTACAGGGAGGTTTCTATGCCTAAGTTACATGCCCTGTGTCATGCATGGAGCAAGGAGAGGTATAAATGCTATCAGTGGGTACAGGGAGGTTTCTATGCCTAAGTTACATGCCCTGTGTCATGCGCGGAGCAAGGAGAGGTATAAATACTATCAGTGGGTACAGGGAGGTTTAAATGCCTCCGTTACATGCCCTATGTCAGGTGCAGATCAAGGAGAGGTATAAATACTATCACTGGGTACAGGGAGGTTTATATGCGTCAGTTACATGCCCTATGTCATGTGAGGAGCAAGGTAAGGTATAAATACTATCAGTGGGTACAGGGAGGTTTCTATGCCTCAATTACATGCCCTGTGTCATGAGCAGAGCAAGGAGAGGTATAAATGCTATCAGTGGGTACAGGGAGCATTATATGCCTCAGTTACATGCCCAGTGCCATTTGCGGAGCAAGGAGAGGTATAAATGCTATCAGTGGGTACAGGGAGGTTTATATGCCTCAGTTACATGCCCTGTGTCATGCGCGGAGCAAGGAGAGGTATAAATGCTATCAGTGGGTACAGGAAAGGTTTTTATGCCTCAGTCACATGCCCTGTGTCATGCGCAGAGCAAGGAGGTATAAATGCTATCGTGGGTACAATGAGAATTCTATGCCTCAGTTACATGCCCTGTGTCATGCACAGAGCAAGGAGGTATAAATGCTATCAGTGGGTACAGGGAGGTTTCTATGCCTCAGTTACATGCCCTATATCATGCAAGGTGCAAGGAGAGGTATAAATACTATCAGTGGGTACAGGTAGGTTTCTATGCCTCAGTTACATGCCCAGTGCCATGCGCGGAGCAAAAAGTGGTATAAATGTTATCAGTGGGTACAGGGAGGTTTCTATGCCTCAGTTAAATGCCCTATGTCATGCGTGGAGCAAGGAGAGGTATAAATACTACTATCAGTGGGTACAAGGAGGTTTCTATGCCTCAGTTACATGCCCAGTGCCATGCGCGGAGTAACAAGAGGTATAAATGTTATCAGTGGGTACAGGGAGGTTTATATGCCTCAGTTACATGCCCAGTGTCATGCTCGGAGTAAGGAGAGGTATACATGCTATCAGTGGGTACAAGGAGGTTTTTATGCATCAGTTACATGCCCTGTGTCATGAGTGGAGCAAGAAGATGTATAAATACTATCAGTGGGTACAGGGAGGTTTCTATGCCTCAGTTACATGCCCTATGTCATGCATGGAACAAGGAGAGGTATAAATACTATCAGTGGGTACAGGGAGGTTTCTATGCCTCAGTTACATGCCCTATGTCATGCGCAGAGCAAGAAGAGGTATAAATGCTATCAGTGGGTACAGGGAGGTTTCTATGCCTCAGTTACATGCCCTGTGTCATGCGCAGAGTAAGAAGAGGTATAAATGTTATCAGTGGGTACAGGAAGGTTTCAATGCCTTCGTTACATGTCCTGTGTCATGCGCGGAGCAAGGAGAGGTATAAATGCTATCAGTGGGTACTGGGAAGTTTCTATGCCTCAGTTACATGCCCAGTACCATGCACGGATCACAGAGGTATAAATGCTATCAGTGGGTACAGGGAGGTTTCTATGCCTCAGTTACATGCCCAGTGTCATGCGCAGATTAAGGAGAGGTATAAATACTCTCAGTGGGTACAGAAAGGTTTCTATGCCTCAGTTGCATGCCCAGTACCATGTGCGGAGCTATGAGAGATATAAATATTATCAGTGGGTACAGGGAGGTTTCTATGCATCTGTTATTATTATTATCGGTTATTTGTAGAGCGCCAACAGATTCCGCAGCGCTATAAACAAAGGGGGAGTACAACAAAACAATTATAGGGTAGAGGGCCCTGCCAAGAGTTGCACTGTTGTAGTCAGCTCTTAAGAAGGTTATCTACAAACAGCTGGACTTTTAGGCTTACATGCTAAGGGGGTTCAGGGGATAGCAATGGAGGAGAGGAACTGGTATAAAGAAAGGTTAGTGTAGGTTGTATGCGTCCCTGAACAGTAGAGTCTTTAGGGAGCACTTGAAGCTTTTAAAACTAGGGGAGAGTCTTGTGGAGCGAGGCAGAGAGTTCCACAAGATGGGAGCCAGTCTGGAGAAGTCCTGTAAACAGGAGTGTGATGAGGTAACAAGAGAGTAGGAGGTCATGAGCAGAGCGAAGGGGACGGGAGGGAGAGTATCTGGAGACAAGGTCTGAGATATAGGTGGGAGCAGTGCAGTTGAGGGCTTTGTATGTCAGAGTGAGGGTTTTGTGTTTGATCCTAGAGGCAAGAGGAAGCCAGTGAAGGGATTGGCAGAGAGGCGCAGCAGATGAAGAGCGACGTATAAGGAAGATGAGTCTGGCAGAGACATTCATTATGGATTGTAAAGCAGCTAGGCGGCAGGTGGGGAGACCAGAGAGGATCTGTTACATGCCCTATGTCATGCGCTTAGCAAGGAGAGGTATAAATGCTATCAGTTGGTACAGGGAGGTTTCTATGCCTCAGTTACATGCCCTGTGTCATGCACGGAACAAGGAGAGGTATAAATACTATCAGTGGGTAAAGGGGGGTTTCTATGCCTCAGTTACATGCCCAGTGCTATGTGCGGAGCAAGGAGAGGTATAAATACTATCAGTGGGTATAGGGAGGTTTCTATGCCTCAGTTACATGCTTTGTGTCATGCGCGGAGCAAGGAGAGGTATAAATACTAGTATCAGTGGGTACAGGAAGGATTATATGCCTCAGTTACATGCCCAGTGCCATGCGCGGAGCAAGGAGAGGTATAAATACTACTAGCAGGGGGTACAGGGAGGTTTATATGCCTCAGTTACATGACCAGTGCCATGCGTGGTGCAAGGAGAGGTATATATACTTCTAGCAGTGGGTACAGGGAGGTTTATATGCCTCAGTTATATGCCCAGTGCCATGCGCGGAACCAGGAGATATATAAATACTATCAGTGGGTGCAGGCGACATCCGCGCCCTGCTCGACCAAGGGCCCTGTGTCATGTGCGGAGCAAGGAGAGGTATAAATACTAGTATCAGTGGGTACAGGAAGGTTTCTATGCCTCAGTTACATGCCCAGTGCCATGCAAAGAGCAAGGAGAGGTATAAATACTACTAGCAGTGGGTACAGGGATGTTTATATGCCTCAGTTACATGACCAGTGCATGCGCAGTGCAAGGAGAGGTATAAATACTACTAGAAGTGGGTACAAGGAGGTTTCTATGCCTCAGTTACATGCCCAGTGCCATGCGCGGAGCAAGGAGAGATATCAATACTACTATCAGTGGGTACAGAGAGGTTTCTATGCCTCAGTTACATGCCCAGTGCCATGTAGGTTGCAAGGAGAGATATAAATACTACTATCAGTGGGTACAGAGAGGTTTCTATGCCTCAGTTACATGCCCAGTGCCATGCGCAGAGCAAGGAGAGATATAAATACTACTATCAGTGGGTACAGGGAGGTTTCTATGCCTTAGTTGCATGTCCTGTGTCATGCGCGGAGCAAGGAGAGGTATAAAAACTACTATCAGTTGGTACAGGGAGGTTTATATACCTCAGTTACATGACCTATGCCATGCGCGGAGCAAGAAGAAGTATGCATACTATCAGTGGGTACAGGGAGGTTTCTATACCTCAGTTACATGCCCTGTGTCATGCGCGGAACAAGGAAAGGTATAAATACTATCAGTGGGTAAGGGGGTTTTCTATGCCTCAGTTACATGCCCAGTGCCATGTGCGGACCAAGGAGATGGATAAATACTATCAGTGGGTACAGGGAGGTTTCTATGCCTCAGTTACATGCCTTGTGTCATGCACGGAGCAAGGAGAGGTATAAATACTAGTATCAGTGGGTTCAGGAAGGTTTATATGCCTCAGTTACATGACCAGTGCCATGCGTGGTGCAAGGAGAGGTATAAATACTACTAGCAGTGGGTACAAGGAGGTTTCTATGCCTCAGTTACATGCCCAGTGCCATGTGCGGAGCAAGGAGAGGTATAAATACTAGTATCAGTTGGTACAGGGAGGTTTATATGCCTCAGTTACATGCCCTATGCCATGCGCTGAGCAAAGAGAAGTATACATACTATCAGTGGGTACAGGGAGGTTTCTATGCCTCAGTTACATGCCCTGTGTCATGCGCGGAGCAAGGAGAGGTATAAATACTATCAGTGGGTACAGGGAGGTTTCTATGCCTCAGTTGCATTCCTTGTGTCATGCGCGGAGCAAGGAGAGGTATAAATACTACTATCAGTGGGTACAGGGAGGTTTATATGCCTCAGTTACATGCCCAGTGCCATGCGCAGAGCAAGGAGAGATATAAATACTATCAGTGGGTACAGGCGACATCCGCACCCTGCTAGACCTCTCAGCCGCATTTGACACTGTAGACCACAGCACCCTCTTCACGCACCAACACAATGCTGGCATCTGCAAATCTAGGCGACATCCTCGACTCATCACTTTCCATTGACCGCCAAGTCAATGCCGTCTCTTCAACTTGTTTTCACATACTCCACCTACTGCGAAAAATCTTCAAGTGGATCCCCACCGATACTAGAAAATCTGTCATCCATGCCCTCGTCAGTAGTCGACTGGACTACGGCAATGCACTCTACGCCGGGTCCACCATCAAGCTCAAGAAGCAACTTCAACGCATCCAGAACACCTCGGCCAGACTCATCCTTGACATCTCTCACCAAAACCACATCACCGAACACCTAAGGAACCTACACTGGCTCCCCGTCAACAAGAGAATCACCTTCAAGCTCCTAACCCATGCATTCAAGGCCCTCCACAACATCGGTCCTGAATACATCAACCACCGTGTCAAATTCTACACCCCCTCCAGACAACTCCGCTCTGCCGACCAAGCACTCGCAGTCATCCCCCGCATCAAGAAAAAAACAGCTGGAGGAAAATCCTTCTCCTATATGGCAGCAAGGTCATGGAACTCCCTCCCGCTGCACCTCAGACAATCCACCTCCGTTACAAACTTCAGGAAGGACCTCAAGACCTGGCTCTTCGACTGAATCGTCTTCCCTTAGCCCCCCTCTCCCCCCCTCCCATAGCGCCTTGAGACCCTCACAGGTGATTAGTTTGCGCTTTACAAGTACCCAATAGAATAGAATAGAATAGAATAGGGAGGTTTCTATGCCTCAGTTGCATGCCCTGTGTCATGTGCGGAGCAAGGAGAGGTATAAATGCTATCAGTGAGTACAGGGAGGATTCTATGCCTCAGTTACATGCCTTGTGTCATGAGCGGTGCAAGGAGAGGTATAAATGCTATCTATCAGTGGGTACAGGGAGGAATCTATGCCTCAGTTACATGCCCAGTGCCATGCATGGAGCAAGGAGGTATAAATGCTATCATTGGGTACAGGGAAGTTTCTATGCCTCAGTTACATGACCTGTGCCATGTGCGGAGCAAGGAGAGATATAAATACTATCAGTGGGTACAGGGAGGATTCTATGCCTCAGTTACATGCCCTTTGTCATGCGCAGAGCAAGGAGAGGTATAAATACTACTATCAGTGGGTACAGGGAGATTTATATGCCTCAGTTACATGCCCAGTGCCATGCGCAGAGCAAGGAGAGATATAAATACTATCAGTGGGTACAGGCGACATCCGCACCCTGCTCGACCAAGGAGAGACTGCCGCCCTCATCCTTCTAGACCTATCAGACGCTTTCGACACTGTAGCCCACAGCACCCTCTTCACGTGCCTACATGATGCTGGCATCCGCAATAAGGCCCTGGAATGGATCACCTCCTTCCTCAGCGGCAGAGCCCAGAAAGTCAGACTTCCACCCTTTTCCTCCAATCCCACAGCAATCAGCTGCGGCGTACCCCAAGGCTCTTCTCTTATCCCCACCCTCTTCAACATCTACATGGCCCCCCTCGCCGCCATCATCCTACAACACAACCTCAACATCGTCTCCTATGCTGATGACACCCAGTTAATCATCTCACCCGAGACCCCGCCACCGCCAAGAAAAATGTCCACGAAGGACTTACAGCAATTGCCACCTGGATGAACAACAACTGTAATGGTAACACACACTGTATTTAGAGGAACACAACTGCAGATTGCAAATGATAGATTGTTTTCACAGATGTTATTGATTCCTCTATGGAAAGAGGGGAATCTGTTCATCAGTGAAATTAATATATTCTTAAGTTCTGAGTATCAGTACACAGATTTGGTGGAGTAGTAGAAATGGTGCTCTATTCCACTACCTTTTATGTTAGTGAGTTCTAATAGGATGTAGCAACTCAGAGAACCTCAGAGTGAGCTCAGTGATACAGTGGTAGCTATTAACAAGTTTACTTAGTTCAATCCAATAAAGCTTAGCAATTGTACTTAAGTAGTTAATTATAGGTAATGGTTAAACACAGAAATTGTACCTACGTTAAGCCAGATCAACCCCCTCTTACTTCAGATATTAAGTCCCAATCACTCTTTGCTTTCAGCTGCAAAAGAAGTCGGACCGCTGCAACGGATCTGTCCCTCTGCCTGTCAGCACAGTGAAGCAAGCGCTGTGCGCGAAGGACAGGAAGTGACGTATCGGCAGGTACGGTGTTGTTCTCACGGAGACGACTGGTAAGATAAAAAGATGTTAAAGTCAGATCTTACCAATTTGTAAATCCCAGATGATGGTCCCAATGGTAGTGAGTGTTGAGTTATCCTGTTATGAGTTTTGAGGTGGCGGTCAGTTGAAATGTACACAGAGTTGTACAGAGAGCAGAAGTGCTTCAGAACTTAATGCTGAAATAAAGCAAAACATAATCAACAGACTTGAAATATTTCATTTAGATTCTCTTGGCTTGTATTACACCTAACTTGGGCTAGGTTTCCAAAATACTGAGCAAGGTGTGTTGAGAGAACAGGTGTTTTAAAGGAGGTGTGACCAATCAATCTCCACGATGATGTCACGTTAAAGAAATAGTACTTAAAACAACTTAAAGAGACAAGAAACCCTGACAACAACCATCTCAAACTCAACACTGACAAGACCGATATCCTCCTCCTTGGACCCACCAAATCTGCATGGGATGAATCCTGGTGGCCCACAGCCCTCTGACACCCTCCAACTCCAACACACCATGCACAAAATCTAGGCGTCATCCTTGACTCATCACTTTCAATATCGTCTCTTCGACTTGTTTTCACATACTCCACCTACTGCGAAAAATCTTCAAGTGGATCCCCACCGATACTAGAAAATCTGTCATCCATGCCCTCGTCAGTAGTCGACTGGACTACGGCAATGCACTCTACGCTGGGTCCACCATCAAGCTCCAGAAACAACTTCAACGCATCCAGAACACCTCGGCCAGAATCATCCTTGACATCCCTCGCCAAAACCACATCACTGAACACCTAAGGAACCTACACTGGCTCCCCGTCAACAAGAGAATCACCTTCAAGCTCCAAACCCATGCATTCAAGGCCCTCCACAACATCGGTCCTGAATACATCAACCACCGTGTCAATTTCTACACCGCCTCCATACAACTCCGCTCTGCCGACCAAGCACTCGCAGTCATCCCCCGCATCAAGAAAAAAACAGCTGGAGGAAAATCCTTCTCCTATATGGCAGCAAAGTCATGGAACTCCCTCCCGCTGCACCTCAGACAATCCACCTCCCTTACAAACTTCAGGAAGGACCTCAAGACCTGGCTCTTCGACTGAATCGTCTTCCCTTAGCCCCCCTCTCCCCCCCTCCCATAGCCCCTTGAGACCCTCATGGGTGATTAGTTTGCGCTTTACAAGTACACAATAGAATAGCATAGAATAGGGAGGTTTCTATGCCTCAGTTGCAAGGAGGTATAAATGCTATCATTGGGTACAGGGAAGTTTCTATGCCTCAGTTACATGCCCAGTGCCATGCGCAGAGCAAGGAGAGATATAAATACTATCAGTGGGTACAGGCGACATCCGCACCCTGCTCGACCAAGGAGAGACTGCAGCCCTCATCCTTCTAGACCTCTCAGCCGCATTCGACACTGTAGCCCACAGCACCCTCTTCACGCGCCTACATGATGCTGGCATCCTCAATGCTATCAGTGGGTACAGGGAGGAATCTATGCCTCAGTTACATGCCCAGTGCCATGCACAGAGCAAGGAGGTATAAATGCTTTCATTGGGTACAGGGAGGATTCTATGCCTCAGTTACATGCCCTTTGTCATGCGCAGAGCAAGGAGAAGTATAAATACTTTCAGTGGGTACAGGGAGGATTCTATGCCTCAGTTACATGCCCTTTGTCATGCGCAGAGCAAGGAGAGGTATAAATACTTTCAGTGGGTACAGGGAGGATTCTATGCCTCAGTTGCATGCCCTATGTCATGCACGGAGCAAGGAGAGATATAGATACTATCAGTGGGTACAGGGAGGATTCTATGCCTCAGTTACATGCCCCGTGTCATGCGCTGAGCAAGGAGAGGTATAAATACTATCAGTGGGTACAGGAGGTTTCTATGCCTCAGTTACATGCCCAGTACCATGCATGGAGCAAGGAGAGGTATAAATACTATCAGTGGGTACAGGAGGTTTCTATGCCTCAGTTACATGCCCAGTACCATGAATGGAGCAAGGAGAGGTATAAATACTATCAGTGGGTACAGGAGGTTTCTATGCCTCAGATACATGCCCAGTACCATGCATGGAGCAAGGAGAGATATAAATACTATCAGTGGGTACAAGATGGTTTCTATGCCTCAGTTACATGCCCTGTGTCATGCGCAGAGCAAGGAGAGGTATAAATGCTATCAGTGGGTACAGTGAGGTTTCTATGCCTCAGTTGCATGCCTTGTGTCATGCGCGGAGCAAGGAGAGGTATAAATACTAGCAGTGGGTACAGGGAGGTTTCTATGCCTCCGTTACATGCCCTGTGTCATGCACGGAGCAAGAAGAGGTATAAATGATATCAGTTGGTACAGGGAGGTTTCTATGCCTCAGTTACATGCCCTGTGTAATGCGTGGAGCAAGGAGAGGTATAAATGATATCAGTGGGTACAGGGAGGTTTCTATGCCTCAGTTACATGCCCTGTTTTGTGCGCGGAGCAAGGAGAGGTATAAATACTACTATCAGTGGGTACAGGGAGGTTTCTATGCCTCATTTACATGCCCTGTGTAATGCGCGGAGCAAGTAGAGGTATAAATGATATCAGTGGGTACAGGGAGGTTTCTATGCCTCAGTTACATGCCCTGTGTTGTGCGCGGAGCAAGGAGAGGTATATATACTACTATCAGTGGGTACAGGGAGGTTTCTATGCCTTAGTTACATGCCCAGTGCCATGCGCAGAGTAAGAAGATGTATAAATACTATCAGTGGGTACAAGGAGGTTTCTATGCCTCAGTTACATGCCCTGTGTCATGCGCAGAGCAAGGAGAGGTATAAATGATATCAGTGGGTACAGGGAGGTTTCTATGCCTCAGTTACATGCCGTGTGTCATGCGCGGGGCAAAGAGAGGTATAAATACTATCAGTGGGTACAGGGAGGTTTCTATGCCTCAGTTACATGCCCTGTGTCATGCACGGAGAGGTATAAATACTATCAGTGGGTACAGGGAGGTACGTTTCTTTAGTAAATATTATCTAATGGTGTCTTCTTCGCACAGCTCAGTGGTTAATATTTTGCATGCAGAACATACTGTCATGAAGAGTTGAAAGCACCAGCAGGGCATTGTGACAGCATATCTGTGCAGAGAGGCATATTTACATATCCTGATTATCCTGTTATGTGCATTTAGCTTGCTGGAATGACAGACACAAGCCGTTAGACCTGCGGGGGAACATTCACACACAGCAGGTTTGTTAGCTTGGAGTAAACGTGACAAATTAGCATAATAATGTGACAAAGTCCAGGTAACTAAGGCCTAGATTTAGAGTTCGGCGGTAGCCGTCAAAACCAGCGTTAGAGGCTCCTAACGCTGGTTTTGGCCGCCCGCTGGTATTTGGAGTCAGTGATTAAAGGGTCTAACGCTCACTTTGCAGCCGCGACTTTTCCATACCGCAGATCCCCCTACGCCATTTGCGTAGCCTATCTTTTCAATGGGATCTTTCTAACGCCGGTATTTAGAGTCGTTTCTGCAGTGAGCGTTAGAGCTCTAACGACAAGATTCCAGCCGCCTGAAAATAGCAGGAGTTAAGAGCTTTCTGGCTAACGCCGGTTCATAAAGCTCTTAACTACTGTACCCTAAAGTACACTAACACCCATAAACTACCTATGTACCCCTAAACCGAGCTCCCCCCACATCGCCGCCACTCGATTAAAAATTTTAACCCCTAATCTGCCGACCGCCACCTACGTTATCCTTATGTACCCCTAATCTGCTGCCCCTAACACCGCCGACCCCTATATTATATTTATTAACCCCTAATCTGTCCCCCACAACGTCGCCGACACCTGCCTACACTTATTAACCCCTAATCTGCCGAGCGGACCTGAGCGCTACAATAATAAAGTTATTAACCCCTAATCCGTCTCACTAACCCTATCATAAATAGTATTAACCCCTAATCTGCCCTCCCTAACATCGCCGACACCTACCTTCAATTATTAACCCCTAATCTTCCGATCGGAGCTCACCGCTATTCTAATAAATGTATTAACCCCTAAAGCTAAGTCTAACCCTAACACTAACACCCCCCTAACTTAAATATAATTTACATCTAACGAAATAAATTAACTCTTATTAAATAAATTAATCCTATTTAAAGCTAAATACTTACCTGTAAAATAAACCCTAATATAGCTACAATATAACAAATAATTATATTATAGCTATTTTAGGATTAATATTTATTTTACAGGCAACTTGGTATTTATTTTAACTAGGTACAATAGCTATTAAATAGTTAAGAACTATTTAATAGTTACCTAGTTAAAATAATTACAAAATTACCTGTAAAATAAATCCTAACCTAAGATATAATTAAACCTAACACTACCCTATCAATAAAATAATTAAATAAACTACCTACAATTACCTACAATTAACCTAACACTACACTATCAATAAATTAAATAAACACAATTGCTACAAATAAATACAATTAAATAAACTAGCTAAAGTACAAAAAATAAAAAAGAACTAAGTTACAGAAAATAAAAAAATATTTACAAACATAAGAAAAATATTACAACAATTTTAAACTAATTACACCTACTCTAAGCCCCCTAATAAAATAACAAAGCCCCCCAAAATAAAAAATTCCCTACCCTATTCTAAATTAAAAAAGTTACAAGCTCTTTTACCTTACCAGCCCTGAACAGGGCCCTTTGCGGGGCATGCCCCAAGAAGTTCAGCTCTTTTGCCTGTAAAAAAAAACATACAATACCCCCCCCCCCCAACATTACAACCCACCACCCACATACCCCTAATCTAACCCAAACCCCCCTTAAATAAACCTAACACTAATCCCCTGAAGATCTTCCTACCTTGTCTTCACCATCCAGGTATCACCGATCGGTCCTGGCTCCGATATCTTCATCCAACCCAAGCGGGGGCTAGACATCCACTGAAGAAGTCCAGAAGAGGGTCCAAAGTCTTCCTCCTATCCGGCAAGAAGAGGACATCCGGACCGGCAAACATCTTCTCCAAGCGGCATCTTCGATCTTCTTCCATCCGGTGCGGAGCGGGTCCATCTTGAAGCAGGCGACGCGGATCCATCCTCTTCTTCCGATGTCTCCCGACGAATGACGGTTCCTTTAAGGGACGTCATCCAAGATGGCGTCCCTCGAATTCCGATTGGCTGATAGGATTCTATCAGCCAATCGGAATTAAGGTAGGAATTTTCTGATTGGCTGATGGAATCAGCCAATCAGAATCTAGTTCAATCCGATTGGCCGATCCAATCAGCCAATCAGATTGAGCTCGCATTCTATTGGCTGATCGGAACAGCCAATAGAATGCGAGCTCAATCTGATTGGCTGATTGGATCAGCCAATCGGATTGAACTAGATTCTGATTGGCTGATTCCATCAGCCAATCAGAAAATTCCTACCTTAATTCCGATTGGCTGATAGAATCCTATCAGCCAATCGGAATTCGAGGGACGCCATCTTGGATGACGTCCCTTAAAGGAACCGTCATTCGTCGGGAGACATCGGAAGAAGAGGATGGATCCGCGTCGCCTGCTTCAAGATGGACCCGCTCCGCACCGGATGGAAGAAGATCGAAGATGCCGCTTGGAGAAGATGTTTGCCGGTCCGGATGTCCTCTTCTTGCCGGATAGGAGGAAGACTTTGGACCCTCTTCTGGACTTCTTCAGTGGATGTCTAGCCCCCGCTTGGGTTGGATGAAGATATCGGAGCCAGGACCGATCGGTGATACCTGGATGGTGAAGACAAGGTAGGAAGATCTTCAGGGGATTAGTGTTAGGTTTATTTAAGGGGGGTTTGGGTTAGATTAGGGGTATGTGGGTGGTGGGTTGTAATGTTGGGGGGGGGTATTGTATGTTTTTTTTTACAGGCAAAAGAGATGAACTTCTTGGGGCATGCCCCGCAAAGGGCCCTGTTCAGGGCTGGTAAGGTAAAAGAGCTTGTAACTTTTTTAATTTAGAATAGGGTAGGGAATTTTTTATTTTGGGGGGCTTTGTTATTTTATTAGGGGGCTTAGAGTAGGTGTAATTAGTTTAAAATTGTTGTAATATTTTTCTTATGTTTGTAAATATTTTTATTTTTAGTTCTTTTTTATTTTTTGTACTTTAGCTAGTTTATTTAATTGTATTTATTTGTAGCAATTGTGTTTATTTAATTTATTGATAGTGTAGTGTTAGGTTAATTGTAGGTAATTGTAGGTAGTTTATTTAATTATTTTATTGATAGGGTAGTGTTAGGTTTAATTATATCTTAGGTTAGGATTTATTTTACAGGTAATTTTGTAATTATTTTAACTAGGTAACTATTAAATAGTTCTTAACTATTTAATAGCTATTGTACCTAGTTAAAATAAATACCAAGTTGCCTGTAAAATAAATATTAATCCTAAAATAGCTATAATATAATTATTCGTTATATTGTAGCTATATTAGGGTTTATTTTACAGGTAAGTATTTAGCTTTAAATAGGATTAATTTATTTAATAAGAGTTAATTTATTTCGTTAGATGTAAATTATATTTAAGTTAGGGGGGTGTTAGTGTTAGGGTTAGACTTAGCTTTAGGGGTTAATACATTTATTAGAATAGCGGTGAGCTCCGATCGGAAGATTAGGGGTTAATAATTGAAGGTAGGTGTCGGCGATGTTAGGGAGGGCAGATTAGGGGTTAATACCATTTATGATAGGGTTAGTGAGGCGGATTAGGGGTTAATAACTTTATTATAGTAGCGCTCAGGTCCGCTCGGCAGATTAGGGGTTAATAAGTGTAGGTAGGTGTCGGCGACGTTGTGGGGGGCAGATTAGGGGTTAATAAATATAACATAGGGGTCGGCGATGTTAGGGCAGCAGATTAGGGGTACATAGGGATAACGTAGGTTGCGGCGGTTTACGGAGCGGAAGATTAGGGGTTAAAAGTGTAATGCAGGGGTCAGTGATAGCGGGGGCGGCAGATTAGGGGTTAATACGTGTAAGGGTAGGGGTGTTTAGACTCGGGGTACATGTTAGAGTGTTAGGTGCAGACGTAGGAAGTGTTTCCCCATAGGAAACAATGGGGCTGCGTTAGGAGCTGAACGCTGCTTTTTTGCAGGTGTTAGGTTTTTTTTCAGCTCAAACAGTCCCATTGTTTCCTATGGGGGAATCGTGCACGAGCACGTTTTTGATGCCGGCCGCGTCCGTAAGCAACTCTGGTATCGAGAGTTGCATTTGCGGTAAAAATGCCCTACGCTCCTTTTTTGGAGCCTAACGCAGCATTTGTTTTAACTCTCGATACCAGAGTTAAATTTATGGTGCGGCCAGAAAAAAGCCCGCGGAGCGTTAACAGCCCTTTTACCGCCGAACTCTAAATCTAGGCCTAAGTTATCTTATGCTCTCACATTAACCCCAGGGGAAGTAAATACAAAAACTGCAGAGTCTCATACACACAAAGTGTGAACAAAGCTGCACATAGCCATCTAATTGTGGCTTCCCGAGGAGTCATGCAGAAATGTCCTTTTGTTCAGCTGCAGAATTAGAATTATATACAGAAAACTACTGTGCGTCTCCTGTGTGTGTGTTTGTGTGAATATGTGTGTATGTGTGTGAGCGTGTATGAATATGTGTGTATGTCTGTATATGTGTATAAATATGTGTGTATATGTGTGAGCGTGTATGAATATGTCTGTATGTCTGTATATGTGTATAAATATGTGTGTATATGTGTGAGCGTGTATGAATATGTGTGTATGTCTGTATATGTGTATAAATATGTGTGTATATGTGTGAGCGTGTATGAATATGTGTGTATGTGTGTATATGAGTGTATATATATATGGGTGTATATGTGTATGAATATGTGTGTATATGTGTGAGCGTGTATGAATATGTGTGTATGTCTGTATATGTGTATAAATATGTGTGTATATGTGTGAGCGTGTATGAATATGTGTGTATGTCTGTATATGTGTGTATATGTGTGAGCGTGTATGAATATGTGTGTATGTCTGTATATGTGTGTATATGTGTGAGCGTGTATGAATATGTGTGTATGTCTGTATATGTGTGTATATGTGTGTGCGTGTATGAATATGTGTGTATGTCTGTATATGTGTGTATATGTGTGAGCGTGTATGAATATGTGTGTATGTCTGTATATGTGTGTATATGTGTGAGCGTGTATGAATATGTGTGTATGTCTGTATATGTGTGTATATGTGTGAGCGTGTATGAATATGTGTGTATGTCTGTATATGTGTGTATATGTGTGAGCGTGTATGAATATGTGTGTATGTCTGTATATGTGTATAAATATGTGTGTATATGTGTGAGCGTGTATGAATATGTGTGTATATGTGTGTATATGTGTGAGCGTGTATGAATATGTGTGTATGTCTGTACAGGGAGTGCAGAATTATTAGGCAAATGAGTATTTTGACCACATCATCCTCTTTATGCATGTTGTCTTACTCCAAGCTGTATAGGTTCGAAAGCCTACTACCAATTAAGCATATTAGGTGATGTGCATCTCTGTAATGAGAAGGGGTGTGGTCTAATGACATCAACACCCTATATCAGGTGTGCATAATTATTAGGCAACTTCCTTTCCTTTGGCAAAATGGGTCAAAAGAAGGAATTGACAGGCTCAGAAAAGTCAAAAATAGTGAGATATCTTGCAGAGGGATGCAGCTCTCTTAAAATTGCAAAGCTTCTGAAGCGTGATCATCGAACAATCAAGTGTTTCATTCAAAATAGTCAACAGGGTCGCAAGAAGCATGTGGAAAAACCAAGGCGCAAAATAACTGCCCATGAACTGAGAAAAGTCAAGCGTGCAGCTGCCAAGATGCCACTTGCCACCAGTTTGGCCATATTTCAGAGCTGCAACATCACTGGAGTGCCCAAAAGCACAAGGTGTGCAATACTCAGAGACATGGCCAAGGTAAGAAAGGCTGAAAGACGACCACCACTGAACAAGACACACAAGCTGAAACGTCAAGACTGGGCCAAGAAATATCTCAAGACTGATTTTTCTAAGGTTTTATGGACTGATGAAATGAGAGTGAGTCTTGATGGGCCAGATGGATGGGCCCGTGGCTGGATTGGTAAAGGGCAGAGAGCTCCAGTCCGACTCAGACGCCAGCAAGGTGGAGGTGGAGTACTGGTTTGGGCTGGTATCATCAAAGATGAGCTTGTGGGGCCTTTTCGGGTTGAGGATGGAGTCAAGCTCAACTCCCAGTCCTACTGCCAGTTTCTGGAAGACACCTTCTTCAAGCAGTGGTACAGGAAGAAGTCTGCATCCTTCAAGAAAAACATGATTTTCATGCAGGACAATGCTCCATCACACGCGTCCAAGTACTCCACAGCGTGGCTGGCAAGAAAGGGTATAAAAGAAGAAAATCTAATGACATGGCCTCCTTGTTCACCTGATCTGAACCCCATTGAGAACCTGTGGTCCATCATCAAATGTGAGATTTACAAGGAGGGAAAACAGTACACCTCTCTGAACAGTGTCTGGGAGGCTGTGGTTGCTGCTGCACGCAATGTTGATGGTGAACAGATCAAAACACTGACAGAATCCATGGATGGCAGGCTTTTGAGTGTCCTTGCAAAGAAAGGTGGCTATATTGGTCACTGATTTGTTTTTGTTTTGTTTTTGAATGTCAGAAATGTATATTTGTGAATGCTGAGATGTTATATTGGTTTCACTGGTAAAAATAAATAATTGAAATGGGTATATATTTGTTTTTGTTAAGTTGCCTAATAATTATGCACAGTAATAGTCACCTGCACACACAGATATCCCCCTAAAATAGCTATAACAAAAAACAAACTAAAAACTACTTCCAAAACTATTCAGCTTTGATATTAATGAGTTTTTTGGGTTCACTGAGAACATGGTTGTTGTTTAATAATAAAATTAATCCTCAAAAATACAACTTGCCTAATAATTCTGCACTCCCTGTATATGTGTGTATATGTGTGAGCGTGTATGAATATGTGTGTATGTCTGTATATGTGTATAAATATGTGTGTATATGTGTGAGCATGTATGAATATGTGTGTATGTGTGTGTATATGTGTGTGAATATGTGTGTACATGTGTGAGCGTGTATGAATATGTGTGTATGTCTGTATATGTGTATAAATATGTGTGTATATGTGTGAGCATGTATGAATATGTGTGTATGTGTGTGTATATGTGTGTGAATATGTGTGTACATGTGTGAGCGTGTATGAATATGTGTGTATGTGTGTATATGAGTGTGTATATGTGTGTATGTGTGTGAGTGTGTATATGTGTGTATATGAGTGTGTGTGTATGTGTGTGAGTGTGTATATGTGTGAGCCTGTATGAATATGTGTGTATATGAGTATATGAGCGTGTATATGGGTGTGTATGTTTGTATGAATATGTGTGTATGTGTGTGAGTATGTGTGTGAGTATATGTGTGAGCGTATGGGTGTGTATATGTGTGTATATGTGTGTGAGTGTGTATATGGGTGTGTATATGTGTGTATATGTGTGTGAGTGTGTATATGTGTCTATATATGTGTGTGAATATGTGTGTATGTGTATTAGTGTGCATATGGGTGTGTGAGTGTGTATATGTGTGTATCTGTGTATATGTGTATGAATGTGTGTGAGTGTGTATATGGGTGTGTATGTGTGTATGTGTGTGAGTGTGTATATGTGTGTGAATATGTGTTTCTCTGTGTATGGGTGTATGTGGGTGTATATATGTGTGTAAGTGTTTATGTGTGTGTATATGTGTGTGAATATGTGTGTATGTGTGCATCTGTGTGTATGGGTATGTGTGTGTATATGTGTGTGTGTGTGTGAGTGTGTATGTGTGTATATGTGTGTGAATATGTGTGTGTTTGTGTATATGGGTGTGTATAAGTGTATGAATATGTGTGTATGTGTTTTTGTATATGGGTGTGTATGTGTGTATGAATGTGTGTATGTGTGTGAGTGTTTATATGTGTGTATATGTGTGTGAATATGTGTGTATGTGTGTATCTGTATGTATGAGTATGTTTGTGTATATGTGTGTATGTGTTTGTGTGAGTGTGTATATGTGTGTATATGTGTGTGAATGTGTGTATGTGTTTGAGTGTGTATATGGGTGTGTATATCTGTATGAATATGTGTGTATGTATATGGGTGTGTATGTGTGTATGAATGTGTATATGTGGGTATATGTGTGTGAATAGGTGTGTATGTGTGTATCTGTGTGTATGGGTATGTGTGTGAGTGTGTATATGTGTGTATATGTGTGTGAATATGTGTGTATGTGTGTATCTGTGTGTATAGGTATGTGTGTGAGTCTGTATGGCTATGTGTGTATATGTGTGTGTGTATGTGTGTGTATGTGTGTGAGTGTGTATGTGGGTGAGTGTGTATATGTGTGAGTGTGTATTTTTGTGTGAGTGTGTATGGGTATGTGTGTGAGTGTGTATATGTGTGTATATGTGTGAGTGTGTATCTGTGTGTATGTGTGTATCTGTGTGTATGTGTGTGAGTGTGTATGTGTGTGAGTGTGTATGGGTATGTGTGTATATGTGTGTGAATATGTGTATGTGTGTGAATATGTGGGTATGTGTGTGAATATGTGTGTATGTGTATGTGTGTGTGTGTATATGTGTGAGTGTGTATGGGTATGTGTGTGAGTGTGTATATGTGTGAGTGTGTATTTGTGTGTGAGTGTGTATGGGTATGTGTGTGAGTGTGTATATGTGTGTATATGTGTGAATGTGTATATGTATGTATGTGTGTATCTGTGTGTATGTGTATGTGTGTGAATATGTGTGTATGTGTATGAGTGTGTATATGTGTGTTAGTGTGTATGTGTGTGAGTGTGTATGGGTATGTGTGTATATGTGTGTATGTGTATGTGTGTATGTGTGTGAGTGTGTGAGTGTGTATGGGTATGTGTTTATATGTGTGTGAATATGTCTGTATGTGTGTGAATATGTGTGTATGTGTGTGAGTGTGTATGGGTATGTGTGTGAGTGTGTATATGTGTGTATATGTGTGAGTGTGTATATGTGTGTATGTGTGTATCTGTGTGTATGTGTATGTATGTGTGTGAGTGTGTATGGGTATGTGTGGGTATATGTGTGTATGTGTGTGCATATGTGTGTATGTGTGTGAATATGTGTGTATGTGTGTGAATATGTGTGTATGTGTGTGAGTGTGTGGGGGTTGTGTCCTTTTCTTACTATTTTTTCTCAAGTTTCTGAGAGAGAACAAACATTTCAGCTAAGGACGAAAATATTGACATTGAGCAAGGAACTCAAAAACAGCTGAGTATCCTGGGAAAGGAGAACACGTTAAAAAAAAAAGATTCATGTAGACTCATTTTTCCCCTAGGGATTTTTTTTTATTATTATTGAAAGTCCAATAAAAACCTGAGCTGACAATAGTGATATACAGTGGGTATAAAAAGTCTACACACCCCTGTTAAAATGTCAGGTTTCTGTGATGTAAAACAATGAGACAAAGATAAATCATTTCAGAACTTTTCCACCTTTAATGTGACCTTTAAACTGTACAACTCAATTGAAAAACAAACTGAAATCTTTTAGGTAAAGGGAAATAAAACTAAAAAACTAAAATAATATGGTTGCATAAGAGTGAACAATACACTTACTTCCGTCTTGCCACTCTACCCCATAGCCCAGACATATGAAGAATACGTGCGATTGTTGTCAGATGTACCACACAGCCAGCACTTGCCAGATATTCGTATGAAGAATACGTAAGATTGTTGTCAGATGTACCACACAGCCAGCACTTGCCAGATATTCGTATGAAGAATACGGGTGATTGTTGTCACATGTACCACACAGCCAGTACTTGCCAGATATTCCTGCAGCTCCTTTAATGTTGCTGAAGGCCTCTTGGCAGCCTCCCAGACCAGTTTTCTTCTCGTCTTTTCATCAATTTTGGAGGGACGTCCAGTTCTTGGTAATGTCACTGTTGCACCATATTTTCTTCACTTGATGATGACGGTCTTCACTGTGTTCCATGGTTTATCTAATGCCTTGGAAATTCTTTTGTACCCTTCTCCTGACTGTAACCTTTTAACAATGAGATCCCTCTGATGCTTTAGAAGCTCTATGCGGACCATGGCTTTTGCTGTAGGATGCCACTAACAAAATGTCAGGAAAAACCTACTAGAGCAGCTGAACTTTAGTTGGGGTTTATCAGAGACTCCTATTTAACATGATTGGGAATGTGATTGCTTAATTCTGAACACAGCTACATCCCCAGTTATAAAAGGGTGTGCACACTTATGCAACCATATTATTTTAGTTTTTTATTTTTATTTCCCTTTACCTAAAATATTTCAGTTTGTTTTTCAATTGAGTTGTGCAGTTTATAGGTCACATTAAAGGTGTAAAAAGTTCTGAAATGATTTATCTTTGTCTCATTTTCTTACATCACAGAAACCTGACATTTTAACAGGGGTGTGTAGTATTTTTATATCCACTGTAAATAATATGCTCTGATTGGCTCTTTAGTAACCCTCTCATTGCTCAGCCATTTTATACTGCAGCACTCGAGCTGTCTTTTGGCAGTGTAATGCTACTTGTAAGCATGAAACATAATTAAGGGCCTGACCCCTGCAGGCATTCTAGAGAAAGTGTTATGTACTGGGTGTAGTGGATACATTGTTACAGTATGGTGGGTGGGTTTTACTAACCTTATTAAACGCCAGGCAGCCATTGCCCAGGATGCAGAGATCGAGGCGTTCTTCTGTGGCTCCAAAGAGGTCGAGGATTGTGTCTTTGTCTCCTCCTCTCAGGACCACTAGAAGAAAAGGAGTGGAAGTGATGAGTATCCTGGAGCAGGGGGAGAACATTCATCCTGCTCCTATTTTCTCTAAACCTTTATTTTCTTCCCCCATCCCCCCTTCTCCTCCCCCCCCCCCCCCTACGCTGCTTCTCTACCCTGATGTGCTTGAGCAGAGGACTGGGGATGTGGGTGGGCAGGGGGGCCCCATCACTGACCCAACTAAGTGCCACACCTTCACTCACCCCCTTCATTTCCCCAGCGCAGACACCCGTCCCCACCCCACTGCAACCGATGGCTTCACAGGTTTCTCGTGAGGTTTCACAGCCCCAGGTGATGTCAGATGCAGTCAGGCCTACTTTGGGCCTAGATCAGGCCCCTGCAGCGATATTTCCGGCAGGCCTGCCGGCAGAGGTCCTTACTGCTGTGGTCTCCTTGGTCAGGGCCCTGTCGGCAGCCTCCAGTGTCCCATTCTGTTCTCTTCTACCATACAGGTACTAGCTGGGATGGCATCAGCGGTTCCCTCACCTCAGCACCAATGTCAGTGGCGGGACAGTCCTCGTCAGTAGCAACCAGAGCGGGTAAGGCAATTTGTACACCACATCAGCATCAGCTGAGGGACACCGGTAGTGGGCCTGATACAGACAGCGAGAGGGCCAACGCAGCATATACCGCATGCTGAAGAGGGTGCAGTCAGCAGTGGGGATAGGCGGCCACAAGCAAGGGGAAGGAGGTTCCGTTAGCTTGCTCAGTGAAACAGGGGCCATGGTAGCAGTACCTACCCAGGGTAGTGAGGATTCACAGCTTTCACCATCAGTGGGTAGGGTGATGCCCGGTACAGCTGCGTAAGACTGCAGTACAAGGAGACATGTACCAGTGCTTTGTAAACCACCTCCATACCCACTTGAAGGTGAAGATTGCGAATAATATTAGGGAGCGCAGGTATGTGAACATCTTCAAGCTGTCAGTCGAGGCGTATAGAGAGAGGGAGAGGAGTGAGAATGACACGGAGCCAAAGAATCCAAAGCAGCCAGAGACCTATGAAGAGTGGCAGCGCTGCTTCAGGGTTTTTTGTTGTTGCCTTATCGAGAAAAGGGCAGATCGAGGTAATTAAGTATATGGAAACCATTGATTTAATTTATAGGAATTACTCGGAGGGAATGTGGCACACACGTCAGTGAAGATGGGGGTCTACCCGGAATTGTCGTTTGGAGCAAAGGACTTGAACCTTTGGTCTAAACTGGGTATTGACACCCATGCACAGCCCTACACTACTTTTCAACCTGGGGGTGCGAAAACCCCACAGGGAGTCAAGCATTGCGGTAGAGAGTGCTGGAAATGTAACAATCGCCATTGCCATAAGGGCACCTACTGCTAGTTTCACCACATTTGCCTCTACTGTGGGGGGCCCCACCCAGGGATGGATTGCAAGTGTAAGCGAGAGGGAGGTTCTATGGGTGGCCTCTCCAAGGGCTTGGGTGGGGTCATGACTAGCTTCCTACCCCGATAGGGAGGCCACAGAATTGCTGCGGTCGGGAATTGGGGAGGGATTTCGGATTCCAGTGCAAGGACACATGAGAGGTTTCACAACGCACTGGCACCTGCGGTCCGCCTATCAATTCCCGGATGTGATTAGGGACAAATCTCACAAGGAAATTGCCCTGGGGCACATAGAGGGGCAGTTTGCCCGGACTTGGTAATATCAACATTAGGGGTAGTGCCAAAAAAGGAGCCAGGCAAGTTCCGCCTTATCCATCACTTGTCCTACCCGAAGGGCCGGTCGGTGAATGACGCTATTGATCCGGCTGTAAGTTCGGTGAAGTATCAGTCATTCGATCAGGCCCTGGAGGTGGTCAGTTAAGCTGAGTTCGGGTCCTTGATGGCAAAGCTGGACATAGAGTCAGCCTTTCGCCTGCTTCCAATTCATCCGTCAGCTGATGGGGTGCCGTTTTGAAGGGAGGTTTTACATTGACAAGTGTTTGCCCATGGGTTGCTCAGTGTCATGTGCATATTTTGAGACCTTTTGCTCATTTTTGCACTGGGCCGTAGCAGTCGCTTCAGGTCATGGGGCGGTAGTCAATTACCTAGACGATTTCTTGTTAGTAGGCCCGGCAGAGTCGGGTGAATGTGCTAGGTTGATGGCAGTAATGAAAGGCCTAATGCAGGAATTTGTGGTGCCTTTGGCAGGGGAAAAGACTCAATGCACTCGAATTACTTTCCTGGGTATCGAAATTGACACTGTTGAAAGGCAGTGTAGGCTACCGAGGACAAGATTATCCGTTTGCTGGGAGCAGCTAGGATGGCTGTGGCAGCTAAATGGATGACCTTGAAGACTCTACAATCGGTGCTAGGGTTTTTTAAATTTGCGTGCTACGTGATTACTATTGGTAGGATCTTTAACAGGCGCTTGGAGGAACCGTTGAAGAGAGCCAGGGCAGGGTGCAGGATTAAGGTGATGAATAACATGAGGGAGTTTGGGAGTGATTTCTGGAACATTTTAATGGGATTATGCTCTGGAGGTGGCCGCCCATGTCGAGTCAGGCTTTACACTTGTTTACTGATGCCTCTGGTTCGGCTGGCTATGGGGCCTTTCTAGAAGGTGAATGGAGTGCCGAGCCATGGCTGATGCGGTGGGTCACACAGGGCTTAACGCATAACCTCACATTGCTCGAACTGTTCCCAATTATAGTAGCAGTGGAGCTGTGGGGGCACAAGCTTAGAAATCACTCAAACATATTCTGGTCGGACAACCTGAGTGTGGTGTATGCCATAAACAGATTGGCATATATTTATTAAGCCATCAACCGCAAAAATGCTGGAATTCCACAGCGTATTTGTGGCGAGCCTGATTCCCCTTAGTTATCAAACCCTACAGACCGGCAAAAGTAGAATTTTGTGACGTAACATACGATCCGCCAGACTCAGTCCGACACAGATAAATGCTTACGTCACTACAGATGTTCTAAATGCAAATTCGGCACAATCTGACTACTTTTGCTAATTATAAAATGTCTACCAGGTACGCTCGGCACTATTCCGGCCCAGTGTACCTGGTTTTCAATCCGCTGTCCTGGAGGTGGCGGATGCCATAGGAATCAATGGGAGTCTGAAAGCAGCGAAAGCTTATATTCGCTGCTTCCCGATATCCCATTGATTCCTATGGTAATGTTTACACCTAACACCCTAACATGTACCCTGAGTCTAAAACCCCCTAATCTGCCCCCCCTACATCGCCGCCACCTACATTATACTTATTAAACCCTAAACCGCCACACCCAGAGCCCACCGCCACTCTAATAAACTTATTAACCCCTAATCCACCACTCACGGACCCCGCTGCGACTAAATAAAGTGTTTAACCCCTAAACTGCTGCCCCCAGAGCCCACTGCCACTTACATTATAATTATTAACCCCTAATCTCCCCCCCTACACCGCCGCCACTTACATTATACGTACTAACTACTAATCTGCCTACCCTACACCGCCACCACCTACATTATACTTATAAACCCCTAATCTGCCCCCCCCCAAACTGCCACCACTATAATACATTTTTAACCCCTAAACCTAAGTCTAACCCTAACCCTAACACCCCCTAACTTAAATTTAATTTAAATAAATCTAAATAAATATTCCTAGCATTAAATAAATTATTCCTATTAAAACTAAATACTTACCTATAAAATAAACCCTAAGATAGCTACAATATAACTAATAGTTACATTGTAGCTATCTTAGGGTTTATTTTTATTTTACAAGCAACTTTGTATTTATTTTAACTAGGTACAATAATTATTAAATAGTTATTAACTATTTAATAACTACCTAGCTAAAATAAATACAAATATACCTGTAAAATCAAACCTAACCTAAGTTACAATTACACCTAACACTACACTATAATTAAATTAATTCCCTAAATTAACTACAATTAAATAAAATTAAATAAAATTATCTAAAGTACAAAAAAACAAACACTAAATTACAGAAAATAATAAAATAAATTAAAAACAATTAAATAATTAAATTAGCTAAAGTACAAAAAAACAAAAACTAAATTACAGAAAATAATAAACAAATTACAAGATATTTAAACTAATTACACCTAATCTAATAGACCTATCAACATTAAAAAAGCCCCCTCAAAATAAAAAACCCTAGCCTAAACTAAACTATCAATAGCCCTTAAAAGGGCCTTTTTTGGGCATTGCCCCAAAGTAATCAGCTCTTTTACCTGTAAAAAAAATACAAACAACCCACCCAACAGTAAAACCCACCACCCACACAAGCAATCCCCCAAATAAAATACTATCTAAAAAAACCTAAGCTCCCCATTGCCCTGAAAAGGGCATTTGGTTGGGCATTGCCCTTAAAAGGACAGTTAGCTCTTTTGCAGCCCAAACCCTAATCTAAAAAATAAAACCCACCCAATACACCCTTAAAAAACCTAACACTAACCCCCTGAAGATCGACTTACTGTTCTGGAGACCGGACATCCATCCTCAAGGAAGCAGCAGAAGTCTTCATCCAACCAGGCCGAAGTCCTCAAGGAAGCCGGGAGAAGTCTTCATCCAAGCCTAGCAAAGTGGTCCTCCAGACGGGCAGAAGTCTTCATCCAGACGGCATCTTCTATCTTCATCCATCCGACGTGGAGCGGCTCCATCTTCAAGACATCCGAAGCGGAGCATCCTCTTCATCCGGAGTCTTCTTACTGAATGACGGTTCCAATCAGCCAATAGAATGCAAGCTCAATCCTCACATAGCCTCTAACGCAAAACTCGTAATCTGGCCGATTGCTTGCAATTGCAAAGTAAACCAGAAAATATTTTGCAAAAATAGCTTATGAGAAATGTATTTAACAATAAAATGTGAAATTATCAAATAGTAAAGAAGAATAAAATATAGTGAAATGTCAAATTTATGCTAAACTAGAATATTTGTTTTTCACAGGAAATAATTATTCACATACTGAGGAAGTCAGACTATACAGTATAATATGTATCCGTCACGGGTAATGTTAGGCCTGAACACGAGAGGGATTTATTTGTAACCAGAGTGAAGTGGATTGTGACCCAGAAAAGGATATAAATTAGCAATCAATTTGTATAATGAAGTTTACCCATTAATGTAATCATGTGATTAGAACAATACTTGCATAGAAAAGGACTACATTAAAATTAGATGTAATTAATTCCACAATCTGGAACATAAAAAGAATACTATGAAAGTAAAATTTGTCTATAATTGCACATTATATCACGCACCAGCTTCTCACAGAGCAATGTTCCCTCAGTTTACAATAGCAAAGTCCAAGGTTTTAGGTAATCCTAATAATCAGAACATTTAAGCAGACGTGGTCCTACTGAAGAGCCATTTGTTGTTTGCAGAACAAGGACACTTCCATGTCTTATCTAGTAATAATATGTTACTTATAACATAGTATAGAAACAAGTGTTTCATGCAAACACTGGTTATCTACAATTATAAGGTTGCTATGACTGAAAACATTTAGTTAATTATACTGTACTGATAAACAGAACAAACTTAAAAAAAATCTAAACAAACAATTAAGCATTTCTGAGTTATTAAGATATGAAAAAAAGGGAGATTTACTATGGGAGTTCTACGTTATCTGTATGTGATATTTACTGTGTGAGATCTATATTACCTGTATGTGAGATTTACTGTGTGAGATCTACATTATCTGTATGTGAGATTTACTGTGTGAGATCTACATTATCTGTATGTGATATTTACTGTGTGAGATCTACATTATCTGTATGTGAGATTTACTGTGTGAGATCTACATTATCTGTATGTAATATTTACTGTGTGAGATCTACATTATCTGTATGTGATATTTACTGTGTGAGATCTACATTATCTGTATGTGATATTTACTGTGTGAGATCTACATTATCTGTATGTGAGATTTACAGTGTGAGATCTACATTATCTGTATGTGCGATTTACTGTGTGAGATCTACATTATCTGTATGTGAGATTTACTGTGAGATCTACATTATCTGTATGTGAGATTTACTGTGTGAGATCTACATTATCTGTATGTGATATTTACTGTGTGAGATATACATTATCTGTATGTGATATTTACTGTGTGAGATCTACATTATCTGTATGTGAGATTTACTGTGTGAGATCTACATTATCTGTATGTGAGATTTACTGTGTGAGATCTACATTATCTGTATGTGAGATTTACTGTGTGAGATCTACATTATCTGTATGTGAGATTTACTGTGTGAGATCTACATTACCTGTATGTGAGATTTACTGTGTGAGATCTACATTACTTTTGTGTGAGATTTACTGTGTGAAATCTATATTACCTTTATGTGAGATTTAATGTGTGAGATCTACATTATCTGTATGTGAGATTTACAGTGTGAGTTCTACATTATCTGTATGTGAGATTTACTGTGTGAGATCCACATTATCTGTTTGTGAGATTTACTGTGTGAGATCTACATTACCTGTATGTGAGATTTACTGTGTGAGATCTACGTTACCTGTATGCGAGATTTACTGTGTGAAATCTACGTTACCTGTATGTGAGATCTACATTACCTGTATGTGAGATTTACTGTGTGAGATCTACATTATCTGTATGCGAGATTTACTGTGTGAGATCTACGTTACCTGTATGTGAGATCTACATTACCTGTATGTGAGATTTACTGTGTGAGATCTACATTACCTGTATGTGAGATTTACTGTGTGAGATCTACGTTACCTGTATGTGAGATCTACATTATCTGTATGTGATATTTACTGTGTGAGATCTACATTATCTGTATGTGAGATTTACTGTGTGAGATCTACATTACCTGTGTGTGAGATTTACTGTGTGAGATCTACATTATCTGTATGTGAGATTTACTGTGTGAGATCTACATTATCTGTATGTGATATTTACTGTGTGAGATCTACATTATCTGTATGTTAGATTTACTGTGAGATCTACATTAACTGTATGTTAGATTTACCGTGAGATCTACATTATCTGTATGTGAGATTTACTGTGTGAGATCTAAATTACCTATATGTGAGATTTACTGTGTGAGATCTACATTATCTGTATGTGAGATTTACTGTGTGAGATCTACATTATCTGTATGTAATATTTTCTGTGTGAGATCTACATTACCTGTATGTGAGATTTACTGTGTGAGATCTACATTACCTGTATGTGAGATTTACTGTGTGAGATCTACATTATCTGTATGTGAGATTTACTGTGTGAGATCTACATTACCTGTATGTGAGATTTACTGTGTAAGATATACATCATCTGTATGTGAGATTTACTGTGTGAGATCTACATTATCTGTAAGTGAGATTTACTGTGTGAGATCTACATTACCTGTATGTGAGATTTACTGTGTGAGATCTACATTACTTTTGTGTGAAATTTACTGGGTGAAATCTATATTACCTTTATGTGAGATTTAATGTGTGAGATCTACATTATCTGTATGTGAGATTTACAGTGTGAGATCTACATTATCTGTATGTGAGATTTACTGTGTGAGATCCACATTATCTGTATGTGAGATTTACTGTGTGAGATCTACATTACATGTGTGTAAGATTTACTGTGTGAGATCTACATTACCTGTATGTGAGATTTACTGTGGGAGATCTACGTTACCTGTATGTGAGATCTACATTACCTGTATGTGAGATTTACTGTGTGAGATCTTCATTATCTGGTGGATTAACAGAGTTTTTGTGTATCTTAGGGATACAATAAATAACTGGCATTACAGGATACTCAGGATAGAGATATTTAAACTCAGATACGGTTATAACACAGTTATACTTAGCCTTTTTAAGAATATTAAATAATACGGGGGGCGGAGCCAGCGCTCAAGCGAGATGGCTGCACCTTTGTGAGCTCCGTTAACAAAGTGAGCTATAAAACGCAATCCTACGATACCACCCGGGTTACAACACTTTTAAAAACTGTCCTGAGTTGGAGGACAGCTGGGAGCCTCCTGAAAAGACAGTTCTATGCCACATTAGGGGAAAGTTGTATGCCCCAAAAGCACAACGGCGCAGGAGGAAAACACCGCCAAACATAGCTAGCAGGCTGCTAGCACAGATACTTGCAAATATAAAGTTCAAAACCCTCTAGGCTTTTAAACCAACGATAATAGCTCAATTCTGACCCCGGAGGGCTCCGACATGAAAATTCCACAGAAACGCAGTTGGAGCGACATTACCGTGAACTTGCCGCCTGACAGTGAGTAATTTAGGGGCCTGGAAAAAATCCTTGCTCAAATGTTCTTATACATGGAGGGAGAATAGCCCAATCCTTATTTATTTAGGAAGCTGCTTAAAATTCAGAGGCCTGTATGGGAGAGACTTGTTTCTTGTGAGGTCTACTTGTTGCTACGCAGTTGATAATTGCATAGGCCTCACCCTAAATATGTAACAACATCCCGGTTTGCCTTATTAAACATGGCATATCATTTGCTAATGTCAGAGGGCTAGTGGACTGCTATCCGGAGGGTGTTGCATATATACTCCTGCAAAAATCCATTTTAAAATCGTGACTTTGTGCAGATCACACTAGATCTCTTTGTGTGTATATAACTACAGTTTGCATCGCTTTCTACACACTAAGCTGAAGTGTTTCTTTATTGGTTCCTACTGGGTTATACCGCTATGTCTCCAAAAAAAGGCAACAAGGGAGATGTATCTATGAAGAAAAAGGCAAATGTGAACCCTTCAGTGAATACGTTTTTCAAATGCTTAGATGCTTCACAACTGTCACCATCCGCGAATCCAGAATCCAGAACAAGAAGCGACTCAATATCTTCAGACTCTGAATCTGATACCTTGGGACAAGCAGTCACAGTCCCTAAAGCCTTATTAGACTCACTACCCTCAAAGCAAGATTTTACTTCTCTCATACAGCAAGTGAAGCAATGCATTCGCGATGAAATAGCAGACATCAAGAAAGATCTTACTGAAGTAGGACAAAGAGTGGAAAAACTTGAAGAAGATTCAGTCACTCATCACACAGTAATGTCTAACTTCTCAAGCAAACTTTCCCAACAAGATAAAACGATCATACAATTAGAAAACAAGATTGATGATTTAGAGAACCGGAGTCGCCGACACAATATCCGGATGAGAGGTATACCAGAGGAGGTGTCCCCACCAACCCTGGAACCCTATGTTCAAGGTCTATTTGCATACTTAATGGATGAGGGAGGTGATTCAACTTTTGCCCTAGATAGGGTGCATAGGGCACTCAGATTCAAGCCCACTGAAGACCAACCACCAAGAGATGTGATTGTAAAGGTCTCAAGCTTCCCGATCAAAGAATCACTAATGAAAAAGGCAAGGTCAAAATACCCAATTAAATACAAAGGAACAGAGATACAACTGTTGGAAGACTTATTGGCTAGAACGCTTCAAAAGAGGAGAGATCTGAGACCCCTAACAAACAAGCTCAGTCAGCACAATATCCCCTATAGATAGGGTCATCCATTCAACCTGCAAATACAGTGGAGAAGCAGGCGTGTTTTATGTGACAATCCGGAGGATATTTCATCGATCTGCAAAGAACTGCACCTAGACCCACACATACCTGATGACAACAACAGGATTAGAACAAGCAAATCTACCCAGAGGGAAATGCCGGTGCCCCAGAGGTCAGAATGGCAAAAGGTCTCTTCTGTAAAAAATGATCGGCTCTCTTCCAGACAGGCCACAAAAGACCCTGCTACACAAGAAGCAGCCTAAAAAAACCCATAAGTATCTCACTTTTAACTTTTTTCTCCCTCCTGCTTAGAGGACTTTCTATCTAAAAATGAAAAGATAGGAGACTCATTCCTAGCATTGTGAACTCTATGTGAATTAGAGACCTTTTGATAGATCACTGATGATAAACTCAGATAGAAAGATCCATGGCTCTTTATATGTTATATGCTCAAGTAATGTTACAAATTCAAATGTCGGATGTACTATAAGTGTCTTAGGTTTTTGAAGAATAGCTCACTCAGTTTTGGTTAACCCCCTATTTTTGTGAAGCTATAAGCTTCTATTATTGTTATCATATTATTATGCATTTTCTGTTTTTGTTCATTAATGTTTTTCTTTTCTTTTTTGTCCAGCCTAAAATCTATGCCTATTTATTCTATTGCCGAATTGCCGCTGCCAGCCCTCCACAACAAGTCCAGGTTCCTATACTACCATGACCACTCAAGGTGATACACCACACTTACATATAATCACTCAGAATGTAAAAGGGTTTAACTGCTCCAATAAAAGATCAATGGCCCTACAAGATCTATTGAGGAGAGGAGGGCAAATTTTACTACTAAAAGAAACTCACTTTAAGGCCAATAAGATCCCTAAATATTTTACCGCACACTTCCCACAACACTTCCATAGTACTAATGTACATAAAAAGATAAATGGAGTAAGCATATTTATTCATAAAACTATCCCATTTCAATTGCTAAATTTAGATAAGGACAAAGAAGGGAGATACTTATGCATTTCGGGTTTACTCTTTGGTAGACCCGTCACATTAGTTAATTTATACGCTCCTAACACACATCAAGACACTTTCATGCAAAATATCACATCTACTATTTTAACAAAAATAAAAGGCCCTTTGATTCTTGGAGGAGACCTTAATACCCCCCTTGTCCCCTCAATGGATTGTTCCAACAACAAGTTACAGCTCTCATCTAAAGCCCTCCAATCTATTTGGAGCAATCTCAAATTACTCACCCTTCATGACACTTGGAGATATTTAAACCCAGACATGAGAGATTATACCTTCTTCTCCCACCCCCACAAAAGTTATTCGAGATTAGATTATTTATTTATAGACCATCATGCACTATCTCATATCAAGAAAGCCAATATAAAACATACCACATGGTCCGATCACTCATTTACGGAATGCTTTTTGCAGTGGCCGTCCATGTTAGCTAAACCTTTTTGCTGGAAATTAGATGATTCACTTCTAACAAACCCAAAAGATCTAGAAACATTCACAAAACAAATAGACACTTATTTTTCAATAAACACTGCCCAAGATACAAGCCCAGCTATGATATGGGAAGCCCACAAGGCCTATATGTGAGGCAAGTTCATAAAGTCTAGGGCTATCAAACATAGAGTAGCAAGAGAAAAATTTGAAATTTTAGCACTAGAGTTGGCCGATCTGGACTTTCAATGCAAGTTGAATCCCAGCGACACCACTCTTCAAAAGAAACTTGAGGATAAAAGAAATTACTTTAATGAACTATTACAAATTGACACCCGTAGAAAACAGTTATTCATCCAGCTAAAATTTTATGGGGAAAGTAATAAAACCGGCAAGCGATTAGCTAGAGCCTTAAAAAAACAACAATTAAAAGCGTATATTCACTCCATTACAACTCATAAGGGATCACGAGTAGAAGACACTAGAAGCATAGCAAAAATATTCAAACAATTCTATCATAAACTGTATAATATACATACAGATAGGCCCTCGCAATCCCACAAAATAGCCTGCGATAATTATTTAAGTAATATTAAACTCCCTACACTCTCTCCAGAGGACTCTAAGACATTAGAAGCCCCAATATCTCCTGAAGAAATTGAGGTAGCTATCTCTAATATGAAAGCTCATAAAGCCCCAGGCCCGGATGGCTATACCAACCTTTACTATAAGACTTTTAAAGCTCAATTAATTCCGCACCTTACAAGCCTATTTAACCACATATCTGACCAACACCTATTCCCAGATACCATGCTCCAAGCGCAGATAACAGTATTGCCAAAACCGGGTAAAACTCCAGACACCCCGGCCAATTTCAGACCCATCTCCTTACTAAATGTAGATCTTAAATTATACGCTAAAATCCTAGCCTCTAGACTAAATAAATTCCTACCCTCTTTAATTGATAGCGATCAAGTGGGCTTTGTACCACTACGCGAGGCTAAAGATAATATGTGTAAAGTGGTTACCCTAATAGAACACATCAGACACACCAATCTCCCAGCAATACTTCTATCAACTGATGCGGAAAAGGCCTTTGATAGGCTAGATTGGACCTTTTTACAAGCCACTCTATCAAAATTCGGACTTCCTTCTAAATTTATAACTCAAATCATTTCCCTATATTCTAACCTGACTGCACAAGTACGGATTAACGGAGTCCTCTCTGAACCTTTTGAAATACGCAATGGAACTCGTCAGGGGTGCCCATTGTCCCCTCTCCTATTTATTCTATCCTTAGAACCCTTAGCAACTAAAATTAGAAATAATCCTGATATTACTGGAATCCACATACAAGGACAGTCACACAAACTCGCAATGTTCGCGGACGATATTTTATTAACACTGACTTCCCCAATACTTTCGCTTCAAGCAACCCAAAGGGAGCTAATGGAGTATGGAGACGTTTCCAATTTTTTAGTTAATCCAAACAAATCGGAATTGTACCCCATAAATGTCCCTGCTGGTACCCTTGCAATAATAAAATCAGAGAATCTCTTCCAAATAAACCATAAATCTTTATAAATACCTGAGCGTGCAGATAACCTCTAATATAGAAGAAATGCGTAAAATAAACTATGGTAAACTATTAAATGAATTCCATAACCTAACCTCTAGGTGGTTACCCAGAAATAATATTTCTTGGCTGGGCAGGATCGCAGCAGCAAAAATGACTCTGCTGCCCACGGCACTATACATAATGCAAACACTCCCGATCACAGGAACCTCCAAGGAGATTCAAAAATTGCAAAGGGTAATTAATACTTACATTTGGCAGAAGAAACATCCAAGACTCCCCAAAACTACTCTATATACTTCTAGGGAGGGGGGCGAATTAGGTGTACCAAATTTATATTGGTACAAGTTAGCAATATCCCTGAGCAGGGTTGTAGATTGGTGCAGACAGGGCGGACTGATAAATAAAAAAGTTACCCAGTTAGAGTCCCAGTTACTTAATGTCCCACACCTAGGTGGCCTATGTTGGATACCATCACCGCCAGCATTTACTAATACCAAGCTTTATTCAATTTTTAGGGCCGCATGGTCCGATTGGATCTTAATGCGCAACAAATTCCCAAAAATGCTATCCCCCAGATCGCCTCTCACTACATTACTCTGGAATACAGAATTCAGGGCGGGTGAGTCCTGGGCCACTAATGTGGTGGAGGATTCATGCGACTTTCAGGACCTAATACCAATATATAACTTGGTGATGGGGGGTAAAGTTTGCATGAGGGGAGAGCTAATTGAGAAGGGATATTCCTGTTTCCAATATTGGCTTCAATACCTACAGATGCGACATTACATATTATCCCATAGAAATAAAAAAGATTTCCTGAGGCCCCTTACGGCATTTGAAATGAGATGCACTAAAAAAAAAAACCCTAGAGAAAGGGACGATATCTTCCATGTACCTACTTCTCATGGAAATACACCTTCCCACAAGACCTACCTATGTTCAGAAATGGGAAGCAGAACTAAATAAACAAATACCACCAAAACAATGGAAACTTTGGTCCCAAGCCACAGCAAAATCAGCCCATTCAGCCTTATATCTGGAAACAAATATAAAAATCCTCACTAGATGGTACTTAACCCCACATAAGTTAACACATGTTTAAAAACGCGAGTAACAAATGTTGGAGAGGCTGTTCACAAGAAGGCACAATGCTACATATATGGTGGGAATGCCCCCCATTACTGCAATTTTGGAAAAAGGTTCACTCAACAATAGGTGAGGTAATAGGCTTCTCTCCAAATTTTTCTACAGAACTTTTCCTTTTCAACAATGTTTTAGACATTAAATGTAAAACTAGACATAGTATTACTCAAATCATGATCAATGCAGCAACACTTATACATGCAGATACATACACACTACATAGCATACACTTACACATGCAGATACACACACACTACATAGCATACACTTACACATGCAGATACACACACACACACTACATAGCATAAACTTATACATGCAGATACACATACACTACATAACATACACTTATACATGCAGATACACACACACACTACATAGCATACACTTACACATGCAGATACACACACACACACTACATAGCATACACTACATGCAGATACACACACTACATAGAATACAATTATTCATGCAGATACACACACACACTACATAGCATTCACTTATACATGCAGATAAACACACACTTATACATACAATACACACACACACACTACATAGCATACACTTACACATGCAGACACACTACATAGCTTACACTTATACATGTAGATACACACACACTACATAGCATACACTTATACATGCAGATACATACACACTACATAGCATACACTTACACATGCAGATACATATACACACTACATAGCATACACTTATACATGCAGATACATACACACACACACACTACATAGCATACACTTACACATGCAGATACACACACACTACATACCATACACTTATACATGCAGATACACACACTACATAGCATACAATTATTCATGCAGATACACACACACACTACATAGCATACACTTATACATGCAGACACACTACATAGCATACACTTACACATGCAGATACATATACACACTACATAGCATACACTTACACATGCAGATACACACACACACACACACTACATAGCATACACTTACACATGCAGATACACACACACTACATACCATACACTTATACATGCAGATACACACACTACATAGCATACAATTATTCATGCAGATACACACACACACTACATAGCATACACTTATACATGCAGACACACTACATAGCTTACACTTATACATGTAGATACACACACACTACATAGCTTACACTTATACATGTAGATACACACACACTACATAGCTTACACTTATACATGTAGATACACACACACTACATAGCTTACACTTATACATGTAGATACACACACACTACATAGCATACACTTATACATGCAGATACATACACACTACATAGCATACACTTACACATGCAGATACATGCACACACTACATAGCATACACTTACACATGCAGATACACTACATAGCATACACTAATACATGCAGATACATACACACTACATAGCATACACTTACACATGCAGATACACACACACACACACTACATAGCATACACTTACACATGCAGATACACATACACTACATAGCATACACTAATACATGCAGATACACACACACTACATAGCATACACTTACACATGCAGATACACACACACTACATAGCATA